>NC_064671.1:42229454-42561597 GCF_943734685.1 Anopheles coluzzii | reverse complement strand
GCGTGTAGCGGGCGTGTAACGAGAAAAGGGTGAGTGAAAAAGTACTCCAAGTAATCCCGCCCGCATCATCAATCATGCAGCGTAATGGCAAAAGCGGCAAGCGACCAGTAATCCCCACCTCAAACGTGCTGATAGAGCTGCGATCCTCCGGTATCACGTGCATCTTGTTCCACGTACCGCACGCGAACTGGAAAAAGTCCTTGCAGGGGTCCGCCGTCCGGTCCATCGCGGCGAGCAGGGAGGAAGCTGCAACGAAGATGCGCGACATAAAAGATGCATGAAAAATGATGATCTCTAAGCTCATCTCGGTCCGGGCCCCGGAGAAGTGCACTCCCTGGTGCTGAAAGGGACGACAAAAATTACAATTTCTCATCGTGCAAGCATCTGCCCATCAGCACTGTCCAGGGGGTCGCCATCCAGGTCGAACCCGGGCAGCAGTAGCACAGCAGGACCTACTAATTCCATCAGCAAACGATTCAATTATGCAACTAATTTTCCACTCTGCCGCTTGCTTATTGCAACATCTTCCAGCCAACCATCGGCTCGCTGGAAGCAGGCGGCGTTGGCAAAGTAGGTGTGCCCGAGTGCACCCGAGCCTGAACCTTGCAGTGGCTTGCAGGAAGCACCTCTCTAGCGCCAACCGTGTACGGCGGGATGTGATTAATGACTTGTTCAATGGCACATCCGGGCACAAACTGCAAACCCTCAGCCACCGGCGTGACGCATCAGTTACACCATGCAGCTGCACACGATGCACTGTTCGTCCCCGTGCCGTGACCTTAATTTATCTTCCCGTCCATCACAAAACGTGCTCCGCTTCCCACATCCCACAGCAACACTCACCTGTCCTAACACACTCGTCCGTCAGGCAAATGTTACTGCTCCTCCGGGACTCGTCCGTCACGTCCGGGCAGCCCGGGGCGAACGGATCCGCACTGCAACCGGATTTCCCATCCAGCTGCCGGTAGCGCCCGACCAGGTACACCAGCAGGATGCCTACTGCGATGCCCACCAGCAGCATCGTCCCGCCGAGCACGGTCGGGCGGGCAAAGGCGGCCGACAGGCGCGCCCCTACCAAGCCCCGCCCGGGCGTTATGCTGCGCGGGTTCTTTCCATTGCCGCCACCACTGCCACTGCCACGACTTCCCTGCCGGTCAACGGCAGCGAGCGTGCTCGTTTTGGTGGCCATACCGGGCCCACCGAAGTTCACTACCACCGGGACCGGTGCTGCCGACCCCCGATCGGTCGGCCGCAGCAGCAGCGGTCCGGAAGCTTCAATATCACCTGCACCGAGCGGCCCACCTGACCCGCCACCCCCGGTACCACCGACCACCGTGCCGCCCTCCTCGACGTCTGTCCTTAGCAGGTACCCATTGGCCGGATCGATCGGCACTGTCGCTGTTTTGTCGCCACCGTTGCGCGCCGGCAGATGGAGCTCCTTAAGGGCTGCCATCGCCACCGTTGCTCGTCGTGCGGGGCGGACACTTCCGGTTAGGGTCACTTTCGAAACGCGACTGACGCGCGCGCTTGCTACTGCCGTGAGCAGAACCGTTCCCTCCTAGCTCACTTCGCACGCTCTCACTCAGCGCACTCACTCACAGCGCAAACAATCACTCTCCCATGCGCTCAGAATCTGTGCCGCCGGCCACTCTCATATCACACTCGCGCACAATGCACAAACGCAGCAGCACGTGCTGTACGAACTGGATGCACGCTCCTCACTGACTTCCCCCACCGGACAGTGCCACACCAGCCCACCGTTGATCACACACACTTTTCACTCGATCGTACCAAATTCTGAGCACTCACGTCACGATTGGTACGGAGGGCTGGTTATCGATATGCTGCTGCTGCTGGCGCCTGTATCGCCTGGTCGGTATCATCT
The DNA here is from genome assembly GCF_943734685.1 of Anopheles coluzzii. Classification (NCBI taxonomy): domain Eukaryota; kingdom Metazoa; phylum Arthropoda; class Insecta; order Diptera; family Culicidae; genus Anopheles; species Anopheles coluzzii. The sequence continues at coordinate 42,559,712 of NC_064671.1, read as the reverse complement.
TCACTGCTCTGCCACCGCCCGCTTCATCGCCCGCTTCGGGCCCGGCAGCGCCGTCGAGGAAGTGTACCGTCCCACCGTTCCGTAGTACAGTGTGGGCAAGTGGAGCGAACAAAATAGCATGGCTTCACGCGGCACGCCAGCTGATTAAACTTTCGTGCGCGCACACCGCCACCGTAGTCTGCCCGCTGCTCCCGTGCTGGTAGTGGAGATCTGGAGGCGTAACGGGCCGCTGTTGTGATAGTGATGGAATATTCTGCGTAACCGTTGGCAGCGCTTTCTGGAGCAATGTTTAAATATTCAAACCGAACCTGTCGCAACGCTAGTCAGTGGTGGGACAATCTGTATAAATCAGAGACGAAAATAGTAATCGTATTAGCAAACGTTGGAAAAAAGTTAGAAACAGCTTCACGGAAACACTAATATCATTAATTATCACCCTTAATGTCAGGGTTACTTCTCTGCCCCTCCTAAAAATAGAGTCCACTCCCTTCCCTAGTACGAAAGCTCTCGTGTTCAACCTGTTGCCTTCTGTGGCTCGTTGTATTGGGGTAGATCAACGTATCGATTACAATGGAGGCTACTGTGTTTGCTGCTTCCCAAGCGCCATTGAGCTGTAGTTGACGACAGCCAAAAAAGAAGAGACTTAATTCAATCTTCATTTCGTTCGTGTTCATATCTTTCATGAATGGAGCATACAAAAGGCGTGCAAAGGCAGAACAAAGCCTGCAAAGCTCGTTACAAAAAAAAACTGTGTAGTCCAATTTCCTTCCAATCCATTTTCCTGCCATTTTCCGCTTCGAGCGCAAGTCGCCTGTCGGAAACGGAAGACAGCGCCTGTCGCCTGTCTGTACTTCGCCCAATCTGATGTGCGGACAGAACTGTATCACTAGGTCAGTGGAACACAGCGGAAATTGGAAAGAACACTCCATTCCTACCCGAACGCCCTGCCGAGGAGGAAAACTCCTGCTCCTCCTCCTCCGATTCCTGTGCGCATTTAATCGATTGTCGCACACAACTATCCTTGGGAATGAACATTGCCACGGTGCGCATTAATATTTAACGACCTATCCTAACTCACTGCAGTCAGCGGCCTACAACACTTGGTGGAGAGAACGGTGGATTCAGTCTCTTGTTTGGGGGAGGGGGGGGATTCAATTTTGTTTAAAATAAAACATTTCTGCACTTGCTTTACGTAGTTCCTTTTCAAGGACGTTTCAGGATGAAAACATGCAGTGCAGTTGATTGCCCCTCTACGAAAAAACAAACACATCAATCAGTAAATTTTCAAGCACACACACGCTCTTTTCTCTCGCTCACTATCTCCCTCTCTCTCTCTCTCTCTCTCTCTCTCTCTCTCTCTCTCTCTCTCTCTCTCTCTCTTTCTCTCTGACACACTTCAGCACCTCAATGTTTGGAGGCTCGAAACCAATTCAACCTGTTGAATTTTATATCAAAACCCGCCGAGACGAGCCTTTATTTTCCTCCTCACTATTGCTCGATACTAACGTCGGCGTGGGTATGCGTCACCTCAACTCTCACTCACACTCGCAACACAGGAAGTCATCTTACACTAACACACAGGCGCACATACACACATATGTAGCTACTTTCTGATGTTGTGAAGCGTGTATGTAATGGTGCAGGCACTAAGTTACTTTGTAACGCACTACCAAACTACGGCGAGATTTCTGATGCCTTGCAAAGCCAACGTTAATGCACAGGCCAGAACTCGACCCCTTGGTCGGACTTGGTAGTATCCTTTGCTCCGATACAGGATGTCACAAGATTTGGGAAAGAGTAGATCTTTTGGCAAAGGCCAAACTACCACACGACTGCAAAACGAGGATGACCGTCGACCGTCGGTCAAGGCAGATGACAAAGTGCCACTCTCGTTTTCATCCGAAAGGTACGCTCATGCGCAATAGCTCACCAGAATCTCACCATCATCATCATCTTCGTCATCATCATCATCATCATCGTACTCATCGGCATCCTCGCCAACAATCGTGTGCCACACGGTAGTCAGTAACATGTATACACCATTGTCCCATTAAAGGATAAGAACCCTCGAGCCGTGCGAGGCAAAAGACGCTAGTTCCGGCGAGATTGCGTCCAATAAGAAACGGAATCTTTACACATAGTGGTGGAACGTTCGCAGCAGGGTCGCTGTTTTTGTGTGTTGTAAAGTCCGTACATCAAGTAGCACTCTGGACCGCGTGTCCACCCATCCTAAGGCATCAATCACCCAACAGACACGTTTCCCCCCCTGTGCATTAAACCATAAACGACCGAACAATAACACTGTCAGGCTGATCCCACTTATGCTTAATATGGTGGCGGCAAAAACCATACACCCGGTGCCGGTCACATTCGTTTCGTGCCGTTCTATACACAACACCAACACACACACAAACACTAAGTCAGCATTACTCTCTTCTATCACACTTCAGTGTTATTATCACAACCATCACAGGCGCTAGTATATATGCATTGACAGGCTGTTAATTCGGGCAGGCAGCTTGCCCAGCTTTCCCCTCCCCAGGAGTGCGCTAAACAGGCCGGGTCGGCGATGACCGTCAGCGCTGGTTGATTTCCGCCGTGATTTCCTTTTGTTACGCTATTGTAATCTTGTCACACCATCATCAAGGGACAGTGCTGATTAGATCGTGCACGCGTACATTAGATCGGCTCGCGTTGTACTTGGGCACGTCGTTGTGGGCCGATGGTCGGTTAATTTACGGACCATTAGATCCGGCCGCCCGAGAGCCGTAACAGCTATACTGAAACGTTACATTATTAGAAGTTTTATGGCACGGCAGATATCTCCGGCGGTGTCGATGGCCTCGCGTAATGCACTAAGAGTGGGAGAGGCTCACACACACACTCACCGACACACAAGAGCAAAGGGGAAAGGCATCGACAACGTGGAAAGGGCACGGCCAAAGGGGTTGGCAGTGGAAACACTTTCCTGTGTCAACAAATTGTACTAATGAGCTGCTCTGTTGTTTCTTCCCTCGCGACAATTCCACCCTCTACCGGAGGACGGAATCCTTCTAAAGACTCTTATCACACACTCGCACACACAGACACGTTTACCCAGTTTGTTACTGGTAAAGATGAGCCTCTCTTTTATGCGATGTGTATGTATCACAGTCACACAAAAGACGCTCATAAAAGGATAACAGCCGCACAAAGCATTAGAAACCGTATTGAAGTCTTCCAACACTTACAATCGCGACCCGCCACATACACACACACACACACACACACGCGGATTACCTTCTAAACGTCCGCTAATTGGTCTTCGGACTTTCTATTCACTGATACAACTGGACTGAACGTAAAACCAGCCCCGAAGAGTGAGAGAGAACGCCAAGCAAAAGCAAAGAAAAACACACTCACAGCATCAAAGTGACACGACGCAGCGGAACGCAGCCAAGCAAGAGCACACACGACCAGCACGGCGCAACGTTCGTATCTGACAAAGCGCGCGCGAAGCACCGAAGATGTCGTCCGCCGCTGTGTTTCACGGACATCGTCTTCTCGGCTTTCTGTTCGAGCTCGAAACGCGACCCCCACTGCCCACCCTTCGGGCCAACCCCGGGGCCCGTTACATCCACCCCTCAAACGACCGTCTCAATGCACATCATCGCACATGGTTGCGGGCTGGCTGGCTGGTGGGCTAGATGGTGCGTAGATGTGTGCGTAGAAGCACACACGCGCCCATACGCAACACGGCTCTGTCGACATTCGGTCGATCCTTGCGGCGTGCGGTCCACGCGGTAGGCATCAAACAAACGGGTCGGTCATATCCGAAAAGTCGACCAAAAAACCGACTGATTACTACTAACTAGCGCCCAGCAACGGTGAGCAACGGAAGCACTCTCTCTCTTTCTCTATCTCTATCTCTCTCTCTCTCTCTCGCTCACCACGCATTCAATCTCGCACAACGTGAGTTTGAAGGTTTTATTGTTGTTTCAGTTGCAGTGAGAGAGTTTTGCTCTCCTGCCGTTTTTATGTTCTGGCGAGAGAGAAGCAGGTGGAGATTGCTGTTGCTATGCTTAGGGATGGAAAATGCGTTTACTTCAAAAACAACGCTTAACCGTCCCAGCACATTTTCATAGTTTATAATGGTAAACTGGAGGCAATTATTAGCATTTTGTTCATGAGAAAACTACAACGCCAATACAGGGTTTTCCAGTGATTCTCATAATTGTGGGACACTTCGTTAACTCTTCCATATGTGAAGTGAACTTCATATGATGGAAATTGGACTCTATGGCAACCTTTTCGGACAGGCTCCGTGGAAATTCCTACTGGATTTCCAAAAACATCCAATAAGGGTGCTATAGAGTTCAATTCCCATTACATTTAGTTCATTTCACGCAAGAAAGAGTCAATAAAGTGTTCCACAGCTATGAGAACTCCTGGAAAACCCTACAATTCGTATATGTGTTTCAGCAAAAAATAAATCATTCAAAGATTTATGTTTCATACGAACGTGATACGATTCTTTTCCCTCCTAACCCCATTAAAAAGGGGTATACTGGAGTGAACGGTTCCAATTGTTGATTTTTTCCCCCTATTTACCTGGAACCAATAATTGCGTATCGCTTTACAACCCCAGTTTCTAACCGACCGATCAAAGGGAACTAGGTTGCGCGTGTGCCAAGCTCGGGACGTCGGTACTCTGCCAGATGGTACTTGAAGCAACAAACCATTCATTCCATATCCTTGCATTTATTTCTGCAATCAAGTATTGCGCCGATAATTGAACTGAGGTACTCCATTTCCTTCCTATTCCATGCCAAAGGGAGACAAAGAAACCCCGGAATCCCATTTCAGGGTCACTGGTCCTTTTTGCGTTACAAACCCCTGCGGCAAATGCTTTTAATGTGTCACATGTACTCCACAAAATGTGTTGCATAAATGAAATCTTTAGTTCCAGCGTCATATACACAACGGGGTACCGCAACGGGTGTCCTGTGTTAATGTGCCTCCTTGATGTTCCAAAGATCCTTTCAAACCGGACCTAACAAAGGACCTTTTTTAGGCAAGAGATTGACGGGGTTTTTTTATTAATGTTAAAAAACCCCCTCTCAATACCAGCAATAAGCTAGAACGTCTCTATAGCGGTATACCTTGCAAGCAATAGCTGAATTTTGAAACACCACTCCCGCCCGGGAGTAATAAACTTGCTTGCGTACCCAACCATTCCATTCGACGATGTTCCGGGGGTAAATTCCTAGAATAGTTTCGCCACTGTGACGTTATCGGAGCCACACACACTAAAAAGATAGAGGATTGCTGATTCTGGTTTTTAATGCGTTATTTATTCAATATATAGCCACACGCGTGGCTGCTAATCACAAGGTCAGTGTCACCGATAAACGATCGCCGCTTGTAGGCCTTCCTCTGCGTCTATTGCCTGTCGCTTCACACACACACACACACACACACACACACACACACACACACACACACACACACACACGCTCTTTTAGATACCACATTTTCTGATTTATTTGCTTTCATAGATTCTCACACACGTGAGCGCATTTGCTGTCTGCGCTCATTTCACTGATCAAACAGCGTGTCCCCTTCGTTTTTTCTCGCTCTCGTTTTTTTTTTCGCTCGTGACCATCATTGCCCGCGCAAATCGCGCCCGTAACATCAACCCATCTTGCACCCTTGGCAGTCAAATCTATTTTTGGGCTGATTAAATTCGAATAAAATTGGCATCGAGTGCACGGGGGCAGATGCATTCGACAGCAGTATCATCAGGTATTGCTTTTGTACCGGCGAGGCAAAGCGTGCCCCACACTATTTAAGCGCGAATCTTTGAACCGGACCCTTTGCCCCGTGAATGTATTGGCGGAATTGTGTGTGCTTCAAACATTATAAAAGAAAATGTATCTCTCCCAGACGGATAGTTACCACACTCGTAGACAGAGTGGTTTCGCTTCTCTCCTTTTCCCCGTTGATACAGCTGCTTACGCAACTGTACTGAGCGACAGCATTGACATTGATTAAACAAGCCGACCAGTAGTAAAATACTGCAATCTCATCATTAAGGCGATAACAGCACAAGCTTTTCTAAACGCTGCGGTTGGATACAGATTAACTCTAGAAAAGCAGCCGAAAACTCGTCGTTTTACAACATGGAAACACCCAATATTAATAAATCCACCTAATCCTGTCCAAAAAAAAAAAAAACCCCGTCAAAACCGGTAGAGAATCGATCAGTTTCGAAAACCGGTCACAAACAAAAAGTGGTTCGTAGCGACGTGGTTGATCGCGATCGGCCGATGTTTATCTTTTTTTAAAGAAAGGGAGATGGTAACAGCCTTCTTAGATGCCTCACATTCTGCTATGGGGTGGAGCTTTATCTGTGAGAACCTTTCCGCTTGATCGATGCTTAAAGAAGGCTTCCAACTGGACCGATCAATCGTGTTCAACACGTTTACATAGATAAGTGCACACGCTGCCCCGAGCTTCTTAAGGTGATACGTTTAACTTTATCAACGTTAAAATTCGCTTCTCCATTTTTTTGTTACTATTAAACATGTGACGCAAAGGAATGATAATTGACATGAGCTCTGCCAACAACGGCGCTTATAATCGTGAGAATTAACCAGACACGGGTTTCTACAGTATTCTTCACAAAAAAATAATTCGCAACGATTAACATGCAAGACACTTTGTATCAGCTCAAGAATTGCAAATTGATGTAAAGATCATGGTCAACGCATTGTAACATTAAAATAAAAAAAACACAGAGCTACTGTTGCTCAATTCTGCGATTGAGGTCAATTATTGGGGCGAACGGAGGAGAAGAAGGACAGTGGCTGATGATCCCTGGATGATAAAACGTTGACAACAACAAAAAATGATGCATCGCTCGTCATTCAAGGAAGACAACTCATCTCGCATCAACGGTCCATCAACGTACTGGTTAACCTTCCCGTTCTTTCTCCTTCTTCATTTCGCGTTTTATCGATTTTTGTTTGGCGAGACAACGCTGACTGTGAAGAGTGAAAAACGAGACGACAAAACACAGCTACACACGAACAGACACACACACACACACATACACACAGAGACGCGCACGCCAAGCAGGAATTCTAATTAGCTGCATTTTTCACGGTGCATTCGTAGTGCGCATAAAAAAAGTAAACAGAAGACTTCATCATTCATCACGCTCCATACGATGTTTTAAGAAGCGTCAAAAACAATAGGCTGTAAAAAACTGTTCTGTTTTTGTAGGGATTTTAACGGACAATCATTACAAGAGAATGATTTTAATGGTCTTGTGCAATGCAACAAGTACATATAGTGCTAATTAAAGCTAGATAAACTTTATTGTAAAACCCAAAGCTGTTAAATGAAAAAGTAACATTTTTTAAAAAATTACTTCACCTTCACCAAAAACATTTAAAACACTTGAAACATTTTAAACACTTTAAACAATGCACCTTTACCTCTACTCGTTCCCAAAGACAGACAGACACACGAAGGCAGTGCACTCCGCATGCACGCGTTTTTCGAACCACTTCCGAGCACGGTCAGCACATAATTGCAAACCAGCACCGTTGGCTACCGTTGGAACACACAAAAAAAAACCGTCGGAACACATCGCTGCCGCTGCCTCCTCCAAGACCTTGATATTTATTTTTGCCAACGTCCAGAACGGGCACACAGTGGCAGAGGCCCTTCGGGCGATACCACGACGGTCGCTTGCCGCTAAGTTTAGCAGGCATGTGAAAATCGTTTACCGTACCCACTCACCCGCCCTTGTGTGCTCTGTCGCATTGCATTGCCGACGGTTTTGCTACTAATTGAAAGTGAAATTTTGTAAGCAGCAGCAGCAGCAGCGGCAGCAAAAAAAGGGAAAAAGCGGAGTAAACATCGTTTAATTATTCACCCCGCTGCAACACGTTCCTGTCAACACGTTGCATCCACTACTCTAGACGGGTCGCGCTGGAGTACGGCCAACTCTGGAGCACCGTTGATCGTTGATCGGTAGCAGGGCGGGATCATATTTTTAGCAGTACTTGCAGCACCCCCCGCCCAGGTGGCATTGAGTGATGGCTTCGTTTTGCAAACTTGACTGCATCGCCGGACGGGGATAAAACATGCATAATTTATGGCCAGCTCGAATGGAAGGGGACAGCGATCGATAGTGCATCTTTCGTGTTGTGATGGGACTAAATTAAGATGTACGACTGTGAAACTTATGGACTATATTTTTTCTTATAATTTTTTACATTATATTAAGATAATTATTAATGTTTTTCTCGTTCTTGCAGGACTCTCCACTGCCCAGACGCAGCTCCGAAGGCAGTATGAGCTAAACCGTCGAACACCGGGCAGTGGCCCCGCGGTACGCAACCGTGAGCCTGCCGCGTCCGACGCACCAGTCCGCAGCCCAGTGCGTCAGCAGGGCCCGGTACAGGCGTCCGCCTCGGACGAGATTGATCCGGAGCTGTCGGAGAACTGTCCCGAGCCGAACGGATACTTTGCAGATGCGGAACAGTGTGACAAGTACTACCAGTGCCGCGATGGACAGATTACGGAGAAACTGTGCCCGGACGGTATGGTGTTCAACGATTACGACTCCGATCAGGAGAAGTGCGATCTGCCCTTCAACATTGACTGCAGCAAACGCCCAAAGCTCCGTGAGTAGCAAAAGGGGAAAGGGAAAAAGGGTACTCAATTTGGGATGAAAGAGATCACTTGTTGGTAGAATTGGAATTTATAAAGTCTGGCATCGTGACACCAGAAATTGGAAAAAAAACTGTACTTCAAGGACAATAATGCGAATTTTCCATTCGGCCAATGATTCAGAGCGAATTTCAACCATTAAAGCTACTTATTTTGAAGCAGCAACAGTTTACTATTTCATAGGCTATCATAATTAATCTATGACATTTGGAACACTTTCTTGAAATATGACATAACAAGAGCAAATAATGAATGTACATTTTCTTGGCACAAAGAACCCAGAAAGTATGATAATTGCATGATAAAATGTATAAAAAAGAGCTAATTTATGCAAGATATTGATGTATTCTTAAACTAACTGTCAAGAATGTAGACAAAAGTAACCAGAAATCTATGGAAGTGGAACCCCTCATAACGTGTTTAATCCGTTCCACTGACTCACTCGTCATGCGAAAAACTCGTTATGCAGCAGTCTCTTTTTCATACAATTTGTATGAAAAGTGAAATAATTGGTTCAAGGTCAAGAAAAGTGCAGTTATATAGGAATTACATGCATCACAACCATATGGAATACCTTCAATTGTCAACAGTAATTCTCTTATCAATTCTTAGTATCGAAATGCTCACCTTCATAAGCAAGTAGATCAAGAATGCATGCAAAAACACACTAAAATTCACGTCCTACCCATTTCCGCGGCCGAAGCCGAAGAGAGCCTCCAATATTGTCAAATAAAAAGGAAGGCAATTTAAATCATTTACTCCATCAGTCTATAAGCTCAGCGACTTTTTCGGATTTTGTATGACTTTATGAGTTTTGGACTGGCAGTTGGTGTTAATGTGTCACCTCCCTTAAACTTTTCCTCTACACTTATGGCAGTGTATAATTAGCTTTTGGAAATAGCTTGGTATTTAACGATTCTTAGTATTGAGGATTTAGACTTGCTCGCTATGCGAAAGACGCATTATAAGGGGTACTCGTTATGAGGGATTACAGTGGAACCCTTCATAAAGAGTTTAATCAGTCGCAATTGACTCACTAGTTATGCGGGAGGCAGTTTTTCATAAAATGTTTATGAAAAGTGAAATAATTCGTTCCAGGACATGTGCAGGATTATAGAAATTATATGCATCACAACCATACTGAACACCTCCAAGTGGCAACAGCAATGTATTGCTCAATTGTTAGTCTCGAAATTCTAGCCTTTACGAGCAAGTTAAGAATGCATTCAAGAAGATACACTTGTGAAACATACTCTTCTTAGGGAGGTACACTACACACTAAAATCCACGCCCTGCCCACTTCCACGGCTTGGTCGGATGAGATCCTCCAATGTTGACTGGTATTATTGAATCCGTTCGTAGCGGCAACATAAGCCACTCATACGAAATTTTAGGAATGTCAACACATTTCATGTGGCCGTTCCTACAATGCCGCGGTAAATACCATTAGCAACCATATAGTACGTCAGAAAAATGAGTAAAAATTAGTGTCGGGACGTACGCCGCCGCTACGAACGAATTCAATAATACCAGTAATTCTCAAATAAGAAGTAAAGAAGTGGAGCAATTAAACAGAATTATTTGAACGTTGACTGAACGCGCCCACGGCCCGTCCCGGCTTTTTTCTTGTTTTTGTATGACTTTGTGAGCTTTGGACTGGACGATAATGTGTTACCTCTTTTAAACTTTTCCTCCACACTTAAACTCTACCCCTTTTGGAAATAGCTTCAAATTAAAGATTTTTAGTATTGAAACACTCGGAATGACCACGATTTCCTAACGGAAAACAAAAAATGCTCGTTATGCGAGATATTACTCGTTAAGGGGGGTATTTGTAGAACATTTGCTCGTTATGTGAAAAACTCGTTGCAGACGGTACTGGTTATGAAGGGTTCCACTGTATATTTTAACCATTCCTAGTATTTTCTCTATTAAATGGATATAAATGATCAATAATTCAGTATGCAAAATGTGCAATCCATCAGCAAAATGATCTCTGTAATCTATAAGATGTTTGAGGAAAAAACAGAACTTAACTAATCGCTGTCTCTTTATCAAATGTTACAGAGACACCCATAGCGTCCCTGCACTGTCCCCGCCAGAACGGTTACTTTGCCAGCGAGACTGGTGCGTGCGATAAGTTCTACTACTGCGTGGACGGTATGTTCAACATGATCACCTGCCCGGAAGGGTTGGTGTTTAATCCACGCACCGGCATCTGCACCTGGCCGGACGAGGCCCAGAAGAAGGGCTGCTCGTCGGAGGACGTGTTCAAGTTTACCTGCCCGAAGGTAAACGAAACCGAGGGAGCGACCCATCCACGCTATGCCGATCCGGACGATTGTCAGTTCTTCTACGTGTGCATCAACGGTGAAACACCGCGCCGCAACGGGTGCAAACTCGGACAGGCGTTCGACGATGTGGCCAAGCACTGCGAGTGGGCCCGAAAGGTGCCAGATTGGTAAGTTTTGGTTTGCTTTAGTATAAGTAAATGCAGTACATTGTCATAAATATTCATCTACTTGTATATTCTTTCTGCTTCTCTGTCTCCAGTGCCGACTGGTATAAGGATCGTCTTACCGACAAGCAACTCGAGGAGCTGGAAAATCCACCGACACCCAAGCCGAAGCCTGCCAACAGCCCGTCGAAGGTTTCCCGCCGACGTCCGTCCAAGCGACCGAAGCAACCGGTTGATGATTCGGAATAGGCAGGCCCACAGCCGAGTGACTCGTCCAGCTTTTAGTTTAGTCACATTGCATTGCCAACGGGCATGTTCTTTCTTGTTTGGGGAGGGCTAATAATTGTTAACTCCACCAAGCTGGAGCTGGATGAAGTAGAGCAAGGGGAAAAATACTCGCGTGTCTTTGTATGTATGTATGTGTGAAGTGTTTCAGATGATGTGTTGAATAAAAGTATTTTAATCCTTTAAATTTACTGTCCTATCGATCAACAGTTGTTACTGAAAAAAGAAACGAAGCAATAACAAGCCATATGTTGCATGTTGGCGTAAAATCACGTATCAAACATGACTCGATTGTTCTACATGGATCATCACTTAGCCGTAGGTAATCATTAATCACGAACTACAGCATGTGACAACGAAATATGCATCACATCTATACACGTATTATTTCCACTAGATATCTGGTAGAGTAATATTAAAAAATAAATAAAATGTTACAATCAAATAATCGTCAACGACTGGGCGCCTCCATGAATTTCAAAAACAAACACGTGGAAACAAAATGTAAAAAATACCCATAAAGTAAGTTTAACTGAGTGGGATTATATGATTAAGATGATTTTTTTTGTCTCAATTGTATCACTGTTACTAAATGCAATGTTTAAAAATATTTACAAAGCTACAGCATACCAAAATATGATAAGCGTTTCAAATTAAAACACAAACGCCATAAATAACGCTCTTTTATCTATCACCCTTTCTTATTGCCTGCTTATCATACAGGTAATACTGGCAGTTTCAAGTGTAAATGAATAAGTAACGGCCGCACTTAGCACCTAACACGTACCGGACTTGTTGCTGGATGCTAAATTGCGGCATCATTTTAAAAGCAATAGCAAACGTGTGCATGTGCAATCGTCTATTTTTATTACCACTCAAAATGCAACCACCTGGTATCGATAGTGCACGATTCTAATGCCAGTCAGTTTTATCTATTGCCTTTCAACGAAAAGAGAGAATGTTGAAATAGACAATGAACCATCATAAATCAAACGCATCTGCCCGGAGTGGTAGAAAACGGACGGAAAAGTTCATCGGACAAGCGGACTCGAACGGCCCTGTCGGTTGGTTGCTGAGACTGTTCAAATCAATCAGCACGTTTGTGTTAATCTTTCTCGAGCAAGGTGCAGTGCATGGGTTGGCCTATTTGGGTAAACCGTTGCTGCATATTCTGGAAAGGTAGGGGAAAGGTCGGCACGTAACTTGCAAGTTCATTTTTCACTTTTACGGGGCATCTTACAGACTCTTCTGGTTAGTGCTGATTGTCGTGTCTATTTATTTCTCCGTCGTGCTGAGCTTCGTGTCCTGGGAGCGTTATCAGAGCAAGAGTACGGTCGTTGCGATCGAAAAGGATCACTACTACTGGAACACTTCTATGCCGAGTCTTACTATTTGTCCGCTAAAACGTATTTATCGACCATATTTACTGAACTATTGCAGGTTAGATTTAATGTACATCTTCCTCCTAGCTAGTGTGATCTTTAGCATAAATGTAAAATAAAAATTTTCAGCAAAAATGGCATCACTAAAGAGGAAGATCAAGCCGAGCTGTTCGACTTTCTGGAATCGTTGGCCAACTCGACCTTTATCAACTTTCAGAACATCAAGCACAGTGACAATGTGGACGTTAGTGGTTCCCTGTTTCTTAAACCAATCACTCGCCTACTGTAATGGAAAAGTAACCTGTTTTACTTCGCTTGTCATAGAGCCTGCTGGACGTACTTCAGATCCAGCCGGAAAACTACATGAAGATTATATACAATCTTACCCGCGATCTGACCCGCCTGGACGACACGGAGCTGCGCGTTCGGACGCAAAGCAACCTGGAGTTCTTACGCACCCATCAAACACTCACCGAGTACGGTATCTGCTACACCACCAACAGTTTTATCTCGTCTAATTTAACCGCAAGGTAGGTCAACGCGGACGAGGTTGTGCCGACTCTCAAGGCAAACGGTTTTACAAGTTCAGTTTCAATTCCACCACAGTTTGTTGCTGACCGGGAGGGAGCTACCGTTGGACGATTTCTACTCGACGCGTACAGTGCACAATGTCCGGTACGGGAACCTTTTCGACGGCGACATCACGTACAGCTTTATTGGCTTTGAGCCACCGATTACGGTAATGGATTTAGCACCGCAGCTAGCAACACCAGCATTCCACAACCGATCACACCGGCACACTGTGTCACTAATAATTTCCGTGCGTCGGTTTTTCTATTTAGATCTTTTATCACAGCCCTTATGAAACACTGAACATCGCAAAGTATCAGCCACTGACGAACGAGGCACATGAGTATGAAACGTTTTCTATCGAAATCGTCACCACGAAGGACTTTAAAGAGTAGGCGGCGCGTCGCACAGTACGGCGTTACCTCTAGTTACGTTGCACACTAACGCCCTCTATCTTCCTGCAGGGATACTACCATCTCCCAGCGAGGCTGCCGGTTTCATTACGAGTCCAACCTGACGCACTATTCCATCTACACTAAGGGCATCTGTCTGCAAGAGTGTCGCATTCAGCTGGCGTACAAACTGTGTGGATGTATTCCTCATTTCTATCCTAATCCTGGTAAGTTTGTCATACCCTGGTACAGATGCTCCTTTTCGCTGCTGCATAATCTCATTTGCAGAAGGACCAAGAGCAAAGAAGGTGTGCCACTACAAGCAGCTGATAAAGTGTTTTCCGCGCTACCAGAAGCTGTTCCTCGAGTTCAAGCAGGACATTAACGACAAAAAGGGTATACCGTGCTACTGCGAGCAGAACTGTGTCGACTCGAAGGTTATCATCGAGCACAGACAGGTAATGGCTGCTTGTTGCGAAACCGAAGGCGAAATCGTATTGCGTTTTCTAAGATTTCCAACAGTAAATCCCCTCTTAATCGAATTGTGCTGCAACTGCAGTGTGTCAACCGTTTCACACCAGAAGAGCACGTTCCGGTGGGATTTACTCTGCACCGTGCAACTGCCATTGCTGCTGCATCCATCCGTTCATGTGTCCGTTTCCCTCCATCCTACAGGTTCTGAAGCAAACGCAAAAGCTTATCGGCAGCATCGGTGGGCTGATTGTTGTGAAGCGCTACCCTTTGGTACGGTTCAGCCGGCAGCTACTGTTTACCTTCACTGATTTGTTGGGTGAGTACCAAACCGGACCCATTCTTCGAGTGGTAACTCGAACCTACCTTTTGTGCTGGTGTGTTGATATGCTGTTTCCTTTCTCCAGTATCGATTGGAGGTACGGCCGGATTTTTCCTTGGTTTCAGTGTGCTCGGTATGGTGGAAATACTGTACTTTTTCACCCTCCGTTTGTTGTGGTATATTGTGGGACGACGTTAGCGGATGGTCTGCCGTCAATGAATCGTCCAGTCAAGTATTTAACGCTTACGATAGACAACGTTTCGGCTATTATCATTATTCATGCATTTAATGATCACCATTTTTGTGTAGTAAATGTTATTAAAAAGAATACATTAATATTCTGCAATCAATATACGGCTTCAACAAGCACCCTCCCATAAAAGGGCAATAAACGACGTAAACGACAACTCTACTGTTGTTTACTATTTTTCATACCATAAATTTTATTTTGAATAATATAACCTTACCTAACGTTTGCACACACACACTACAAAAATCTTTCGTCGTTTTTTTTTTCGCTTCCTCTATCTCTCTTTCTTCCACTCACTGTCTCTCTCTCTCTGTCTACATACTAACGTCGTTTACTAACGGCTCGCGATACTGTTGCGTGTTTTGATTTGTTGTAGCCCGTTAATCGTCTGCCAGAGTTTCTATTTTGTTTTGTTTTACTGTTTCACACCACGTAAAATGCTTTATCACCGGCCTGTCCACATAATATTATGTTGCCCCGGGGCGTCTTTAGCTTCGCTCTCTCCGTCCTTTGTATGTAGTATGTAATACGTGTTTGCAATGTTGTACGGACATTTGCCACACGTCCGGGATAAAGAACACGCTAAATGGACACACAATCTACACAGCTGAAAGGGATGGGATAGGGGAGATACATACGAGGCGCACAGAACACAGTGAATATAAAGCCAACAGCCACTGCTCGAGCTGACGGCATGTAATAACTCCGCACTCTGCGTGAGTAGCCCTCGAGCGGTATTTTAATGTCCGAAAATTCGTTCACTATTCCGAAACTGAACAACGAACCACACACGCACACAAACAACTCAGGGCTCGCATGCACGTGGCTTGGTTACGCTCGGGCTCGACCGTTGGCTTTACACTACTTCCGTTCGCTGTTCATGCGCCCTTCATGCTTCAGAGACTGCCACTGCCGGTTTGAGATTTTCGATTCTCAATCTGAAATCGTTTTTGTGTGGTTGTGTTTTTTATTTTGTGCCTGCGGTTTCTGCCAAATGTTTTCGTTGTATTTTGGTTCTCGAAACAAAAGCCCTCCCCACACACCATCACGCCCTCCAACCACATACGATTACTTCTTCTAATGCTTCAGCACGGAAGTGAACCGATAACGCAATGGCTCCACCGGCCAGCAGAGCACTGATAACAAAGAGTGGGAAAGGTTTCGAGCATTTGGGTGGTGCCGAATCGATTGAACCATGCGGAAAAGATTGGGATGCATTCATTCATCTCTAATTTGTTGGGTTTGTAATTTGTTTGAATCGTTTTGATTTTTTGTCTGCTGGCATTAAGTTCCATCCCAGCCACAGACAGATGTGCGGTGAAATACGTGTTCTAAACAATGTCTCATTATTCTGTATCTCTATGCAATTAACTCTTAACATTTAGGCTCACGATTGCGTCATATATGTTTCCGAAATCACGACCAGAAGGTTCAATTATTTTCGCTTGATGTTATTCACCTTTTGAGGGCACCGATAAAATTCGTAATAAAACCGGCAATAACCCGCTCCCAGCACAGCAGACCCCAGTGTGGTCCAAAGTGACTTACGCTAAACCAAAACCGTCGTTATGAGATAAAACACTGTCCATTGGTAGAGTTTGGCTAATGAGATGGTCTTGATGGCTCGCTGTGTGGAATGCACCGTTCGGACTGGGGGTTTTCAACTCGCGCGAAAAGCACCGTAACGATCATTGCGATCGGTTGCGAAACGACTGACGGCACGCGGGCGCAGAGATTCACTCCGTGCCACCCGAATGCGCGCCTTCTGACAGCGCGCCGGTACTATCAAAATCACCCCGAAACGCCGAACATGTGGAGTGGGGTGGAATTTGGCCATTGGTCAACGTATCTCATGCGTGCTTTTGATTATTGTACACACACGGGAAAGTTGTTGTGGGGAGAAGGGGGAAACAACTTTGGCTGATGCGGATGCAAATCGTGATGTGATGATCGTACAGTGTGTACATGTGTTGGTTGTGGTGGTGTTGTTTTTTTTCTTTTTGCAGAGTTTGGTTTGCAGATGTGGTACGAGAATGATTGGTGTTGCTATCCGATCCATTTCAGCTGGTAAGCAGCTAGTACTGCTGCAGTCGTGGATTGAGGGTGATATGAAAATGTAACGCGCGCATGTCGATTAACTTGTTCTGCTTTACGAGGTATCCACCTCATCCGGCTCGACCATCTCAAAGTCCTTCCCCGTGGAGGAGCGCTGCGAGCCTTCCGAGTCACTTTCCGACGGCGTTCCGGAGCTGCAATGAAAATGGTTGCACATAGTGAGATTGGCAACATCGTAAAGTTCATCGTCACATATTTGTATCGACAAAGCATTTTAAAGGGTTTTTCAGGACTTCTCATAGCTGTGGGACAGTTTATTGATACTTACTTATGTGACATAAACTTAATGTAATGGGAATTGGACTCTATAGCATCCTTGTTGGACAAAACCAATAGGAATTTTCAAGGCGCCTGCCATAGAGTCCAATTTCTAGCATATGAAGGTCACTTCCAATTAGAAAGAGTCAAGGAAGTGGCCCACAACTATGAGAACCCCTGAAACCCCGTGCAAAGCTTCTACTTGTGTGAAGATATATGATACAGCACAAATGATAAGAAAATCGAGTTTGTAATTAATGTTTAAGAAGAAGATGGAAATTCGTTAAACAAATGAGCTTTCAATTAGACTATTCATTAATGATTAGCGTTTTATATACATTGTAAAGAGTAAATGTTATGAATTTCTCCAGTCTGAAACAGAAAAAGAAGCGTTATCTAAAATACATCCAATACCCCAGGTCATTAGAATTTTCAGGAAAAACAACTTCAAAACCATATAATTAGCAAGGAAATTTATTACACGATCAACAAACAAATAGGGAAAGGTTTTATAACGGAAGGAAGTTCTAACGGTCTACATGAAGAAAACAAACATTAGAAACCAGCACAGTACCAACAAAATTTAAAAAAAAAAACAGTTAGTTTACACAACAAAACATTTACAAAGTTACAGCGACTGTAAGCAACTATAATACACCTTTCCCACCCCATTGCATGGCATTGCGTTGCTGCTTCAACACACTCACTTTTGCTCCTCGTCGATCGACTCGGCAATTGTGACCGGTGGGACGGACACTGGTGCAGATTCCTGCGGCTGCTGCTGCTGCTGCTTAGCTCCACGATGCCTTAATCCTTCGGCTGCCGGCGCAGGTGAAGATTTGCCGCTTTCCACCTCAGTGTCACGCTCCTTCACCTCGTCGATCGTCGGAGGGATATTGCCGGCGGTGGTACTCTCCTCTTCGCCGCCACTGTCCTTGTCGCGTTTTCGTTTTTTCGTCTTCTTGCTACCCTTCTCGGTGCCACTCTGACCGTCCTTGTATTCATGCTGCCGGGAAAGAGCAGGGGAAATAGTAGAAGAGAAATTATAAAATTATCCAGGTTGTAAATTTCAATCGATTACCCCCAACTTACATTGTACAGTGGCCAGAAGGAGGCAAAGAAGCCGACATCTTCCGTCAGATTCGGTAGCAGCCAGAAGTGGTGCTTTCCACCGGTCACCACCCACACCAGACAGAACAGGATGCATCGCAACACGACCAGGCCGAGAATAAACACCAAAAAGCCGGCCGCCGCTATACTCAGATAGTACACCCCCTTTCGCAGCAGCGGTGGCCACAGCGGGAATAGACAGATGACGATCGCGCCCACCACCAGCAGTGCGCCAAAGATCCAGTAATGCATCGGGATCGGATCGTACAGCCAGACGTACGCCTCGTGCCCATCGATAAACAGCTGCTCCGGGTGCATCTCTAGACGGATCTTGCGCTTTCGCTTTTCCGCTACCGCTTCCGCCACCGCCTTGCTGCCCTCCGCGTGGCTACTTTCCGCGTCGGTTGCCCGTTCCTCCTTTGTCGCCGTTTGTTTGGAGCCATCCTTAGCCGAGCTGGCCGTCACCAAGGCCTCTGCGGCCGCCTTTTTGCTGTTCTTCCCGCGCAGCTCCTGCTCGCTGACCGGGACCTTTCGGGCGCGGTGGAAAAACTTGTGGTACAGCATATCGCCCATAAAATCAATCACGGCCTGCCGGTGCGGAAAGAGACAGTTGTCACCCTGGGCAAACTTTGACGCAAGCAGTGCATCGATTGCTTTGATGGCTGCAATTTAAAAAAAAACACGATGAGCAAATAGAACGCAGCGACCGAGAAGAAGGAGCAGAAAAAACAATAACAGACAATTAGCAACGGTTGCGCTGAGCACGGTGCCAGAGCAAACATCACGTCCCGCTACACGTCACGACTCCGCATTGGACTGGACGTTGCGGGGAATCACACTACCTCTAACATACTCACCAGAAAAGTATTCCACATTGTGATTCAGAAATTTGGTCTTTTTTGTCGGTACGTTCGATTTGAGCCATTTTGCCACCTTGTACTCATCCTTGGAAGCTTTTTCAATCTCCTGTTCTGCGCCTCCGGGACCGCTGTATTCCTGCCGGGTGGAGCATGAGAGAAAGAAACAAAAAAAAATGATTTAAAAATTTCATCACTCAGTCAATATCGTACGGCGTCATTTAGCGTCTGTCTGGCAATGAAATCGCAGCTGCTTCCAGAGGGGAAGACACGTGGCAGGTACACAGTGGTGGTGGTGGGTGGTGGTCTCTCCGCAACCAGTACACGGTACTTGAGATCCGTTAGGAGCAACAGCACAATAAAAAGAGTCTGATGAAGAAAACTAGCGTACGTCACGCCGTGGATAAAGTATTCGCAGCACGCAAAATACACGCTCCGGAGCTGTTTGTTCAGGTGATTATTCCAACACACAAATTCTTGACGAACGAACGAGCGGTGCTCGCATCACCACTCAAGCGTGTCCGCTGCCAGTGACCTCTTTTTTTCTGCAGCCTGGATTTGCCTCGCTTGCTACGGCGGGTTATCGGTCTTTCCATCAAATCCCGTAATAATAATACCTGCGCCTGTACCGCACGCGTGTCGATGGCGACGGGCGGGGCTGGATGCAAGAACCAGTTGACCAGTTGGCGGAGCCAGTAGGCCAAATCAATTAGGCCCCCGAGACCGTGACGTCGCGATGCGATGCGCATAAAGCAAAATGGGTTAACCGATGAAGAAGGAAACAACTTTCTCCACCATTTCTTTCCCGTCCCGTCGGTCGCGACAGTGCCACGGGGCAACCAACTCGTTGCCAAATGGCACCACGAAATTAGTTCAGCAGGCAGGCTGGCTGGTGGCGCGGTTCGAGTTTACACTTTTCTCTTATCTTGTTTAACAACACACAAGGCGGCGTACAGGCCGTGGCGGGCATGGAAGCCTTGACCTTTCTTGCACCGCTTGGTGGGCGGGCGGGGGAGGGGGGGGGGGATAGGGGAGGGATTGGCTGATGTTTTTAGGCGGATCTGCTTGCTGCTCTCACTCATTTGCAGCGCAACTTACATCCTTTCGCTTCTTGGCACGTCGTTTCTCCGCCATCTCTCGAACACAAAACCTGCCGACACACACTCACTCGCAAGGAAGCACCACCGTGACGCGTTTAGGTTTATTCACTGTTCACGTTTTCACGACGGAAAACACACATTCGGGGATTCAATAGCTGAGCACTGGTGCTACTTTTCCTACACCACGGGGGCAGCTGTTTTCCACGTCTCCACTTACGGGACGGACTCTTCCCATTGACAACCTGAAAGTGGTGAAGGCAGAATGCGTGTGTGTGCGTTTTTCTTTTGTTGTTTAACTTGGAATCTGTCACGCACACTCGCTCCTTCCTTCTCTATTTCGTTATCGCTCTCTCGCTCTAATGGAGGTTCAACGCGTACGTTTATAATAGCAACTTTATTGCTCACAATTCCTATTGGAATCGCGGACAGAAAGATTAATTTTTATTTAATTTTTATTTTCATTTTGTTTTACATGTAAACATCATGGAAAATATTGTGTGTCCTTTATACGTCCCACAAACGATTACGTTCCTGTGAGTTTATTTTATTTTATTATTTTACCCCCCTTTCACCTTCTCACTGCTCACCAGTCGCGCGGTCAGCTGTTTTTTGTTGTTCGCTGGGAAAAGCTCGCATTTATGTTGCTTCACTTTTGGCCGATGGCAGCATTTGATGTTGCTATTTCCCTTCCCAAACCATGGCAAGTGTGGTATAATATTGTGCAATATTAGCGATAATCATTCAGAACAACTTTGCGCTATTATCAGCATCAACTCCATTCACAGCTGGTAAGTTTCTCCGATTGTTATTCGGTCGCTATTGGCGCACACTGTTGATCAAGGTCGCAAAGTGCCGGTTGTTTGTTTTGCACTTTCAGGGTGCTTTTTTTGAAGATGATTTGAAATCGTTTTATTTTTCTTCTTCGTGCAGTGAGCAAGTTTACAAACATGCTTACGAATAAGACCTTCCCAGCTGTTTCGCTGGTGCAGCATTATGGGAGCTCTTTCTGCTTCAGGATGGTCCACACACGGCGGGGCGAATTATATAATGTAAGTAGAGTGGGTACACACACAAAAATGCCCGGCCACTAATACACTTTCCCCTTTGTTGTAGAAATGCTACCGCCTGCTGGGTGTGAATGAACAGTCCGACCAGAACACGGTCCGGCAGGCTTACCTGACGCTGGTGAAAAAGCTACACCCCGACAGTGGCCACCCGGAAGCGAGCGCGGAACGATTCCAGGAAGTGGACAGCGCCTTTCGCATACTGCAGGAAAAGTTTGCCAAAGCGCGCCGTGGGATCGTGGAGGACCTGCGTGAGGAGGTGAAGGTGTACGACATCAAACACACTGCCCCGCAGCACCGCCAGTACCTGAGCTTCGATGGGATCGGGTACGGAACGCCCGCCCAGCGCCAAAAGCAATACCAGACGGTGCGCGCCGCCAAAGCGCAGGAACGCGTGCTCGAACATCGGCTCTCGAAGGCGCAAGCGACCGAAACGGCTGTTATGAAGAAGGGCGACTACTTTAAGAAGCACGAAATCAAAACCAAGTACGGCTACGATCGTGTCGTCGAGGATCTGATCCAGGAAGCGATCTCGAGGGGAGATTTCAGCAATCTGTCCGGGTTTGGCAAACCCCTGCCCGACCATCAGTCACAAAACCCGTACGTGGACTTTACCACGCACAAGATGAACAAGATCATGCTCGACAATGGGTTCACGCCCGAATGGATAACGCTGCACAAGGACATACGGCAGGCGGTGGATGCGCTGAAGGAAGATTTGCGCCGACTGCGCGCCAAGCTAGGCCCCCTACCGTTGAGCGTGCGCGAGGAGCAACAGTGGGAAAAGTGGCTCGAGCAGCAGCAGGAGGAGGTGACAAAGATTAACAAAATGATCGATAAATTTAATCTGATCGTGCCGATGATGAACAAGCAAATGGTTCAACTGAGTCTGGAGCGCGTGGGCAACGAAGTGCTAGAGAAAGGGAAACACAGAGAAGAGATGATAGAAGACGCTAGGCAATCGACGGCGAAAACGACACAAACTGATGCCACCAATAGGTCAAGTGTTTTAGGTTTTATTGGTTCATTGTTTAGTTGAGTGTACTGTTGTTAGTGCAGAGTATAACCAGTGCATAACTAAAATGTTAACAAAACGCGCGCTTTCTTTTCGCAATCCGATTCTAATCATTAGGGATTAATGTCTAAAAGGCTTAGCTCATCCACTGCAGTGTGCCATCCTGCCCGAGAGTGGCCACACCGTTCGCCACCAACCGTAGTGCTTTCGGGTATGCCACGTGTTCCGCTTGGTGAATGCGCTCGGTAAGTGCTTCCTCGGTGTCGCCTCTTAGAATCGGGACGCGCTCCTGCAGGATGATTGCGCCCGTATCAACGCCTTCATCCACAAAGTGGACCGTACAGCCCGATTCAACGTCTCCCGCCTCGAGCGCCTGCCGCTGCGCATGGATACCCTTGTGGCGGGGCAGCAGCGCCGGATGAATGTTAATCAACGAACCCTTCCAGCGCTTGACGAATCCTTCGGAAAGGATGCGCATAAAGCCGGCCAGACACACAAGCTCGATGCGTTCCTGCTCGAGCACCTTAGACACGGCCGCATCAAACAGTTCCCGCGTGTTGTAGTCTTTGTGCAGGATAAGTTTCGAAGGAATGCCGGCCTTTGCTGCCCGTTCCAGCCCAAAGACGCCCGCCTTGTTCGACACCACCATCACAATTTCGCCCCGAATGCCAAAGATCGAACTGCGGGTGGCATCGATCAGTGCCTGGAGGTTGCTTCCCGAGCCGGATATGAGTACGGCGATCCGTTTCTTCGGCAGCGAGCACGTAATCTGCGACATCCGCAGCGTATCCTCGAACCCCTGCACGATGACACGCTGACCGAGGGGGTCCGATTTTTTCACCACCGTACCGAGAGCCGTTCCACCCGCGCTGCGTAGACGCTGCAGCACGGTGTGCTTGTGTTCGGTGGCCACGACCAGCACCATGCCGATGCCGCAGTTAAACGTGCGCAACATTTCGTCCGCCGTTACATTGCCCGCCTGCGCCATCCAGCCGAAGATGGGCGGGATGTGCAGCTCGGTAAGGTCGAGGAAGGCGGCCACGCCGGCCGGCAGGACGCGGGGAATGTTTTCCGTAAACCCGCCGCCCGTGATGTGGGCGAGCGCCTTCACCAACCCTTCCGCCAGCAGGGACTGCAGCTCGCGCACATAGATGCGGGTCGGGACGAGCAGCTCCTCGGCGAACGTTTTCCTCGTCGCACTGAACGGTGCCACATCGTTGTACGTGTGGCCGGTGAATTCCAGTATCTTGTGCACCAAGCTGAACCCATTGCTGTGCACACCGCTCGACGGCAGTCCCAGGATAACGTCGCCCGGGCAGATGCAGTCCATACGCGGCAGCATCTTGCTGCGCTCTGCTATTCCCAGCGAAAAGCCGGCCAGATCGTACACGCCCTTCGCGTACATGCCCGGCATTTCGGCCGTTTCGCCCCCGAGCAGCGCACTGTTGCCTTGGCGGCAGCCTTCCGCGATGCCTTCGATCACCTTTGCCGCGACCGGCACGTCCAGCTGACCGCAGGCGTAGTAATCGAGGAACGCGAGCGGATCCGCACCGTTGCAGATGATGTCGTTCACGCACATGGCCACCAGATCGATGCCGACCGTACCGTGCAGTCCGCAATCCTGCGCAATCTTCAGCTTCGTGCCGACGCCGTCCGTCCCTAGCACGAGTATGGGATCGTCCAGATTCATGCCCGTGTCGCGCAGCCTGAACAGGCCACCGAAACCACCGAGCCCACCCATCACACCAGGCCGGTTGGTGGACTTGGCGAACGGTTTAATCCGCTGCACCAGCTCATCGCCCGCACCGATGTCCACCCCGCTGTCCTTGTACGATATGGCGGTGGGCGATTTCTTGGCCGGTACGTAATTTGCCGCCACCTTCGCAATTGCTTGGGTAAAGTTTTTCACCACCACCTGATCGGTGCCGCGTGCTCGGCGCGTAACGCGCCCCAACAGTACCGCACCGTGCGACGTCAACTGTTCCTTCCACGTGCGATCGTTCTGCGACACGATCACCACCATGCCGATGCCACAGTTGAACGTACGCAGCATTTCCCGCTCGGTCACGTTACCGGCCGCCGCCAGCCATCCGAAGATGGGTGGAATTTTCACCTCGGCAAAGTCCACCTCCACGCCCAGCGCATCGGGCAGGACGCGGGGCACATTTTCCACCAGACCACCGCCGGTAATGTGGGCCAGCGCTTTCACCGTGTCGCCCCCCTGCCGCAGCAACGGTAGCAGCGGCGTCACGTACAGGCTCGTCGGTGTGAGCAGTTCCTCGCCGAACGTGCTGCGACCGTCCTCGCTGAACGGTGCCGGATCGGTTAGCTTCGTGCCGGTACGCTCGAGGATGCGGTTCACCAAGCTGAACCCGTTGCTGTGCACACCGCTCGACGGCAGCCCGATCACCAGATCGCCCTCCCGAATGCGATCGACGTGCGGCAAGATTTGGTCGTGCTCGACCACCCCGACACAGTAGCCGGCCAGATCGTACTTGCCCTTCTCGTACATCGAGGGCATCTCGGCCGTCTCACCGCCGAGCAGGGCACAGTTCGTCTCGCGGCAACCCTCCGCAATGCCCTTCACGATCATTGCCGCCGTCGGCACCTCCAGCCGACCGCAGGCGATGTAGTCCAGGAAGGCGAGCGGTTCCGCCCCGGCGCACAGCACATCGTTGGCGCACATTGCCACCAGATCGATACCGATGGTGTCCCAGCAGTTGAGCGTTTCGGCCAGCTTTAGCTTCGTACCGACACCGTCCGTACCCTGCACCAGCACCGGGTCATTGTAGCGCACCGTTTTGCCTTCGCGGTTGATGTACGTCGCCTGTAAAAGTGGGAGCGGGATGGATTATTATTTGCCCTTTCATTCAAAAACACAAAAAAATGATTAACAAAATAACTTACATCGTTCAAACGGAACAATCCACCAAACCCACCGAGTCCTCCCACCACACCGGGACGATTTGTACCACGTGCCAGCGGTTTGATGCGCTGCACCAGCGCGTCACCCGCGTCAATGTCGACGCCGCTCGATTTGTACGACAAACTTTGGCTGGAAAGAAAAGACAAAAATTAGCCAAATAGTAAGCTTATTATTTATAAATGTCAAATATGGCCGACTTTCATGAGCGGGGACAATACACAGACACACACACACACACAGGCGACGAACGGGATCGTTGATGATAATGGCAAACATGAGCTTTAACCTTTCCCCCCCTACTGCTCACGGGGAAGCATTTATTTCCAAATTTCCGAACAAAAAAATGAAAAATAAATCTGCATCGAACAAACGAAATAGACGAACAAACGATGCTTTACTGTTTGAATGCTTTCTGCGCGATGTCCAACCGATGCTGCGAACCGTCGAAGCTGATCGCGGTGCTGCAGGCGGACGTAGCGTGCGCCGCAGCCTGCTTCAGGTCGCTGTGCAGCACGACGGTGATCAGCACCCGGCCACCGTTCGTCACGAACTCTCCGCGCTCGTTCCGGGCCACTCCGGAATGGAACACGAGATGCTCTGGGCGTGCAGCAACAGCGTCCAGTCCTGTGTAGTAGGAAAAGTGCACCAGTTGTTATCAGTTGACGCGCAGTTGAAAAAGGGAAAGCTTTGCATCCCACACACACACACACAAACCTGTGATAACGCAACCCTTGGTGGATGTTTCCGGGTAGCCCTTGCTGGCCATCACTACACCGACCGCGCTCAGCCCGGCCCGGAACTTGAGATTAATCTCGTGCAGCCGATCGTCACAGGTCGCCTCCATCACCTCGTACAGATCGCTCTCGAGCAGTGGCAGGATGACCTGTGTCTCCGGATCGCCGAACCGGCAGTTGAATTCGAGCGTTTTTGGCCCGTTCGGCGTGAGCATCATGCCAGCGTACAAAACACCTGCAGAAAAGGAAGCAAAATTTAAATCGATAACGGGGGGGGGGGGATATTTTGTTTTATAACTGTTTGAATTATTTGAAATTTTAATGAAATTGCGATTGAATTCGTCGCCAAAAGGAAAACGATTTCTTAGACTGATTAAGTCTGTGGCTTGCTCTGCTCAGGCACTTTATGCGACATACCCATTTAGCCAGTTAATTAACCAGCTTCAAACGAATCAATAACAACACGTATAACCGCCATCGAAATGCAACACAGGGACAAACATAAACAGTGAAGGAGATTGAGTAAACAGCACTGTGAGGTAAAACTGTGAGGCTCCATTCCGTCAATCACTGCGCCGTCCTCCCTTCCCTGTCTGGTTGCCATGAAGGATTGCGTGGCGTAGCAGTAGCAGCAGCAGCAAGGGAAGCATAATCACGCGTTGGCCGTTATCACCGGGGGTAGATCGCGTGCGTTTGTCTCTCAGCGACTCGGACGGACCACATTGGCTACGTCATCCGGTTACTTGTTTTCGATTTCAGTATTTCTCGATCGATCCTGACCTTTCGGCAGGCTGTCCGTGGGCTTTCCTTATCAACCTCGTTTCATTACTACCAAGCAGCAACAATCAACACGAAAAAAACCATACACACACACACACACACACACACATACATACCGTTGTACTTGATGCCCTCCGCTCGCAGTCCATCCACCGCACGCTGCAACACCTCCCGCACGACCAGATCCAGCTGGGCCGGTTTGATGATCGGACAGGGACAGTACGCGCCCATGCCGCCCGTATTCGGTCCGCGATCGTGGTCCATCAAGCGCTTATGATCCTGCGCCGGCAGCATCACGCGCACGGTGCGCGAATCCACGAACGCCAGCACGGACACTTCCTCGCCGGACAGCTTCTCCTCCACGACGACGACCTCGCCGGCCGCACCGAACCGCCGCTCGCCGAGGATGTCGTCCACGGCGGCGCACGCTTCGTCGATCGTTTCCGCCACGATCACACCCTTGCCGGCGGCTAGCCCGCTCGCCTTCACGACCAGTGCCGCGTACGGTGCGCTGCGGATGAATGCTTTCGCTTCGGATGCATCGGTGAAGCTGGCGTACCGGGCCGTCGGTATGCCGTGCCGGTGCATGAAATCTTTCGACCAGTTCTTGTCCGCCTCAATCTGTGCACCGCGCCGCCCGGGGCCGAAGCATTTAATGCCGGCCGTCTGCAGCGCGTCGGCCAGCCCATCGGCCAGCGGGTCCTCCGGGCCGACCGCTACCAGATCGATCTGGTTCAGCTTGCACCAGGCTACGATGGCCTGCAAAGATTAGTTCAGATCACGGATTAGTTCACACCTTTTAAAACATATGGAGCAAGGGGGGATCAAGAGAGCCCCCAAAGCCTTCTCACTTACACTAAAGTCCTTCACGCTAACACCGGACACTAGCTGCACCTTCGGAAGGGCCGCAATGCCGGGACTGCCGGGGAGCACGTGCACCGTGTCCACCCGTTCACTGCGGGCCATCTTCCAGCAGATGGCATGTTCACGGCCACCGCCACCGATCACCAGCACCTTCTTGAGTGCACCACTGTCCTGTACCATTTTCGGCCGCGCGGTTATGGCGTCCAACACAATCAGCACTCCTAATTGAGCTTGATTAGACCTTGCGCGAAGGGACGCTTGCACCAAGAGGAAGGTCACTGAATGCTACGACTGATTCCAGCACTGAATCGATGGGGAATTTGTACTACACCAAGGCCTACTTCGTTTGTTCTCTGGCCAATCTTGGCGATCCGTGTTAGCTGATCGACGGATTGAGACGCTTTGCGAATCGTTCGTCCAGCGTCCGGTGACTTTTGTTGATTTGTTAGCAGAATCAGAAAACGAGTTCTCCAGAGCACGAGACGACGGTAGCATACAGGCGGCGGCCTCCAAGTAATGAGCAGCGATGGCTTAATCTTTCGTTCCCTGTCTCACTCTCTCTTTCGCACATGGGTCTTGCTGAGAGGGCTTAGCCGTTTTGGTTCTCTCGCGATCCCTAACCGCTAATGGGTCATGGGATGAGAGGATTGAGAGAGACCCACTTTTTCTAACGATCCTCAGCGAGCAAACAGCGCCCGCAGCTTCCGCGGAACAGCTCACTCTCTCTCTCTCCCGTTGAATTCCTTCGCCACATGGCATCGGTGGCCATAACAACGTGGACAGAAGGCTCTAAATGGAATACCGTCTCTGTTTACGAAAGCCGTTTCGTTCGGTCTTGCGAAATTGTAACGCGAAAGCGATAGATGAAGGGCACGGGATATGGATTTTGTGACGCCATCGTAAGTGCCCTTTGTTCCCCCTGGCAACAGGTGACTACAGGGATTCGGGCTATTCGGATGTTTGTTCGGCGGGACACCGGACACCAAGTTTCTTCAGTTGCACCAGTATCATTATTTATAACGCATTTTATACATAACTCATACTACACATATTTAAAAAAAAAAAACATTAAAAATATATACGCAAATGATTGTTGTTGTTTTTTTCCTTTCCTTTAGCGCCAATGTGTACACATTAACTAACACTGTACACACTAACAAAGGTGTCCTTAGCACTAGAACGGGTTAGAGGCTTTCGTGAATGCAATGTCCACCCTCCTCTCACCTCCTTGTCTCTGGTGGCGCTAGTGGGGACATGCATCGTGTCTCTCTTTTAATTCAAACGCGTCTCCGTGCGAAGCAGTTACACATGCTTTGCTTTTTTGTGTTACAAGAGCAGCAAGCACACACGCGGATCCATAAACGCGATAAGGAAGAGGGAAGCTACTTGCACTGCCAGTTACGTGGTTTAACACAGCGAGCGCAATGCAGCACGCCCAGAGTAAGCAGTAATCAGTAGAGTAATGAATAAGAAATGAAAATGGGTTTATGGAAACATAAAAAAGAGTAATGAGGAAAGGTTCTATGCTATAGCAGCTGTTCCAATGGGAGCCTCGGTAACGGAGAAACCAAAATAAGGGATAAAACTATACCGCGTTTCAACATATTCGCTCGCTGGCCAATAGCATCATTGTGCTACAACACATCGCCGCCCGAGTCGAACTAGGAAACCGAATGCAAAATCACGTTTATACATTTCGTGGCAGCTTTGAGTGTGTTAGAGCTCGGAAAGATGGTCAGAAGAATATCACCGTCTACCACCACCACCACCACCACCACCACCACCACCACCACCACCACCACCGCCATCGGCAGGACGACCACCTTTACCGGCAGCAGTTGGCTACCGTCTCATGTTGAAACCTTGGGAACCATCCGGCCCGGCAGGCAAACGTAGCACGTGTTGATTCGAAACGACATTTGATCCTCCAGTACTGCCGTGGGAGTTAGCTTGCGCGAACACTCCACTAGCTCCACCACTGTACGGCATCGTATGGTTGGGGATGACACCGGGCGGTGCATGTCCCAGCAGTGGCGAAGACATCGGTCCACCCCCTTCGCCGTATCCCTTGCCGGGGTAGTATCCGGCCGCGCCGGGTACGTTGCCACCGTTACGGCCCCCGGCGTACCATCCGCCATCACGACCGCCTCCCGCGGGCTGATGATTAAGCAGCGGGGCAAAGTGTTGCTGGTGTTGGTACGGATGGCTACTGAGTTGTTGTTGCTGCTGCTGTTGCTGCTGATGATGATGGTGGTGGTGCTGTGGCATCGGCGGAAACGGATGATGCATCGGGTGGGTACCGTGCATGGGATGGTGCGGATGGTGTGGATGGTGGTGAAGGTTGGGTGTTGAGTAGTACAGACCCGGACCGGCCTGTGCCGCCCGACCCGGTGGCCCATTTTGCATCGCTGGAGGAAACGTTCCGATCGGGGCCTGTTGCCGGTACGGTGAGTGATAACGGTAAACGTTTGACGCATTGTTATTTGCACCATTCCCGGCCATTACTTCTCCACCAACTCCACTACCACCACCACCACCACCAGCGCCTGGACCAACGCTCCCGCTAGCTGGATTGGAACTACTATTCCCACTGGAGCTGTTGTTATTGTTAACATTGTTGACTCGATATCCGTTTGTAGCAGGAGTAGTTTTCTTCGTTCTGTGGACAAAAAAGATAGAAGAACGAATATTAAAACAGCGCCTTAAGCTGTTGCCATATGCAGCCGCCACTTACTCAGCTTCTTCGTCGTCATGAGCCGAACCGAGGATACGCAACCGGGCCTCGGCATACTCCTGTCTCCTTTGATCGAGTGATTTGATCTGTGTCTTGGGCTTACTGTCGGCCGGGCTCTTCCCTTCCGACCCACCGCTGCTCTGTGGGCGCTTCAGAATTTGCATCGGCCGGACCACCATCTTCGGGCGCAGCTCCTCCTCCAGCATCTGCGGTAGGGAGTTCTGCCGAGCCGCGTTTCCCGACGGCGCGCTCGGTGGCTTAGCGCTGTCCGTTTGTTCCGTGCCGGGGCTGGTGGAGTTTTTCAGTATCGTTATCGCGTTGGCCAACTGATAGATGGTGTACGCGACCCAAGGGGAAACCCAAATGCAGCCGCCGAAAGTGTCACACACGAGCGCACATACATCAGCCACACCAGGAAAAAAAGAACAGTGCGTCAATTAGTCAACAAGGTCACCATGGTGATGTGATGATGGATGGGAGCGAAATTTACACTGCCAGCATCCCACTACCACGCGTCTGTACCAAGTCCCTGTACCTACCCGCTCTTCGTCGATCTCTTCCCAACTGTCGGCGATTTCCTCCTTCTTGCTGGACATTTTGTGCGGTGGTGAACGGTGGCTGGGAAACGTGATTTCGCTACTGGACTGACTGGTCAGCAGCACGGCAAAGAACTATGATACAGCAGCAGCTCACTCTTGCCTTCCACTCTACACTCTTCCAGCGAACTACTCCAGCTAGCCCGAACCAAAACACGGCGCAGATCTCCCCACCTCCTCGTACACCACCACCACCCACAGCAGCAGCAGCCAAACCCCACTAGCGCACCGTTACCCGCAAGCACAATTCGTCGTGGCTTTAGTGTGGCGCTTGAAAAGAAAATTAGAAATCTCCTTTTCAAGAGAGCAGTGAAAACTTGCTGCAGGTACGATTTTTCCTTGTCTTACGAAAACCGAAGACGACAGCTGTCATCGCGATTTGACAGATTGGTTGAAGCAGCGTGCAAGATTGCTATAGGAAAGATGGCCATCTAAAATTCTCGTTGAAAATTTCTCGTTTAAAATGAATTTGCGACAATTGTATCTTCCTTATATGAATGGGGATGAAATGTTTGTAAAAATAGGAATATTTTCCATGAAAACAAACCAAAAGTCGAAGAAAAACGTGAGTTTTCTATTTGTGCGCGCTTTTCATCAATTTGACACATCTCCGTTTACAGTGCAGTGTTCATCACTTCTCATTTGAATCCGTTGTGCCATTGCGGAGCAAATGGTTCGAACACAGTTTCCGTAGTTGAGCTATAGATAAGCAAAATCTTGGCTCAGTGATTCGTTTTTACTGTTCAAAAACCAACTTTCAACTTGAAATCGAAACACAAATTCATCTAAATAAGCAACAGCCTGAAAACAGTGTGATCTGCGCAAAGCGGAACCGACAACCGGTTATCAGAGCGTACCGCTAGTTATCTCGTTCCCTCGCTCTCCGTCAAAACACGCGTGCGGAAGGAAAAGGATAAAAAGCGGCGTAAAGAAAACAACCAACAATCATCTTGTACGCACACAAAGACGCATTCGGCTTAAACAACCAGCCACCGTCCTCCATCGCGATCTTGTCCTGGCAGCGCGTGAGAAGAAAAGCTTCCCTCAAATATGTCGTAGCATCCCTGAATGCTGCGCACAGCAAAATTTTATCCAAAATAACCTCTTCCGACCGTGCAGTGCAGTGGGCGAGCGTTTGTGTTGAGCCGTTCGAACTGTTGTCTATTGACCGGCACTAGGAATCAAGTGTATAGTGTGCTGTACTACCGCACGGGGTCGTGATTTTTATTCCTTTCTGCAAGCAAAAGCAATATTAAAACATCATCAATCGAAGCGACATGGCAAACAGTGAAGCAATTCTGGACACACAGACGGCCACCCAGACCCAGATGACGCAAGATACGGCGCTGGAAAGTCAACCGATCGAGCACCCTAGCTATGGCCAGCTGCTGGGCAAGCATGTGAAAATGAAAAGCCTCGGTACTAAAATTCCCACCTTCTACGTTTCTCGTGCTCCGTCTATTATCTACGGTACCCAATAGTTATAGCCTTATTTTATAGTGTACTTCACTGTAAATTGATACCAAATCTTTGCTAGTTTGCACCCATTATTAGTCTATCTATGTACCACACTTCCTTGAGTTAATGGAACGTTTGTTATTTGGTGGTGTTATTTGTTTACTATTTCGAACGTGATGAAGAAAGTTTAATTCTTCTTTTTTCCTCTCTTTGCAGACCTGCGCCACAGTGAGTTTAAGGTGGGACGAGAAGGCACATGCCATCTGATCTTGGATGAAGACAACCTTCCGCCCTCCAAGTTGTGCCGAATTTCGAAGCATCACTTCACGATCAAGAAGGATCTGAACGACACAACCAGCCCTACCTACATACATGTACGTAACCAGCAGGAACTGAAGTCATCTTATTTTAAATTAAAACGTAAACGCTCAAACCTCTCTCCAGGACCATTCCCGAAACGGAACGTACGTAAACGGGCGACTGATTGGGCCGAACAAATGCATGATCCTGAAGCACAACGATATCATCTCGATCGCGGGCGTCAGCATACGGGCCTTCGTGTACTACGATCTGCGGTACAGCATGCAGTCGGACATTAAGGCGAAGGAGCTGCTCGATCGCTATCACGTCGGCCGCAAGCTGGGCTCGGGTGCGTGCGGAACGGTCTATCTGCTGCACGATACCGTCTCCTGCCAACCGTACGCCATGAAGCACGTGGCGAAGGATCCGCTGAACGAGCGGAGCCGTCCAAAGTTCCTGAACGATCCACTGCGGGTGATGAACGAAGTTAACATTATGAAAAATCTCGACCACGTAAGCATATCTTTCCAGTATTTACATGAAGTTGAATTTATGAGGGTTATTACTGATGGGTTTTATTTTTATTTGTTTTCTCACCCACTCGAAACAGCCCTGCGTGATCAAAATGCACGATATCGTCGACAAACCTGACTCGGTGTACATGGTGCTAGAGTACATGAAGGGTGGCGATCTGCTGTCGCGCATTATTAGCAAAGGCTTTCTGCCGGAGAAGACGGCCAAGCTGTTCTTTCTCCAGATGTGCCATGCCGTAAAGTACCTGCACGAGCAAGGTAAGCTTGAATGTTGTGTGAATACGCAACGAACGTTTACAAAACAATATTCATCGAATCCGATCGTTGCCCAAAATGGGTGTTCCGTATTTCGTGTGGTTGTGAAGTAGCCCTCCGATTTGTATATATGTATATACAGCGAGGGAAGATTAAAGATCCTCTCCGCTTCTCGTTTCCTTCCTTTTGCGCTTAACCTTCGCATAGCTGTTCTGCCTGTCAGCTATTGAGATTTACGGCCGCCGTATTCACAAGACGAGGATATCTTCGTTGAATGTTGCAGGTAGAAAATCGTCCAAGTCAGATCGAACCTTAGAGGGTTTTGTGTTATTGACCTTCGCATTACCATTTGGTTTTTGTTCCCATTTATCTCACGTGGAGAAGGAAGTGGGAATGAAGTAAAGCTAGAATATGGATGTGCGATCCAATTTCGTACAGCTGATTGTCTGTTTTAAATGGTTTCATTCATCCATGTGCTATATATCAAGGAGGGGTTGTAAATCAAGTATAATATAGAATACAGATTGAATATAGTACATCCTGGACAAACTATACGTATTATTATTAGAAAAAAAAAAACGAAATTACAGCCAACTTTATTAACAATTATTTCTACCACGCACAGGAATCACCCATCGCGACCTGAAACCGGACAACATCCTGCTCGAGGATCACAACGAGTACACGCTGCTCAAGGTGTCCGACTTTGGGCTGAGCAAATTCGTGCGCAAAAACTCGGTCATGCGCACCATCTGCGGCACGCCACTGTACGTTGCGCCGGAGGTGCTGCAAACCGGTGGCCGCGGGTCCTACACCCGCAAGGTGGACATCTGGAGCCTGGGCGTGGTGCTGTTCACGATGCTAAGCGGCACCCTGCCCTTCTCGGACGAGTACGGTTCGCCGGCGGTGGAGCAGATCAAGCGTGGCCACTTCAAGATGCGCCACAGCGTCTGGAAGCAAGTATCATCTCTTGCGAAAAAGCTCATCTACGACATACTGAACGTCAATCCCCACTCGCGGCCCTCGATCGACACCCTGC
Source organism: Anopheles coluzzii (assembly GCF_943734685.1). NCBI lineage: Eukaryota > Metazoa > Arthropoda > Insecta > Diptera > Culicidae > Anopheles > Anopheles coluzzii. The sequence goes on along the minus strand of NC_064671.1, from coordinate 42,525,120 downwards.
TCCAGAGCAGCTGGTTGCGCGATCCGGACATCGTGGGCCGGGCAGAACAGCTGATGAAGATATCGCTGCGGGTGGAGGAGCCGGCCCCCAAGCGTACCACTACCTCGGATGTGGAGAACAACAACACCAGCCCGGTGAGCAGCTTTGCTCCACCGAGCAAGCGCAAGAGACGACTCTAGGCCGGCACACGACCGGGCAGGTAGGAGTGGTGTGGGAAGGATAGTTGTTTTCTTTCTTCTTTCTTCACTATGTTTGTTAAGATCCGTTACGATCGCATAACGGCTAGCTTTTCGAGGATGCAAAAGCTGTGAGCTGTGTTATGTGAGATTTTCTTTTTTATTATTACCTGTTGTTAAATCGTGTGCAACGTCGTCGTCTCTCTGTCGAAGTATTAAGAAGCAACCAGCAGGCAGGGCTCTGTGTATGTGCTGTCTGTGCGTGTTTACAGTGGATGTAAGTTGTTTTTAGACTTATCGGATCGATTGATTCGTGTCGAATTCTTTTTTTTTTGTACGTTTTATTTCATCCCTTTACATCGGTATAATTTTCATACCTATCAACGCTCCCGTCCAGTTTAGTTTTTGCTTGAACATTTAGCTCACCTTTTTAAAAAATTAAGGGAGAACTAGAAACAACCACGTGAATTCATTTAAACTACTTATTCAACGAAGAAAAAGTACAGAAACAATAGCTAGGGATATTATGTTTAATATAAACTTTTGTACATTTGTTAAATAAGCAAAGGATTTGTACACCATCCCGATGTCGCTGTGTTGTGAGAACGTTACGATCATTCCATGATCCACCCCTTGAATGCAAAACGCACGCGTAAATGTTTACACGACTATACTCAGATTCTAATGACCTGACAATACAGCCAAAATATGTTAGATTTTTAACATTCAACTGCAAACCCATTCTCCAAATACACTGTTTTTGTGTGTGTGTGTCTACCAAAGCTGAGAAAAACAAACACACATCCATCTACACGCGCCGCCAATCGCAAGGGCTGCTTACCAGCATATCTATTCGCTCGAAAACCGGTTCCGTGACGTCCTTTTTGACCGCAGCCAAGCCTCCAAACGGGAAAGCGAAGGGGGAGTCGCTCCGTTACTGTGTGTGTAGTAGGGCCACCACCACACACCAGAGTACAGCAAAATCAGCAATCTGCTGTAACACGAGCACTGTTTTATTTTGTAATTGGTAACATAAGCGATTTCGTGGTGGCGGCGGCTTCCGGAACGGTTCGCGGCTGGTATCAAGGTTAAAGCGCGATCATCGACAAAAAAGCAATACACACACAGAGACCGCAAATCCAAACTGAAAGCTGGATGCGATTAGTAACAGAGCATAGAAAAAGCATCGAAAGGGGAGGGTGCGTGTTGCGGCTATGTGTGTGTGTGCGTGTTGCCAACATCGAAGTGCACCGGCTAAGGGGGCGAAGGGCAGTTGCCCGTTTGTTTGAAAGCGAAATGAAATGTTATTTAATTCAATCAACCGTGCACTAACATTCACGAAGGCACTGAGATTTCAGAGGCCGAGCATAGAGTAGTGAGCCACAAACACACTCTCGCTCTCCTCTTATTCTTCCCCAAGCCGGCCGGTGGTTGAGAGGGGGTCCGCGGGTTGCCGCGGGTCGCTCTGTCCCCCATCTGTTGTGAAATTCGCTTTCGACTACTGCAAAACTGCGGGTGATAGCGGGGCGCGCGATAGTAGCGTTAAGTTCATTGCTGCGAGTATGATTGACGAAATGACGACGTTCCTGGACCTCTGGACTGAGATTTTTGCACGGTCATCCGATTCCGACGGTTGTGTGAGAGCAAATAATTATGAGGAGCGTCTGGAGATGGAGCAGGAGGAGGCTAACCACGTTTAAAAAATGACAGAAGAGTATCAATTTGCAAAGAGTATGAAAGCAATCACAAACGTTGGCCATATTGGTGGTAACATTAATTGAGAGAAATGTTTAGTTTTTGTTTTCTAAACTAGCTTACCTGAGAAAGTATCATTTTAATGTCTGATTTAAGTTTTGTAACATGAAGTACTGCCGAAATAAAATAATGTTGTTTTCAACTTCAACGTAATCATACGGAGGGAAAAGAAAATATAGAGAAAACAGAATTTTGTGCGCCTGTCGTCTGGTGGTGTGTGCTTCGACCGACCTTTCGCTGGCATGACAACCGTTCAGAAAAGAAGCCCTACAAGAAGCTATATCAGCACCTCCAAAGGATACAGAAATACACCACCCCTGTTTTACCTGGCCTACTCTGATAGCGCATTCGGCGTGCGCAACGGGGTCAAACATATACGCATTACACACCGGGTTGATCTTCATTCCGGGCACAGTTCCTCATTGCTCAAGGTTGGGGCCGTTGACTACAGCCGGTTGTCGTCATCAAATGGAAGAGACACACACACAACACACACACACCCATACCCTCCCGCCATGTAGCAAAACACGTGTCAGTCATTTTCGCAGTACGTTTGATTTTAAAACGCAACGAAGAACGTTCCAGCCCACCATCAGACGAGATCCGTGGGGGAACGTTACGTGTCTGTGTTATCTTATCGTGCACACCCGTGTCGCGTTCTTTGTACCGTTAAATTTTTTGGACCATTTTCACCCACCTTCCTATGTTGTTGACAAGGGGTGGTAGTGTTTCGGTTTTAGGGCACACCACCAATACACATGAATCGAAAAAAGGAAAAAAAATAGTCGTCTGGTATGGTGTGATGGTGGTTCCACACATGCGTTTATCACGATCGCGGTTGTTGTTTGTCTGCGTAGGGCTTACCGTATCCGCCTTTGGGGCTCGTCTCGGTCTGTCTTTGCCGTAGGCGCTAACGTCGTCAATTAAGCAGGAAAGTTGTTTGTGTTTGCGTCTCCAATTGGTCGTTGATATTCACTATGGTTAAGTTGAGGCAAGCGGGGTGGTCAACATTGATCTTAGCTAGCTTATATGATCGTGATCGTGTTTTTGTTTTTAACAAAATTCCTTTCCTTTAATTGCACAGTTTGCTACAACTGAAATACTTTCTGTGAAAAAGTTACCAATAATGCCAACACATTTACATACAAAGTTAATTAAATTTAACTAGCATTAAAATGAGGTTTATGAATAACTAACCTTCTTATATCCTTCTATCTATTCCATTCGACTTTATAATGCTATCTTACAGGGTTTTCCAGGGGTTCTCATAGCTGTGCGACACTTCCTTGACTCTTTCCTATTGGAAGTGAACTTCATACGATGTTAATTGGACTCTGGCACTCTTTTCAGACAAGGGCCTTGGAAATTCCTATTGGATTTGTCCAACAAGGGTGCTATAGAGTCCAATTCCCATTACATTTAGTTCATTTCATTTAAGAAAGAGTAAATAAAGTGTTCCACAGCTATGAGAACTCCTGGATAGCACTGTAATGTTAATGGTAAACTTAATGGTATCCGTAGATTTTATTAAAACAAGGCTTGTTTGGTTTACATGTAGTTTTGGTTACAATTCTATTTAAAGGTTATTGATACGGAGAAATATAAAAGTTTTTTTTTAATGATGATGTGATCCGCAATATATCCATTGCACTCGGTAAAGATATGGCAGACACAGGGACTTCTGTTGCTTAGGTTATTTGGGCTTCTTATTTGGGCACGAAAAAAGCTCAAAAGGGATGTGGTGTAGGTGAACGGGATTAAAGATAAGAAGAGTAGAGAGGAGGATTAAGAGAGATCCGACTCAATTACTGAAATTGGTGTTTTATTATTTAGGATATCGTATTTAAATTGATGCTACAATCTCTGGTCATCTATGTAATATGTTAAAAAAAGGTCCTTATAATGTAATATTATAGCCAATTTTCAATATCTCTATAAAAACCAAATTAGATTTGAACTAACGATCATTGCTATGGAACTCTGAACAGCTGACACGACGCTACAGTTCCACTTCTAATTCGGGAAGCTTTTAAGCTTCTGTATTAAAAGACCACCGCAGGACACCATTTTATTATTCTGTTACTTTTATCTCCGTACACTAGCAATTGGATTGAAAAATAGATATCTTTAACTCATGCACTGATACAAAGGAAAAACAAGCAAGTCATATTATGGCCAACCTGACCCCATTACCCGTACCTCGTGTGTTCTTCTAACGACCGGGCTGATCGCGACGGCATATTGGATCGTTCTCGAGATATTAGTAGAGTGTATGTGTGTTTGTGTGGCTCATTTTGTGTCCCCCGCTATACCCTCCACCTTCCCCTCGCACACATGTACGCAAATTAGAGGCCAATCTTCGTCACTACCACCAGCAAACGCCGCTGGAATGAAAACCGTGTACCGGCAGCAACCCACTATCGGTCGCCGCCGGTCTGTGTGTGACGCGTAATCGTGCGCGGGTTGGTAACCCGTTTTCGTTGTGCGTGTTTGTGTGCGTGCGTGTTTGTACAATTTTTGCAAAGACCTTCCCGACGGACTGTCCGCCCTTTAGCTGGTGGGTACGAGCGACCGCCGCCCGTCAGTTGATCCGTGTGCTCGTACGTGGCCGGTTGTGTTGACTCTCCGCAGTGCGCTCCCAGTGTGTGTGTGTGATCGATCTACTCTTCCACTGCTCGTCTACTCAGACCACAACCACTGCACCAAGATGCTGCAAAACGTTCTCCGCCAGGTGGTCCGCTCGGTGGGCTCGATCGGTACGCGATCGTTTGCCAGCAGCTCGTTCGGCACGGCCAAGAGCGCCACCTCGCCCCTCACCTACCTGAGCGAGGACGAGATGGTGATGAAGGAAACGGTCGCCAAGCTGGCCCAGGAACAGATTGCCCCGCTGGTGAAGAAGATGGACGAGGAGCACCAGTTCGATCCGTCCGTCGTGCGCGCCCTGTTCGACAACGGGCTGATGGGGATTGAGGTGAGCGACGAGTACGGGGGCAGTGCGTGCAACTTCATGACCACCATGCTGGTGGTGGAGGAACTGTCCAAGGTGTGCCCGGCGACGGCCGCCTTCGTCGACATCCACAACACGCTCGTCAACTCGCTCATGATCAAGCTCGGCACGGCGGAACAGAAGAGCAAGTACCTGCCCAAGCTCAGCCAGGAGTACAGCGGTAGCTTCGCCCTGTCCGAACCGTCGGCCGGGTCGGATGCGTTCTCGCTGAAAACCACCGCCAAGAAGGACGGCAACCACTACATCCTAAACGGCACGAAGATGTGGATCTCCAACTCCGACCTGTCGGGTGTGTTCCTGATCATGGCGAACGCGAACCCTTCGGCCGGCTACCGTGGCATCACGACGTTCATCGTGGAGCGCGAGTACGAAGGTTTCACCGTGGGCAAGAAGGAAAGCAAGCTGGGCATCTGTGCGTCCGGTACCTGCACGCTGCACATGGACAATGTGCGCGTGCCGGAGGAGAACATTCTCGGCGAGTTCGGCAAGGGGTACCAGTACGCGGCCGGCTTCCTGAACGAGGGCCGCATCGGCATCGGGGCGCAGATGATTGGGCTGGCCCAGGGCTGCCTGGACGCGACCATCCCGTACCTGCTGGAGCGCAAACAGTTCGGCTCGGATCTGTACTCGTTCCAGAGCATGCAGCATCAGATCGCGACGATCGCGACCGAGATCGAGGCGGCTCGGCTGCTGACGTACAATGCGGCCAGGTTGCAGGAGGCCGGCGCACCCTTCCTGAAGCAGGCCGCCATGGCCAAGTATTACGCGTCCGAGGTGGCCCAGCGCACGACGGTGAAGTGTATCGATTGGATGGGCGGCGTCGGCTTTACGAAGGATTTCCCGCAGGAGAAGTTCTACCGCGATTGTAAGATCGGTGCGATCTACGAGGGCACGACCAACATGCAGCTCAGCACGATCGCGAAGGTCATGAAGAAGGAGTACCAATCGTAAGGTGGAGATGGTAGGAGGTGATGAAGGAGGAAGAGGAGGAGGAAGGGGAGGAGGAAAGCTCTCAAGAGAATGATTACGCAACTATGTTCGCGCGGCGCCTCCACCGGGGATGAACGGTGGTGTGTGTGTTTGTGTGTGTGTGAGTGTATGATGAGGGTTGTCTTGCAAGACGAGAACATTCCGGTTCCAGCACCGCAGGCACACTCCACACACAAACACATAAAGCTGGTAAAAAAGGGAGCATATAATATTAGTAAAGTCTGATATCAAATTTTGTCTTCCGCGTATGATACGCACACACACACACAGAGATTGTACACCGCGTGGGTTTGTGTGTGTGTGTGCGCACAAAGATAATGCGCATAATCTAGCATAGAAAACAACACCCTGCATGCTACTATTATCTACACAAGGGCGTAAGGCATTATGTGGCCATAGCGAACTACGGAAGTTTGTGAAAAATTGTGAGAAAAAATGCATTTATTATGTTAAGAGCAAAGACAAACAACAGCACAGTACTATTACGACTATACGCAGAAAGAGAAAAGGTACACGTGGCGACTTTTTGTGGGACGAATGGACGAATGGACGGACACGGACACGACTGGGACTTGTAGGGCTAGGCATTAAGGCAGTATGTGAGCGAAGCAATATTTAGGCACAACGAAACGAAATCCTGTAAAACATTCCAAGAGTGTTACGATTGAGCAGCAACTCTTTAAATACAGCATTACAAACAAAACAAGAGGTTTGTAGCTTATGTATGGGGAAGAACCCGCTGCGCTTTAGTGGCGGCATAATAGTATACAGGCTGTTCCATTCCGGCATTACTTTCGATTGCGAAGTAAATAAAGTTGTCTGTCGAGATATATAAAAAAGAGACTGGAAGAGTGTGAGTGTGTGTGATTTATTAGCTAAATGATGTTAACTGGTTGACTTTATTGTGTTGCGCATGGGGATGTTAATTAAGGGGGTGTATCTGTGTGTGTGTGTACGTCTTTGTGACCCGTGAATTGCCTTACAATGGTCGATGTGAGTCGATAATAAACATTTTCTCCTTTGTATGTAAAGCATTGCAAAAGAGGAAAAGAGGGATTTAAAATATGGCAAAAAAAGAATAAAAAAGGTTGAGAAATAAATTCACACCAAAAAGCGAATCTTACTCTTGTGACAACCTCAAACAAAACAAAGCTTTGAGAGGAGCTTTTTGGAAGAGCTTTCGCGCATCAGAAACGTTCGGTTACCGGTGCCGACTAGTGATGGGCCATCGGAATCGCACCTACGGCTCGGAATCGCTTCCGAGCATTGCTACTCCGGCTCTGATTCCGACAAATTCAAACCGTTGATTCCACCCGAAGCCGTCTGGAGCCGGTAGTCGGCAGTCGGAGCCGGTCGGAGCCATCCGGAACCGGCCGGAGTATGTCGGAGCCATCCGGAACCGGTCGGAGTATGTCGGAGCCATCCGGAACCGGCTGGAGCCGTCGGAGCCGTCCGAAGCCGGTCGGAGTAGTCGGAACCGTCCGTAGCCGTCGGACCCGTCGGAGCCATCCGGAGCCATCGGAGCCGTCGGAGCTGTCCGGAGCCGTGCGGAGCCGTCGGAGCCGTCGGAGCCATCGGAGCCATCGGAGCTATCGGAGCCGTCGGAGCCGTCCGGAGTCGCTAGTCGGCAGCCGGAGCCGGTTGGAGACATCGGAGCCGTCCGGAGTCGCTAGTCGGAGCCGTCCGGAGTCGCTAGTCGGCAGCCGGAGCCGGTTGGCGCCGTCCAAAGCCGTCGGAGCCGTCCGAAGCCGGTCGGAGTAGTCGGAACCGTCCGTAGCCGTCGGACCCGTCGGAGCCATCCGGAGCCATCGGAGCCGGTCGGAGCTGTCCGGAGCCGTGCGGAGCCATCGGAGCCGTCGGAGCTGTCCGGAGCCGTGCGGAGCCGTCGGAGCCGTCCGGAGCCGTCCGGAGCCGTCGGAGCCGTCCGGAGCCGTCGGAGCCGTCCGGAGCCACTAGTCGGCAGCCGGAACCGATTGGAGACATCGGAGCCGTCCGGAGTCGCTAGTCGGCATCCGGAGCCGGTTGGCGCCGTCCGAAGCCGTCGGAGCCGTCCGGAGTCGGTCGGAGTAGTCGGAACAGTCCGTAGTCGTCGGAGCCGTCCGGAGCCGTCGGAGCCGTCGGAGCCGTCCGGAGCCGGTAGTCGGCAGTCGGAGCCGGTCGGAGCCAGTCGGAGTATGTCGGAGCCGTCCGGAACCGGCCGGAGCCGTCGGAGCCGTCCCGAGCCGTCGGAGCCATCCGGAGCCGTCGGAACCGATCGGAGCCGTCGGAGCCATCCGGAGCCGTCGGAACCGATCGGAGCCATCGGAGCCGTCCGGAGCCGTCCGGAGCCGTCCGGAGCCGTCCGGAGCCGTCCGAAGCCTTCCGGAGCCGTCCAGAGCCGTCCGGAGCCGTCCGGAGCCGTCCGGAGCCGTCCGGAGCCGGTCGGAGCCGTCCAGAGCCGTCCGGAGCCGGTCGGAGCCGTCCGGAGCCGTCGGAGCCGTCCGGAGCTGGTCGGAGCCGTCCGGAGCCACTAGTCGGCAGCCGGAACCGATTGGAGACATCGGAGCCGTCCGGAGTCGCTAGTCGGCATCCGGAGCCGGTTGGCGCCGTCCAAAGCCGTCGTAGCCGTCCGGAGCCGGTCGGAGCCGTCCAGAGCCGGTCGGAGCAGTCGGAACCGTTAGAACCGTCGGAGTCGTCGTAGCTGACGGCGCCGGTCGGAGCTGTCGGAGCCATCGTAGCCCACGGAGCCGGTTGGAGCCGTCGAGGTCATTGTAACAGCCTGAAGTTTGAACGACTCCGACGGCTCTAACCGGCTCTGTCGCCTATGACGGTTCCAACGGTTCCGACGGCTCCGACCGGCTCCGGACGGCTCCGATCGGCTCCGGCTGCCGAATAGCGGCTCCGGACGGCTCCGACCGGCTCCGACTGCCGACTAGCGGCTCCGGACGGCTCCGACCGGCTCCGACTGCCGACTAGCGGCTCCGGACTGCTCCGACGGCTCCGAGTTCGGAAATTTGCACCTACCTTCTGGAACCGTTTCCGTTGGCGGAGTCATTCGGAAGCGATTCGGGATTTTTGTTGAATTTACCCATCACTAGATATGGGAATTTTCAAAATACAAAGGAAAGAAAGCTGAATGTCTGTTACTTTTCAATTTTTCTCCTTTGTATGTAAAGCATTGCAAAAGAGGAAAAGAGGGATTTAAAATATGGCAAAAAAAGAATAAAAAAGGTTGAGAAATAAATTCACACCAAAAAGCGAATCTTACTCTTGTGACAACCTCAAACAAAACAAAGCTTTGAGAGGAGCTTTTTGGAAGAGCTTTCGCGCATCAGAAACGTTCGGTTACCGGTGCCGACTAGTGATGGGCCATCGGAATCGCACCTACGGCTCGGAATCGCTTCCGAGCATTGCTACTCCGGCTCTGATTCCGACAAATTCAAACCGTTGATTCCACCCGAAGCCGTCTGGAGCCGGTAGTCGGCAGTCGGAGCCGGTCGGAGCCATCCGGAACCGGCCGGAGTATGTCGGAGCCATCCGGAACCGGTCGGAGTATGTCGGAGCCATCCGGAACCGGCTGGAGCCGTCGGAGCCGTCCGAAGCCGGTCGGAGTAGTCGGAACCGTCCGTAGCCGTCGGACCCGTCGGAGCCATCCGGAGCCATCGGAGCCGTCGGAGCTGTCCGGAGCCGTGCGGAGCCGTCGGAGCCGTCGGAGCCATCGGAGCCATCGGAGCTATCGGAGCCGTCGGAGCCGTCCGGAGTCGCTAGTCGGCAGCCGGAGCCGGTTGGAGACATCGGAGCCGTCCGGAGTCGCTAGTCGGAGCCGTCCGGAGTCGCTAGTCGGCAGCCGGAGCCGGTTGGCGCCGTCCAAAGCCGTCGGAGCCGTCCGAAGCCGGTCGGAGTAGTCGGAACCGTCCGTAGCCGTCGGACCCGTCGGAGCCATCCGGAGCCATCGGAGCCGGTCGGAGCTGTCCGGAGCCGTGCGGAGCCATCGGAGCCGTCGGAGCTGTCCGGAGCCGTGCGGAGCCGTCGGAGCCGTCCGGAGCCGTCCGGAGCCGTCGGAGCCGTCCGGAGCCGTCGGAGCCGTCCGGAGCCACTAGTCGGCAGCCGGAACCGATTGGAGACATCGGAGCCGTCCGGAGTCGCTAGTCGGCATCCGGAGCCGGTTGGCGCCGTCCGAAGCCGTCGGAGCCGTCCGGAGTCGGTCGGAGTAGTCGGAACAGTCCGTAGTCGTCGGAGCCGTCCGGAGCCGTCGGAGCCGTCGGAGCCGTCCGGAGCCGGTAGTCGGCAGTCGGAGCCGGTCGGAGCCAGTCGGAGTATGTCGGAGCCGTCCGGAACCGGCCGGAGCCGTCGGAGCCGTCCCGAGCCGTCGGAGCCATCCGGAGCCGTCGGAACCGATCGGAGCCGTCGGAGCCATCCGGAGCCGTCGGAACCGATCGGAGCCATCGGAGCCGTCCGGAGCCGTCCGGAGCCGTCCGGAGCCGTCCGGAGCCGTCCGAAGCCTTCCGGAGCCGTCCAGAGCCGTCCGGAGCCGTCCGGAGCCGTCCGGAGCCGTCCGGAGCCGGTCGGAGCCGTCCAGAGCCGTCCGGAGCCGGTCGGAGCCGTCCGGAGCCGTCGGAGCCGTCCGGAGCTGGTCGGAGCCGTCCGGAGCCACTAGTCGGCAGCCGGAACCGATTGGAGACATCGGAGCCGTCCGGAGTCGCTAGTCGGCATCCGGAGCCGGTTGGCGCCGTCCAAAGCCGTCGTAGCCGTCCGGAGCCGGTCGGAGCCGTCCAGAGCCGGTCGGAGCAGTCGGAACCGTTAGAACCGTCGGAGTCGTCGTAGCTGACGGCGCCGGTCGGAGCTGTCGGAGCCATCGTAGCCCACGGAGCCGGTTGGAGCCGTCGAGGTCATTGTAACAGCCTGAAGTTTGAACGACTCCGACGGCTCTAACCGGCTCTGTCGCCTATGACGGTTCCAACGGTTCCGACGGCTCCGACCGGCTCCGGACGGCTCCGATCGGCTCCGGCTGCCGAATAGCGGCTCCGGACGGCTCCGACCGGCTCCGACTGCCGACTAGCGGCTCCGGACGGCTCCGACCGGCTCCGACTGCCGACTAGCGGCTCCGGACTGCTCCGACGGCTCCGAGTTCGGAAATTTGCACCTACCTTCTGGAACCGTTTCCGTTGGCGGAGTCATTCGGAAGCGATTCGGGATTTTTGTTGAATTTACCCATCACTAGATATGGGAATTTTCAAAATACAAAGGAAAGAAAGCTGAATGTCTGTTACTTTTCAATAAGTGTTTAGTTGTAGTAAGTAGGACCTATTCGTACCAATGAAAAAAGGCGAATTATTGAAAGTAATTAGTAGACAATGCTTATCATAAATCACAATGGTAACTAGTTACAAGTAACTGATCGTCAGGGTTAGTGATGGGTAAAGTTGGCAAAAATCCGGAGTCGTTCGGAATCGCCCGGAGTCGTGTGGAGTCGTTCGGAAGCAGAGTCGTCCGGAGTCGTACGGATTCATTCGGAGTGGTCTGTTGACTCCGACCGATTCTGATCACAGACGACTCCGATCGACTCTACACTACTCCGAATGAATCCGCACGACTCCGACTCCGAACTAGTGATGAGTAATCCGGAGCGGAGTCAAGGATCAACTCCGACACCGGTGCACAAAAAATGCATCCGACCCCGGAGCCTGACCGGATTCGACTACGGATCAGTGCGGATCAATCTGGATCAGTCTGGATGAGTCTGAACGAGTTCGGTAGAGTCCGGGCGAGTAGACTAGGTTGCAATTGCGTTGCAATTGCTAATTCCCAATTTAACTGTCCATTATCGTTCAGAAAACTCTTGATGAGTTCGTTCACTTCCACATAAAGCATCAAATACGATACAGTGTAACCATGTTTTCTATTATAAATATTTCTTTCTTGCAACAATATTTACCTTTTTCCGTCAGATTAAAAACCCCTGTTCCATTGTACTTCCTGTATACTTCCCATTACATTCTGTCAAAACTGAAATAGCCTTACTGTTTTTGCACCGCCAACCAAAACTTCTCGCCCGCGGACTCGACTAGACTCGTTCGGACGCTTCCAGACCCATCCGGACTGATCCGGTCTGATCCCCGCCGGGCGACTCCGAACGGCGCCGAGCGACTCGGAACGCCGGAGTCGGCGAATTTTGCCGGAGTCGGAATCGGACTAACAATAGTCAGAGTCAGAACGGAGTCGTGGATACACTCCAAAGAGCACATCGCTAGTCAGGGTGGTATAAGAGGCGAAAGAACTCCGCAGGAGCCAAAGCCTCTCTAAACCATACTAACAACATAGTCAGGGTGGAATGAATTAAAAGAGTATTACTTACTAACGAAAATAACTAGTTACAAGTAATTGGTTGCCGGATTGAAATGAAGGGTAAAAGTAACTAGTGCAAATAACAGTACGGCTATAACTAATCAAGATCTATATAAGGTAAACCAGGGGTTTACATGGCGTAATTATGTTAGTTTTCAAGTTGAAATGAGTTACTGAATAAGGTTTTTAACATGAACACTGCATTTCATCATTATTCGATACATTTAACACTTAATGGTCTGGTTATCCTCTGGCGCACTGTACATTTACTCTGCGACGGCAGCAACAGTGTCTACCGATACCCGCTTCACATAGCTGTCCCACCCGATCAACGTACATGCAAGGGAAGGTGAAGCCTTCTCATCGCCATCCTTTGGATTCTCCCAAATAATATCACGCACGTAGTTTGTCGCACTAGTCTCCACGTGAATCTGTTTCGATTTATCGTCAAAGAATTTAACCTCCGGCGTGTTCCCGAGCACGGCAAAGTAATTTCTGGGAATAAAGAAAGAAATGCCTTCCATTAGAATAATCTATTTGGTAGAAACACAACTTCGTTTGCATTACCTGTGGAATGAGATTTTGTGCACTTTCCGGTCGAAACAGGACACCGATTCGAGTAGCACGTTCGGTTGCCTTGTGTCTATAAAATGAACCTGCCCAGCCGCATCGCCCAACGCAACAAGACGATTCCAGTTAACCTCATCGCACCACCGGATGGTCGTGAAGGCGGCATCATGCCTCTCGTACAGTGCGATCGCCGGTTTCGTTTCACGGAAATCCCACAACAATGCGGACCGATCGTGCGAACAACTAACGGCCAACGAATCCTGGCTGTGATCGGTAGCAACGGCCGTAACCGCACCGACGTGTGCCTGCTGCAGCGTTCTGCTGGAATGTAGATCCCCTTCACTGTAATCCCACAGTTTGATGCAGCCGTCCATCGAGCCGGAAATTACCATCCGATCGGTACCGCGGAAGATGTCCAGCGCGGTTACGGCACCGATATGCTCGTACCGGTTATCTACCGGATAGAGACCCGTTCCACGCACCGCATTGCCCGTGGACCACAGCTCGATCGATCCTCGGTCATTGCCAAGCAGAAACTGGAAAACGGGAACACACAATAAACAATGGAACATTCTCCAAAAACCATCTCCCTTCCGGGTCACTTACCAACGCACCATCCTTCGTGTAGCACAGTGCCGTAACGATGGCTTCGCAATGCTTGCTAAATATCACCTTCTCCTCGCTGCCAAGCTCTTCCACCTTATCCCAGCCACAGAATCCACCTTCCCACAGCCGGTTGGTGTAAGTGTTACCGGCCACAACCACATTGCCCACTCCGTTCACGGTGGCCAAATCGAGAAAGGGGTGCAATTGCTTGTCCGCCAGTGGTACCGCTTCCGACAGCCGGTACTGCAGCGAGTTGGTGTTCGGATAGTCGGTACACTTGGCCAGTGCGGGTAACGTTTCCGGTGGCCGGTAGCTGATCGGTACCGAGTAGGCCGATATCATATCGACACGTTTGCTGTAGTCCATTTTTGATGGTCAGAACCGGACGCAGTGATTTATTAGCAGCGATTCGTTTCCTTCACAAATTAGAGCCGTTTTCCACTTCTGCTGGGATTGTTGTTTGGCGAGAAGTGGGAAATGTGATTTTGCCGGCAAAGCAATTTTGACGTTCTGGCACAACAGCACACACCCACACACGCGCGCATACAACCAGAGTGACCAGAAATACCGATTTATCTGTATTCCTACCGATTTTTATATGCCTACCGATTCACAGATGGCCGCCCTAAAACTACCGATTTTCCATTTATCCTACCGAAAATCACAGATATTTAATTTTTCAGTCGTTTAAGCTTAATCTGTGGCGCATGGGATGCTGTTTCAAGGATTGCTAACCTCATTTGTTACTTATCGCGCTGATGCACGTTTGTTTGCCTGGCACTTTTTATTTTTATCCGTTAAAATGTAATGTTCATAATAAGTAGAAACCCAAGTGCCACAAATCCACTAAACGACCACTAAACGGCTTCTAAACGGTTCAAGCACTCTACCTAAACGGAATATAGAAAGACTTCGTTTAGCAGACGGCAAACGACTCATGCATTCTAAAAATAGCAAAAAAGCTGGTGGCGCCATCTGTTTTTGGAATACCCAACCAGTTGAGCTTCCTCGCTTGGAGGAGAGCTTTCTCATTTCCTCTGTACTGTTGTATGGTTTCGCATTGAAGTTATGCATCGCTAGAACTAGAACGGCGATACGATTGTTTAAATACTAAACTCCAATGGAAACCACCAGCACTGAAGCAAGTGAGATTTGAGTAATGGTCGTTGGTGTTGATACCCGTGAATCTGACCACACGACTATTCATATAGATTTTTGCTCAGAAAGTTAGAAGGCTATATAGGTCATGATAAATTGAAACTTGTCGAAACACATTGCAAGAAAAGAATAGCAATATAATGATGAGTTGTAATACGCCATCTATTGATCAAACCAATGAAGCTGTGGAGCTTTCATTTTTTTTCTATGGATATACAATTTTCCAGTCGTTTAAGCTTAATCTGTGGCGCTTGGGAAATGTCAGTTGCGTGGATTCCGAGAATTGCTCGTCAAAGAAAATCATTTAAATTTGAATTTGAATCTCGCTGTCGGCGGTTAAAGCTTACCCGACAGACAAAGAGAATGAAATTTTCAGGCGAGGGGTAAGTACCCAAATAGCCAGCTCGTACTTTATAGCTGATTTAGGGATGTTTAACGAAAAATCGTTCCGATGTCGTACTTTGTGGCTGATTAAGAGATAGACGGTACTTTGCGGAACTATGGAGCTTTTTAACAGGCACATGGTACTCTTTGGAACTTTGCGGCTGATTAGCACTATGCGTAGGGTTCATGATGGAACTTGAAGGCTTGTTAAGAAAGGGTACTGAACTTGGTGGAACTTTATAGCTTTTTAATGCATGACATCGGTTCAAGGTGGCTCTTATCAAAGTGTCAAAGACGGACGCCGGCAATAATCTCATTGCTGCTGCACAAGTTAGATTCGTTACTTGAAGAATGAATATTGAGTGAAGCGATTGTGAATTATCATTAAATTGTGTAAAAATTTGTGTAATCATCAATACAAAAGATTTAAAAATATACATATGTGTTTAAACGAAACAAATCTTGTTGTTTATTTCATCGATGACGCTTGCTTGAAAATAAAACACAAAGAAAAATAATCCCTGGCATCGTGGCATAAGGAAGCTGCTTAGGCGCTGTATGAAAGACCCACATAGAACTTTGATGCTGTTTATCTACTGCAAAAGGCGAATTAGAGCAGCGATCTTTAGCGTGCCAAAATGAGCTGCTTAAGCAATTCTGGCTATTTGAGGTGCGTTTAATTTGCAATAAAAGTGATAAAATATTTATAAACCAAGTTTGATGTGTTAAAGTATTTCTTTTGATTCGGGTGCACCAAGTCCGTGTAAAGGGAAGCGCACAGCGCGCTAAGAAAGCCCAAAACAACGGACTTCGGATCCGATCTTGTGCCGGACCCCCACGGTGTGTTTCTACCCAAATAGCCAGAATTGCTTAAGCAGCTCATTTTGGCACGCTAAAGATCGCTGCTCTAATTCGCCTTTTGCAGTAGATAAACAGCATCAAAGTTCTATGTGGGTCTTTCAAACAGCGCCTAAGCAGCTTCCTTATGCCACGATGCCAGGGATTATTTTTCTTTGTGTTTTATTTTCAAGCAAGCGTCATCGATGAAATAAACAACAAGATTTGTTTCGTTTAAACACATATGTATATTTTTAAATCTTTTGTATTGATGATTACACAAATTTTTACACAATTTAATGATAATTCACAATCGCTTCACTCAATATTCATTCTTCAAGTAACGAATCTAACTTGTGCAGCAGCAATGAGATTATTGCCGGCGTCCGTCTTTGACACTTTGACAAGAGCCACCTTGAACCGATGTCATGCATTAAAAAGCTATAAAGTTCCACCAAGTTCAGTACCCTTTCTTAACAAGCCTTCAAGTTCCATCATGAACCCTACGCATAGTGTTAATCAGCCGCAAAGTTCCAAAGAGTACCATGTGCCTGTTAAAAAGCTCCATAGTTCCGCAAAGTACCGTCTATCTCTTAATCAGCCACAAAGTACGACATCGGAACGATTTTTCGTTAAACAGCCCTAAATCAGCTATAAAGTACGAGCTGGCTATTTGGGACATTTCAATTCATAGCTTCACACAATCTTACTTCAAACCTCACACATTATTTATAAAAGACGCACACTTTGTCATTCTCTATGCTAGTAGGGTAAAAAGAAATTGATAGTTAAAATAATTGATTAAACTTAAATGGTTGCGTTTTCAACAGAGCTCCTGCCGAAATCTGCCAATATAATCTGGCCAAACTGGCCCGCAGGGCAAAAGCTCACTCGAAATGTCAATAACCGTCGCAAAACGTTTGAAGGAAATATCTCAATTTTTTAATCATTGAACTATAAAACTCAGCCAAACAATCAAATCAGTCTAAATAATCCAGCAAAAATCAAATCACAGCACGTACGATTAAATCGTATCCAATGGAGCACTGCTGCGGCCCTAAGCGGTCGCGTGGAGCCTCGAGAAAAAGAACTTGTCATCACTGAGAAAAAATGTGCATCTTAGAATTGGCTTAGAATTCCAATATTCAGATCGACACTTCAGAAAGACCTTCATTTGTGTAAACGCTGAACCAAATCTAATCCATATCCTAGGTAAGGCCCGTGTCTGTGCTCCATCTCATGCGATTTTATCGCACGTGCTGTCAAACGCTTTTTCGTATAATATTGCGATTAATTGGATGATTTGAATAATATAACGATTATGAAAAAATTAATTTGAGATTGTTCCTACAAAACACCACACATTTAGTTTGACAGATAAAATCAGATGCGGCGTCCGACGAAATCGCACGTCCGACGTTATCTGTCAAATCCCATATAAAATTTTGACAGGCCTTCCAATAAAATCGCATCCGATGGAGCACAGACACGGGCCTAAAGGATGCATATTCTTTTGAAATGGAACTTTCATTTTGCGCATTAGCACCCCCCCCCCCCTCCCCCATCCGACTTAACACTTCTTTCGCTTTCACTTCTTTTAACTCGAGTTAAGTTTCGAGTTTTAACCTACCGAAAACTACCGATAAAATATTGTTGCGCCTACCGAAAACCGCCAAAATAATCTGGCCACACTGCATACAACTGCTGCGGCTGTCACGTGGTCCCAAATGTCAAAACAATTTTGCAATTTGTGGAAATGTTTGTCAAGCATAGTTTTGCATTTTCGATCCTATTTTAACACTTTTTGTTCTCTATTGCGCATATTTCTACATGTTTGTAGTGAATGCAATTCATCATACAACTTTAAAATGATTTGCATGTGGATAAACGGAAAACAACGGCCGTACTATGCAATTTCGATGTACGGTGTCGCTACTCCTCAATAGATGGCGCCACTGATTACAGGGTTATCTCGAAAAAATCCAAACATTCAAAAATCATTCAAAAACAAGCATTTTTTCATTCCAAAAAAGAAAGTTAACGTTCGTTTCTTTCTCAAATGCTGCAGCAACAACTATTTCCCATAGGTATAAGTTTATTTTCATCCAATCAATCATACAACCTCTATACTTTGCATTAAATTAATGCCCATTTTCCTACAAGCATGGGACGCTGCTCACTAGAATGATGAAGTACACTCACTTATTTTTCCTTTGCTGTAGTAACTCTATTTCTCTCTTCCTCACTCTCTCTCTCTTTCCCTTAATCTTTCACTGATTTATAACATATAAATTGATTAGCGTGATGCAGATTGGTAGTGGTAATAATAGTAGAGACCGGAGAAGTAGTTCCATATGAACCATACTTTCTTCGTGTAAAGAATTACATGCATTGTTCTGTTTGCCAAATTCGCTGATTGCCCAGTAGCAACGTATTAGATGCATGTGTGTACATGTAAATGTGTGTTGCAGAGGATAAATATATTAAATTAATGAAAATAAACGTTGAAATTGACAAGGAGTTTGATGTTAAACCGCAAACCTATTTTGGTATTTTGGCGATCGATAAATAGAATGGTTTATCGGTCAAAACTCTGCAATTATCAATGAGTAAGATAACACTATGCAAGAAACAACCATTGGTAAGGAGTTTATAGAGCAATGATGCCTGATTGTATGAAGATCTTTGCCTGATTGTAGTAACGTCTCCTTATGAGAATACTTATTAAAGCAAGTGAAATAAGGTAACAAAAAATGCATTCTGATTACGAACTACATACACACGCACACATGCACATATTGGCATCTAAAAATCTGCCACTGAAGGGTGAGATTTGTTTTGTTTATGGTTGGGCTTTAGTAATTAGCATCACAATAACACTTTCCTCACTGTTGTTTGCTTACATTTCTTGTTGGGAAAACAAAATCCACTAGTTCCATGCAAAGTATAGCTTGTATTACGATAGATTATGGGTGTTTCCCGTTTTCCCCCCACCCGGCCACAACGGACCGCTGTTTGAGTGGATGCAATACCCATCCCGCTGGCCAATCCGTGGTGCGTGAAAACGATGGTGCGGAGGATTGTGGTATCACCGAGCCAGGAGCCGTATTTTACTTTCATGGCCATATCTGTGGACCAGCAGAATAACACACATTTTTGCTTCCTCATTTTTGACGTATCCTTTTTTCTTTTTTGTCTTTTTGCGAGCGCTTGTGTTTTTTTGTTTTTGGTTGGTTTTCAATAAACTGTAAGTTCAAACATTTCAATTTTTCAATTTCTTATTCTATTCATAGAATCAAAACGCGGAGTTACTGTTTCCTCAAAACCTATACGTCTGTTCGGGATTGAGCTTGATAAAGCACTGCGCAACCGTATTTGGTGGTGTGTTGAAGGGATTATGGAATTAAATAAAGTGGGGCAAAGACAATGGAAAGAGCAAAGAGTGTCACATAATTCATTTGAAAAGATTTTCCTACACTCTTCAGGAAACCTATTAACGTTAATTTGTTAGATTAATAGCAGCGGTTTTGTAAGGGGCATCCCATTGCTCTTTTTATCGATCAATTCTAGAAGGACCAGTCCAATGATAGCCATCATTCAGAAGCAAAAGACAAATTATTCGATACCATGTTTAAATATCTCTACGAATTGTGTTCAAAATTGTTTATCATTATTCATGAAAAGAATAGTAAAGTTCAAATATTTTATAAAAAGAATACAAAAATGAGATAAAATATACAATAAACATCAGCCGCCGTGCTTGCAGCGTTGTTGAAATACGATATAATAAAAGTTTTATACAAAAAAAGTTAAAACAGCTAAGAAAATAAAAAAAAAGCTATCAATTCAACGTAAATTACAGACGATTTTACCATAATAGCAGCGAGGTATTAAATATTAAAAAAGAAAGGAAAAGAAATGCCTACGAAAAATTGATACTTAAAGTAGAAAGCAAAAAAACAAAAAAACAAATCCTCAAAGATGATGAAGAAAAATGTGTGTGTCACAAATCAAACCAATAGCCTGCATTCACAACGGTGCTTGTGAACACAGCAAAATGTCCTCCTCTGCGCGCGCGCGCGCGCCTGACTCTTGTGGCGCTGGTTCACGATTCGGGCGAGTTGTACGCCTTAAAACGGAAACCGAAAACGCGCGCGCGCGCTTGCACCCTAGCCAGTGTCTAGGCCAGTGTGTAGCGCACTCCGAATCCGGCAAGGACTAGTAAACGCGGTACTCGCAATTACTATTGAACCTAAAAATGAAAGAAAGAGTATTTTAGGCGTCATGTTGTCCGTTTTCTGGTCCGTTAACTGCTTACCCGCTTAAGGTTTGGTCATTATTTTGAGATACTCGAGCGAATTCCGCGCCGCGTACGATTGTGCCTCCTGAATTGAATTGCCACTACCATGGCACACGGCAACGGGCATGGTGGATAGTTGCACCAGACACTGGAATTTACCGTTGCCTGCCTTTTCTTCGATATCCACGTACGTGACCTCAAACCGTTGCTCCTTCGCTATGTCGGCCAGTAAGCGTATGAAGTCGATGCTTCTATCGCAAAGGCTTAAGTTCTAATCCCGCGTTTACCGAGAAAGAAAGAAAAAGATTTTATGTTAACGATTGCTTCTTGGTATTTGCTCGATGTTTGTTGCATCGATTAACGGGATTCAGGTCGGTCGAGATGGGAGTTGTGTTAGATTAGTAAGAAAGGGGGAAAACGTTCACACCTGCAGCTGCTGCAAAGTTTTGCCCGCACGGGACTTGAGCGCCTTGTGGAACTGGGACACCTTATGGCTCTGGCTGGTCGTGAGTGTTGGTATGCAAACATCCTTTAGGCCAGCATAGCGGCCGGCATAGCCAGTCTGGCGTAGCTAGAATACAGAACAAAACACCAACACCCGTGGATACAGTATCAATGGGGAGGTTAGAGTATAGATTAGGCGCGCGCGCCCCTGAGCGGTTTTATGCCGTATTCTAGTGTGAGCGTAAAGGGTACCTGCACCACACTCAAAACAACCACAACCCGCCCCATTCGCGCCGGAGCTATCGAAACGTAACAGTTCCGGGCTAATGCTTACCTCCTCATTGCCTTCCTCGTCCAGCAGCTGCATTATTTGGCTCGGTTCGAGCGGTTGGTCCTGCAGCCGCTGCCACATCCGCTGTGCTGCTTGCCGTTTGGCGATCTTTTTACTTTTGCCTTCCCCAACCTCACGGTAGTTCAGTACCACACAGGCGATAGTGAACTGGCGCTCGTGGGGTAATCCTTCCTCCGTTTCCGTCTCGTACGTTGGCGGTGGCAGTCGGCGGGCCATACACATTTCCTGCAGCCAGCCGATCGGATTGCCGGTCGGTTCCTCCTCTCCGTTGACGTTATTGTTGGTGTGCACATTTACGACTCTGCAAGAGTGAAATTGAGTGCTGTTAGGAACCCGTGACGGTGGAGACGAGTCGGTGATCAATTTGATCGCGCCTTACTCTGGCTTGTGGACGTTCATGTATACGGCGGGATGGTCGAGAAATATCGATCCCGTTAGCTTGTCTATCAACGCTTTTGCGGCGGCATGTTTCGCTTCCTTTTTCGATTTGCCCGTACCCATTGCTGCAAATGGAAAGAAGTGGGAAAGAGATTTAGGATTAAAATGAATAAAATGCCGTTTGATGCTCGATGCTTGAGTCATTACCATCCTTATCCTGGTACGAAACACGATACCGGAACGTCGGTTCGTGCACTGCTCCTTCCACCTGTATCAGATCGTACTGCGGTGTGATGCCACGACGGCTGAGCAGCTCCTGCAGCACCGAGATCGGCGTCTTCATGTTGTTCGTCGTCAGTTCCGACTTGAGCGCTTCCTCGATCGGCTGGGAGCTCTCCACCACTTTCGGTGCCTTTTTACCCCGCGAGGCCTTCTTCCCCTGGTGCGGATTGGGGTTCCCGGTTGGTGGGTCGTCCGACATGGCCATCGGCATCGGTTGGCCCAAATGCATATTGTGCTCCTCCATTGGCTGCGAAAAGGAAGAGAACCAGCACTAAAGTTTGCGTGCAACGACCAACACTTCATCCACACAAAATATCCATTCTTTTATGGGCATATCATAAATGGCAAAAATGTGCGTTTATGACACCTTTGCACACCGCCACCTGCCGGGTCGTCTCCACGGGCAAACAGTGGACAAGAAACGCACGGGACAAACCTTACCACGGGTGAAGATTCTAGCCAGATACGACTATTTCACTAAACTATACGACCGGCCGCACTCACTTTGATAGCAATAGGAGGATTCGAAGATGGTTTTAATTAAGAAAATGTACTTTTTCTTCCTTCCAATATGTGGCGAAAAATCGAAGCCGAATATTTTCCGGGTTTTACGCTTTTGACAGGCAGCTGTTGTGGTGGTGCCTAGTGGGGGGACGATTTGTGTAACTTCTTGTCGAGAAATGTCAATTGCACAGATGAGGCTGCGGTCTGTTGGAGTTTTGCTACACTTTATGAATAGATGAAACGCTATAAACTACTTTTCTAGCCCAATATTGCACATAAAAACATAAGTATTGCAAAATAAGCAAATACAATTTTATAACCCCTACGCTTTGCTCCAACCCAGAAGGAATAGATCCAGCATTGGGCTATGAAAATGTACTTTCGATACAATATACAACAACCTTGTTCCAAAAGCCCCACCTCACTGTGTACAGCTTGGGCAGTGGCGCACACTTGCCCACACACATACACGCACACACTTCCAAACAAACAGCTGACAGCTGTCAGCAGCGCAGTGCGTCGCAGTTGTCATTGTGGTGTGTGATTCGGTCCGCGTAGGAGGAAAGAATAAAACGGCAACTGGCGCTACGCTCGAACGCTTTTCCACATTCGCGGCCGCGTTTTCCAAAACCCCACAGTGCTGAAAAGATGCAGATCGTGTAAAGGTGCAGTCGTGCGTGTGTGTGTGTGGGCGCGAGAGGGTAGCAATCAACGCAACGCAGTGCTCAAATGGTTGCCCTTTTCGGAATAGCATCCACCAAGAAAACAGTGCAGATTATATAAGTTACGGCAGAGTGTGCGAAAAGCAAAAATAAAAAACCGCGGAAGCTTAGCGAAAGCTGGAATTGAAACAGGTAAAAACAAAAATTGTCGCCCAAGAAGCTGCGTGAAACGTTTCGTGGTGCCGTGAGTGCAGAGTGTGCCAAAATCGTGCACGCGCGTGTGTGTGTGTGGTCGAGGAAGAAGGGTTTTCCCTATACCCTAAGGGCAAGCAGGAGTGTGTGTGCGCACCCGTGTGTGTGCGAATTGGCGCGCCAGCAGTGTTGCTTTTCGGCGTAGTAGTTGGCGGTGCAGCACCAATGCCCGCAAGCAACGGGCCAGCATGCTGCGGGAACTAATTGCCTGGGTGTTAAACAACTACCTCGGGAAATATGTGGAAAATCTCAACACAGCCCAGCTGACCATTGCATTGCTGTCGGGTAAGTTCAAGTGGGTTTTGTTCCGCGGGCCCAACCAATCCAACGGCAACAACATCCCCCGACTGCATCATCCACCTTGGCGATGATGATGCCATCAGTTTCGATTTCTACGCCGTTGTCTACTACGACGTCTGGCTCGCGAACGGTCTTTTGTGAGTGTGGGCCCAGGGCAAAGGTTGCCAAGTGTCGTTGCTACACGCTTGACAGCACCAACGGCTGTTGTGGTAGTGTTTTTCTTCACGTCTCAAATTCAATCCCAACAGACGGTCCAAACTGATAGTAGGCCTTTTTTTGTTGTTGCCTTACTATCGCTTACGCACCGCAATTTCCTTTTCCTTCACGTGTACCGATGTTTGTTGTAATGTTCCGGTAGAGTTAATGTTCCACTGTGATGTGTGCGGAGTAAAGGAAATCGCTACTACGAACAACGTCGTCCACACGGCACCACACCATCGTCAGACGCCTTTCAACGGAGGAAAATGAAAACGGCCACCGAAATGGAGAAACACATACTGCAACCACTCCGTTGCCGTTGATGAGCCACACAAACCACCCCCATTGATGGTGAGGACTGCTTGCTTGCGATGGTCAGGGTTATGTAACAACCTTCCTCCATAAAAACCAGCGGCGGCTCCGCGTAATTGTTGCTGACCATAGTCCGCTGAATAATGAGAGAGAAGACCACCTCCGTCAATATGCGGCCCCTTTTGCTTCTGTGTGGTCAATGTTTTGATTGTATGCCGTTGGTAGAGTTGGACTGGGTTTCAACAAACAATTTAGACCCTCGGCGGAACGCGCTACCTGTTGCTTGTAACGGTGGTTCGTTCAGGTCGTTTAGGAATTCCATTCTAATGACAGCATTTTCTGTACAACTTATGCCATTCTGTTTCCCTGTACTCATCCGTATGCTTTGATGCGAACAGTTTTGGCTGATAAGATACAATATGTTAAACGAATTTCATTCCATGACGTGTGGTTTGTAAATCATTTTTTTATCTCGTACTTATCACATGCCGTTATCAATTTATATTATTTTGGGATCTAGTTTGGTTGTTTGTTTAATAGGGGTTGGGTATGGTGAATTTCCTTCTTGCCGCCGCCTAATGCCCAACGCTACATCCATATGTTGCGACGACCTGTAATTAGTCACGCCCCGTCTGATGACTCAGGTTTTGCTATTTGGTTTTGCTTTGAATTGGAAAAGGAATAGAAAGAGTTGTTAAAAAGAAGATTGAATTTTAGAAAGTCTACTTAAGTTGCAAGTTTATTTATCTAAAATCATTATCTCGTCTTCACCTATCTCACATATTCTGCTGAACTAGCTTTTTCGATTCATTTATATCCTATAAATCTATTTTCTATTATTATTATTCAATTCCCGGTTTCATGGTACAGTCGTCAACTCGTACGACTTAACAACATGTCCGTCATGGGTTCAAGCCCCAAATAGACCGCGCCGCCATACGTAGGACTGACTATCCTGCTATGGGGAGGTAATCCAAAAGTCATTGAAAGCCAACCCCATAAGTGGTACAGAGGCAGGCCTTGACCGACAACGGTTGTTGAGCCAAAAAGAAGAAGAAAATGATTATTCAAACATGGGTTAAAAATGCTCCTCATATTAGCAGATATGCAACAAATTGCTTTACATGTTTCCGTTTTGTATCTCACACCTGTTGAGCGTGAATGTTCTTGATGCCGATTACGCCTCATGGGGTCAAATGTGTCCCGCAAGACCATTTTATCGGGATTTACTTTAGTTCAAAGATAGTACAACGATTTTGACTTCACAGAAATTCATTGCATGTGACGATTATACTAGATCGATAAAATGAGACACTGTTTGAAAAATGTTCGCTTCGTTGAATTATTAAATTTAGATTTAATGTTGATATTGTGTGGCGGTTTCGTGGTGTAGTCGTCAACTCGAACGACTCAATATCATGTCCGCTATGGGGTCATGGGTTCAAGCCTCACATGGACCCGTCCTCCCCGTAGCAAGGACTTTTGACTATCTTATCCGGCTGAATTAAGTCTCGAAAGCCTGTATTAGGCCTCGGCATGTTCTCGTAGGACCTTACGCCAAATAGAAGAGAAGTTTAATTTTGATATCAATGAACAATGAAATTGACCGACATTTTTGCTCATACATCGTCCTGATTTCTGCTTAGCTTTTCGTGAATTCATTGTGAGGGCTTTAGCCAATAAACCAACTAATCAGCGTAGAATATATTGGCAAGTTCTTCAAATACTGCTTTAGTTGGGTCAATATTGTCATTGTGTTCTCAAAGAGCTTAATGAATGGTTTCATCAACTTTTATTGCGGATTTTTTCAAATATCTACGAGTTCACTTCATATAATGATCTTCTTGATTTAGTAACCGAAATGAATCGCTAGCAAACTCAAGAAAATAAAAGATATCTGTTGGAAAACTAACCCGCAGGAATTATTAATTTCTTCAATTTTCCTCTGTTTACCGAGCCAAGGGCGTCTTGATATTTAATTTAGTTTGAACATACCATAGGTCAGAAACACTGATTATTTATTGAATTTAGGGAACAATTAGATCTATCTAACTCATATGAAGCTCCCTTATTCCCTTACCCACAAGTCGTAACCACATTAATGCCCAATCGAATCTACTGAACATACTAAAACCAAAACTTGGTTAGCTTTCCAATGTCAATGACCCGTTAAACCCGCCTCATTGCTTCTCATGGAACCCGAATAGCCATTTATTTGATGTAATGAATAATAGGAGCAAATCTTCAATGTCACAAATTCGTAGCCTACAATGCTTCCACACATTCTTCCCCGATAGTTAAGAGGAATTCCTTATCTCTTGCCTCCAGGTCATGTTTATGACGCACAAAATAGGTAAAAAGACCGTTTTTTGTTAGATACACATTTGGTCTTTGCGTTTTGCAGTTATTCTTACTCCTCCCCTTGATTTGATAACTTCTGGAAGAGATAAAAAATGCAACGACTTCTAGGTACCTCCTAGGGTTGCTTTATACATTTCCATTCTGCTTGTTCCTCTTTTTATTTCAATGTTTACTAAAATTCGAATCTTTTGTTTTTGTTTACAGGCCAGGTGGAGTTGGAAAATCTCCCATTGCGCAAAGATGCCCTGCGACACTTTGGCCTACCGTTGCAGATCGTGAGCGGTACGATCGGCAAGGTGAAGCTAACCGTACCGGTGCGTGCGTTCCGTACCGCTTCCTGGTGTCTGTACATTGACAATGTGCAGGTCACCTGTGGCCCGATCGATCTCGAGCAGGACTGGAACGCGGAGGTGGAACAGCAAACCGAGCTCGATCTAAAGGTAGCGTCCCTCGATCGATTGGAAGCGAAATGGCGCGCCCAGCGCGAAACGCCCGTCACCGAGGGCAGCTACTACGCGTCGTCCTACTCCGGATGGCTCAACTACGGCACTACGCTGGTGACGAACATTATAGAAAACCTGCAGCTAACGGTAAACGGTATCCATGTGCGGTACGAGGATGGGCTAACGATCCCGCACCAGCACTTTGCCTGTGGCATCAAGATCGACTCGCTGTCGGCGCAAAGCTGCGACGCCAGCTGGACGCCGGGCAAGACGGCGAACTGGAGCACACAGCACCTCACCTTCAAGCTGGTCGAGCTGACCAACTTTTCCATGTACTGGGACCCGCGGGCGCAGCACGAGCCGGTGCACATGATCAGCCCGATCAGTGTGCGGGCACAGCTAAGGCGGGATCGTAGTGAAACCCCGCTCAGAACGCGCAGCCGACCGCGGTTGGTTTGTGATCTAATTTGGGACGAAATAAGAATAGCTCTTAGTGATGTAAGTAACTGGTTTGGTGGGTGGACATTTTCATTGCACAATTAACATATTTGCCCTCGCCCTTTTTGCAGATACAATACAATCAAATGATGCAGTGTGTCCGCGGGCTGGACGACATAGCACGCTACCGTAGGTTTAAATTGCAGCGCCCAACGGCATCGGTGGGCGAGTGTGCGCGCGACTGGTGGCGTTACGCCGTTCGCTGTCACGGGCTCTGCCGGCATCTTGGCACGGATCCGTACGTAATAGCGAAGGAAAACATGCAGTACATTCGCATCTACATGCGGCTCGTGGCCAACCCGAACGAAGTGCTGACGAGTGCTAACAAACAGTTTAAGGATCGGATCGAGCGGGACCGTACATTCGACGAGTTGCGGTTGCTGCGGGACGTCTGCATGATGCAAATGCCAAAGCTGGAGAAAACGACCGTCAGCTCGCCGACGACGGCCACGGCGGGCAAATCGCTGCTCGTGCACTACTTCCCCCAGTGGTGGTACAGCAAGAACAATAACAACAGCACAAACGCGGAGGGTTCTGAACAACAGCAAAGGACACCGCCCGGTACGGGCGAGGACGATGCAGTAATGATGGCCGGTACGGCAGATGAGCAACAGTTGGCACTGATGCCAAACGCGGATGGTTCCTCGTCGTATTGGGGCCAGCAGGACGCGGAGCTAAACCCGGTCAGTAGCTTCGAGGACGAAATTTTGGACGCTCTAGCCGGCTCCGTTGAGTCGAACTCGCTGCTAAAGCGTGATGCCGTGTTTGGGAAGTTTAATTTCATCCTGAAGCGCGGTACGCTCGACTTTTGCAGCTCGGTCGAGATGGCTCCCAAGCTGCAGTTTCTGTTCCAGGACCTGAAGATGGACGTGGAGTCGAGACCGCGTAGCGGTTCACATTACGTAGGCCTATCGCTCGGTTCGATACTGATCAAAGATCGGCTGACGCCCAATTCGCAGTTTCCCGATCTGGTGAAACCGCAGCAAAAAGATGAACTCAACGTGAAAGGATCCTCATCGCTCGGCTCGTCGACACCGCTCAGTGGAAGATCGTCCGGACGGCTCAGTACGACCTCGCTCCCAGCGGACGGCAGCCCGGCCGAGCCAATATTCCAACTACAGTACGAACGGAAACCGCTTTCGTACGATACCGACTATCGGTTAATGGTGAAGTCGGAATCGCTCGACATCGTGTACAATATGGACGCTGTGCGGTGGTTGGTGGATTTCCTGGCCAAACCGCACCAACAGTACGATGCCCGCCGGCGGCTGGAGGACATGAAGAACAAAACCAAGCAGGAGCTAATGAAGAACTGGAACTACATAATCGAGGGTCACCTGAGCGAGCGGAAAACGTGGACGCTGGAGTTTGACATATCGGCGCCGCAGATCATTTTTGTAGATAATTTTAGCGACCGCATCAACAGCACCATCGTGGTGGTGGATTTCGGTCGGCTGCAGCTAACCAACGGTGAGAATGGGTTCACGGCCAGCAGTGCGGATGTGGCGGTAGGTAGTGCAACAGCGTCCGGCAGAGCCCCGGGTGCCTCGAAGGCAACTGCGGGTGGGTTTTTCGGTGCCCAGCGTGATATCTCGCCCGATCTGCAGACGGAAAATGACGAAGAGGACGCATTTATGACACCGTGCTCAACGCCGCCCGGTTCGGAAGCTAGCACCACGAACTCACCCACGCTGGTGAGTGCATTTTCCGAAGCACCGGAACTGACCAGCGATCGCGCGACAACGGGCGGCATGGTAACGGCGGCCGCGATCAGTGACGCGCTGGATGAGTATCAGCTGTATCAGCGGCTGTACGATCGGTACCACCTGCAGCTGACCGACTTGCAGGTGCTGGTGTGCCATGCCAAAGAACGCTGGACAGCGGCCAGCCTGAAGAGCACCTCCAATCTGCACGTGCTCGATCGGTTTAGCATCGTGCTGCAGGTGGAGCGACGCGTGGTCTACACGAGCGATCCACAGTACCCGAGCTTAACGCTGTCCGGCACGCTGCCGAAGCTGAACGCGCACATTAACGAGTACAAGGTGTCGTCGATTTTGACGCTGGCGAACAAGCTGAGTAAAGCCGGACAAGCGGCCAATCAGAGCTGGAACCAGCAGGCAACTTCGCCGCCCCAACCGTGCCCTCCGGATGAGGTAGACCGTGGTGTGGAAGGCACGGCAAACTCGAAACAACCCCAGAACGAAGCCAGTACGATTGCACCGGGAGCGGCTTGCGAGGAGGATGCGAGCCGTGCGAGCTCTTCCTCGAGCGCGCTGGGCAAAGAATGCGGCACGAATATTGTTGTGTTTCAGTTTACGATCGACCAGATGTCGTTGGAGGTACAATCGCGCGGTCGCAGTGTGGCCGAGCTGCAGGTGTCGGGTGTAAAGGCTGGCTACAGCCAACGGCCGGAAGATATTAGCCTGACACTGTCCGTGCACGGGCTACTGCTGGTCGACGCGATGCAATCGTTTGGGCAGGATTTTGAGTTGCTAATTGCAAGCCACCGACACGTGGGGTAAGTTTTCTGGTGTAATGGAACCCTCTAATGGAGTAGCAATAGTTTAATGGGGTGTTAATTATTTTCCAGCATGGACAGCTTATCCGGCAGTCTTCGACAGAGTGAACCATGCTCCCCCTGCTCTCCGGCGTCACCAGATCCAAACATGGAGTATCGACGTCCTACCAGTCCGTTGACGATTTCGAAGGCGTTGAGCAACTTGCAAAGAGGTAAAGCGAGTGATTGGATGCATTTTTTGTTGCCTTTCAATCTTACAGCGCCATTATTATTGATTGAGTACTTATTTTCATTCAGTTTGCTTCCACACAATTGCAATTGTAAATAATTTGTAGCATTTTCATTTGTTGCCCGTATCATATCCTTCCCGTGTGGTCGTTGACACCTGCTCACGGGATATGCTTAAGGCAGGTTACATTAGATCGTTTTAGAATGTCTAAAATTAGACCGTGTTGAAGTTCCACATCGATTTCGCTTCCTCAATTTAATGCATGCACGCATCACTTACATTACTTTTCTTTTCTCGTTCGTTTTCTTTTCTTTTCTTCTCATGTGTTTCTCATTATTGGACCAACCCCGGATGCAAAAACAAAAAAAAATCCATTTTCGTGTGTTGCTGTTTGGTCGCTGTGGCCGCCGGCTGGTTTGTTATCGGTTTTTGTTACGATTTTGTTTATTTTCTATCGGTTTGTTTTGTTTGGCGCTCACCCAAAAAAAAAAAACAAAACAAAATACGAAACCCAACCCCCAACCCACATCCCCTGCCCTTGAACGATGCGTTTGCGTGCCTGTGTGCGTATGTGTGTGCGTGTATGTGTGAACGTTGTAAAACAGCCACTTCTCCCACATGGAATGCTGCCACGATGGGTGATCTAGATGCGCTCATCACGGTGGAGATTGTGTTCGTGACTGCGGAACGGCCGGAAGACAAGCTGCAGGTGGCAAACATACAGTTCAACAACTTGGACATTATTGGTAAGGGTTGATGTGCGCATGTTGCGATGGAAGAAGCAAAGTTAATGAAATTCTTTCTTTTTTTCAGCTAACCAAGAAACGATCGTAGAGCTGTTGGGCTTTATCAAGCGTGTCATTCCGGTACCGGTTCCTGCGCCACCTGACCAGTCCAGAGGAATGTGGAACGGTGACGGAGCTTACGGAGACGATACAGATAAAGCACATGCAAAACCGGCATCTACTCAACCATCACAAATGACACCATCCAGCACAGCTCGCCGACCGTCCGTTTCGTCATCCACCGATACTACGCCCGCTCCGGTGCGGCTAGAAATAACGTTCGATTTTCATCGCCTGAACGTGCTTGTGCTGCGGGCACTGATAAGGGACAACTATCTTGTCGGACGAAAGGTGGGCACGTTTACGATGTCGGAGGCAAAAATTCATGCCACCCTGGGCAGCGACATCACCGTCGAGGGATCGCTCGGCGGCCTGCAAGTGCTGGACCTAACGCCAGAAGGTGTAAACCATCAGCGTATACTTTCCGTCGGCAAAGATCCGCTGACGGACACGGCAGCGTCCGTACCGTCCGCCCGCTTCGATGCCGCCGATTCGGCTGGACCGGATCTGATGGCATCGCTGGCGCAGGAAGTGTACGGTACCGGGTTGGGGCCAAAACGGGCCGACCACCATCACGGTACGACGACGGTGGATGGGATGCACGAGGAAAGGCAAGCGCTATCGTTCTGCGTTTCGAAGGATTTGCACGCGTGCATCGATATCCGGGTGAAGATGGCCTCGGTGTGGTTCATTCACTGTGCCCGCTTTATGCAGGAGCTCAGCTGGTGCGCGACGGAGTTTAAGCACTATCTTAAAAATTTGGCTCGCTCCATCCGCGAGAAAGCTACCGACATGGCACTGGGGCTGGTGCAGTCGCGCTCCGATCTAACCGGCAGCCGGCCGGAAAGCATCTACGCCTCGCCGAGACGGGTGCGCCGTCAGCGTACCGTGTCGCTGTCCAGGACGCAGGATGTTCTGCTAAACTCAGACTACACACTAAAGGTGGACATTACACTGGACACGCCCGTGCTCATTCTTCCACGGAGCAGCAGCAGTCCGCAGGTGCTGGTTGCACATCTGGGACGCATCACGGTAAGCAACACGGACCAAACGTCCGGCGGAGCGTCGCCCAACTCCTCCCAAGAGCGCATCGTGGTGAACCTTTCCGCGAGTCCCCCGCCCAGTGGGCAGGAAGAGATGGGCGGAGGGTATCTGTTCAGTGGTGCCGATCGCACATCGGTCGACTGCAATCTCAGCGATCTGGACGGCATCTACGAACCGACGGATGGCGCGACCGAGGGTAACAACAACACCGCTAGCAGCAGGATACGCTTTGCAAAGGAAGATTCCACGGAGTTTATCGATAGTATAGCCGGCGATGGGATAGAACCGGGCGGTGCCAGGCGTCACAGTGTCACGGCATCCAGCCTGGATCGGTATAAGATCGATTTCCGCAACATAAATCTGTACTCGCTGGATACGACCAATCGGAAAGGGTTCCGGTTTGCCGGATTGCCCCGGGCGGAAGAGTTTTACTCGTGCAAAGAGAACGCCATCCCAATCATACACGATACGATCTTCAGCTTGGAGATATGCCGCGAGCAGGGAAGCGATCCAATTTGCGGCGACGAGGAAAGCGATGGCTTCCGGATAGTGGGATGCGTGGTGAAGCCGCTCCGGCTGTCGCTGAAGCGCCAGCAGTACGAGCAGCTGCTAGAGACAATCGACAATCTGTTCAAGATACCGAAGGACCTCGTCCGTCCGCCAAGCGAAGTACCGACGACGCTGGAAAAGGTGACCGAAATCGCCGAAGAGTCGCTTTCGTTCCACAGCTTCCCGATGCCATCGAAGGCGCGCCAGGGCCTGTTCTATCAGTCCAGCTTGGACGTGGAGCAACGGACGGCGGCAGGGAGTGGTGTGTCCGCTGCCATCAGCATTCGCGTACACTTCGAGCTGCCGGCGTTCATCATCCAGCTGAACGGGAACCGTAGCGAAGCGTTGGTGCAGATATCATTCCGCGATTTTTGCGTCGACTTTGACAAACGCAACCAGTACGAAACGCACGTGAAAATTTCACTCCGCTCCCTGCTGATGGAGGATCTGCTGCAGTCGGATACGGCGAAAAACCGCTACATGGTTGTGACGTCGGCCGAGCGCGACTCAAACGACCGGCTGAACGCATCCTCGTTCGCTTCGCACTCGTGTCCGAACCCAGTGGGGTTGCTGCTGGGAATGGGGGACGGGTTGCCCAACTCGTTGCCCACCAACCTGGAGGATAGGATGGGATTTTCTTTTCTTGCGACGAACAAATCACTCTGCCCGGACACACCGCCACCTTCGCCGTCGGTGCATCGACCGCAGGCGGGATCGCGCCTGCAACCGGAGGAAAATCTAGTCATCTACAGTTCGGTGCTGGTGGATCCATCCTGTCCCACGTTTGCCACCCAGTTCGGTTCGCTGCAGCAGTCCAGCCTGATCGATTTCAACAGTCTCGATCTGATCGTGTCGGTGGAGAGTTGGTTCGTGCTGTTGGACTTTTTCGGACTGCTGTCGGATGATGCGGAAGGTGGATCTTGCTCGGACAAGTCGCCGGAACCGTCGCAATACTCCGAAAGACGGTCGGATGGAGCCCACCGAAAAAAGGGTACAGCTGGTGAGACCACCGATACGCCGAATCAATCGAAATCAGGACAGCAGCAAACCATTGCCGGACAGTCAAAGCTCGAGATATCGGTACGATCGTTAAGCTTGGTGTTGGCAAAACCGACGAGTGAAATAGCGAAAGCGAACGTGTCGAACGCGCAGCTCACGATCTCGAAACGTGGCCAAGCGAAACAGGTCGAGGGTAGCCTCGGGTCGATAACGCTGAGCGACCTGACGCCGTACGGCACACTGTATAGGGAAAAGTTCATGACGACCGGCAGCGAAGCGCTCAGCTTTAAGTACGTGCGTGATGCGGCCAAGGGCACCGTCAGGGGTCTGCAGAAGGATGCACAGCTAACGATCACGATGTCGTCGGTACGGTACACGCACACGAAACGGTTTATCGCCGAGATACAGCTGTTCTTCAAGGAGTTTTCCCATCTACAAACGGTAAGCAATTGCTCTGTGAATTTTTGTGATTTGATTTTCGTGCTAATTGTGATTTTAATTCCCTTTCTCTCCTTTTTTGTAGCCTATGATGCGGAAGATCAAACCGTCTGACGTTCGTGCGTACCACAATCAACGTCCGACCCAGCTCGGATTGGCGATCAATGCGGGAGCACCAATCATTTTGCTACCGATGAGCTACAACAGCGATCAAGTGATCGTGGCCGATCTGGGTGAGTTTACGCTAACGAATGAGTTCCGGCTGAGCGCTCTTGACCGGGAAGTGCTCGACGTGATGCACGTGAACCTGTTCCACACGGACATCTTTGCCGCCCGCATGGAGGCGGAACCGGAGGAACGGTTCATTACAATCCCGTCACAATCCACGTCCGGCGTCGGAGGGATCGACATGAAGGGATACAGGCTGGTAAAGAAGGGACCAAGTTTACTAAAAGAGAAGTGTCACCTTAAGCTAGAGGTGGAAAGGAATCTCGATTCGCTTACCAGCCATTTCGGTGAGTTATTTGGTTGTTTGGTGCGTTGTGCATATTGTAACTATTTTTTTCGATTTCTTCAGTTCCAGACATTACGGTGCACGGAAAACTGACGAAGCTGGATGCCCTGCTCGATCTGCAGCAGTACCGGCTGATACGGGGCTTCCTGTCGCACAATCTCGGCGAGCCGATCGACGAACTGTATCTGCGCGCCTTCTCCATCCCGAACAGCACGCTCAGCCTAAACGCAGTCGATGCACAGGATGTGCCGGAGGAGGTGTGGAAGAATCTGTCCATCAATCTCGAACTGCTTGACGTGTCCGTACGGTTGGTGCAAACCATCGACGACGATTACTGCGGCACTATGGAACCGCTCGCCTGCGTAAACTTTATCAAATCCAAGCTGCTGGTCGACTGCTTTAGCGACGGTGCGCAAGACATTGATCTAGTGTCGCAACAGATCCAGCTAATCGATACACGATTCCTGCCCTCGGAGCGCCAGTGTCCGGTAAAAACGGGCCCGGGACTGTCGCGCACGGGCAGCACCGAAGTGTTGAACGTGTTCCCGAACATTCTACAGCCGATCCGGAGCGAACCGGGCGCGGAGCTGGTGCAGGCGGAAATACACAGCCGGCGGCGCAAGGACTTGACCAAATTTACCATCCTGCTGAACAATATGCGCCTGATGGCCATTCTGGATTGGTTGGAGAATGCGCGTGACTTTATACTGCAGCAGGAGGACCCGCCACCACCGCAGCCGCTGCTGGTGGACGGGCTCGACAGTGGAACGGGTGGAACGCTGCAATGGGCCGACAGGTCGATCGATGCCGGGCTGCGAAGCGCCGTACAGAGGGTACCGACACCGGTCGAGGACAATCGTATGGAGCTGAAGCTTAACATAACGGACTCAGAGCTGGTGTTTGTGGAGAAAACGGACCAGCACGACACGAATGCGGTCATACTGAAGGTAAGTGTAGCTTTAGCGGCGTTGTGTTACATTGTTTCTTTATGCTAATTCTTGTATTGGCAGAGTACAACGGTTGTGTCGTACCGCCCGTTCGAGGTGAACAAAACGCTGTCAATCAATCTGAACAATCTGGAGGTGTTTTCGTGCATACTGGGTGCCGAAGAACGTACGGCCCTGTCCATCATCGATCCAGTCACGATCAACATGGACGTGAAGAAGGGTGTACTAGAGGTAAGCATAAAACTACAACAAACAATATAATTATATTAATGTGTTTTTTACGCTCATTTTGACGCTCTTCCAACGTTAGATTCAAATGCAGAAACAGCTGTGCATTCGCTTATCCTATCACGATGTGCGCATGTTCCGGCAGATGCTGGAATCGTTGCCGAAGCAGACGAAAAACGCGCGCGATCATAAACAGCAGCAGGAGCGTAGAACAAGCGAAGGTCACTGGAAGGGCGGAAGTATCGACTCGGCCGGTGGCAGCGTACCGTCAGCGGCCAACTCTAGGGCAGTGGAAAAGTTAATCCACCTGGGATTTCGAAAGGAGGACTGCTTGCTTGCTCT
The DNA here is from genome assembly GCF_943734685.1 of Anopheles coluzzii. Taxonomy (NCBI): domain Eukaryota; kingdom Metazoa; phylum Arthropoda; class Insecta; order Diptera; family Culicidae; genus Anopheles; species Anopheles coluzzii. The sequence continues at coordinate 42,489,374 of NC_064671.1, read as the reverse complement.
CGAGCGTTGCAGCCACCAGCTGGACGAGGCGGCCCTGTGGTTAACGCAAAACAAAGAACCCCGTCGCCACAACGAACGTGGCCTTATGCACAGCAGCAGCGTTGGAAGCACGGGCAGCACGGGTGGGGCGGGAGCGGGCAAGGGTGACAACACGGCCGGTGCACTCAAAATCATTGCCATCGAGATGAAATCGCCCTGCATTTCGATCTGCGTCATCGACGATTGCCGTGATGCGGATGTACCGCTGGTGGAGCTTTCGCTTAGCAAGCTCGATCTGCGGCAGGAGCTTGGACCAGTGCACGGTTCGGCCGCTCACCTGCCGGACGCACCTTCGTCCGCGGATCCAACCGTCGCGGTTGCGGTGGATGCTCTGGCGGCAACGTTCTCCGGCTACAATGCAGGCCGCATGGCGGGCGTGTTCGCGGTGGATTACTACAATCGAGTCCTGAGCGGCTGGGAACCGATGATTGAATCGTGGAAGCTGGAAGCGAAATGGGGCTACAGTTTGGCGATCGATACCGAGTCGCCGATCGGTACGGGGGGCAATCGGTTGAACATGCGCGTGGAAAGCAACGACACGCTGCGGCTGAACATTACCAGCACGTTGATTGAACTGTTCGCGCTCGTGAAGGACAACTGGATGCAGGATTATTACGTCGATTCGGACGGTGCGAATGGGAAAACGAACGGGGCCAATGCAATCACCAACTCGTCCACCATTGCCAGCTACCGGCAGCGGGCTCCGTTCATACCGTTCGCGATCAAAAACGATACGGGCGTACGGTTATGGTACACGACGTTGATTTCTTCCGAGCTTATCTCATCTACGCGTGGACGTGGCGGTATCGTCGGTTCGTTACCGAACGTGCCGCCGGAAGCGAACTGGACGCTGGTGGAGCCGGGCGGCGTAGCTACATTCTCGTACGGTACGCGCAATAAGGCGCGCCATCGCGACAGCCACAAGATGAACCTGCACCAGATAGCCGTGCGGGTGGAGGGTTGGCAGGAGGTCGGGCCCGTGTCGGTGGATCGCGTGGGAACCTACTTCCGGCATGCGCGGCCCGACATGTGCAGCGCTGCGGTCGCCGACTACTCGCAAATGCCCCGTGCCCGGATAGTGTTTGGCGTGACGATGGAAGGTTCGGCCCAGAAGCTGATCACCGTCCGGTCGGCATTGAAGCTCATCAACAAGCTAGACCTGCCGGTGCTGGTCAAGATGGAGCACCTGTTCGGCCATCTGAACATACGCCACTGGCCCGAAACCAAGACGGCCATTCTGCACTCGAACGAGCTGCTGCACGTGCCGCTGACGCACGTGCACGCCGTGCTGTACTTCCGGCCACTGCTCGGAGCCGCCCTGGATGACGCGATGAACATGCTGACGTCTTCCGCCCCTTCCCCCGTGCCTGGATCGCAGGCTAGCAGTTCGAGTGAAGGTTGGACGCTGCTGCAGCGCTTCGACATTCCAAAGTCGCTCGCGCACGGTGGCTTCCAGTTTACGGACCGTGGCATCCAGTGGGCCGACGCGATCGAGCCGGGCGAGATTTATCAGGAGCTGCGCAGCTGTCGGGGCCCGCGCGACAAAACATGCAAAATGCTGCTGGCCATACGCAAGGAGCCGTACCCGAGCAAGGACGTGATACATCTGCCCGGGCACGTGATTACGATTTTCCCACCGATGCGCATCCACAATCTGTTGCCGTGCGAACTACTGTACCGGCTGCCGTCTGGCAGCCAGGGGCGCATTTCCTCCTCCGACACGGCCCGCATTACCGAGGTGGACATTGAGCAGCCGATTGCACTGTCGCTGACGCTGGACAGCTACCCGAACGCGGGACAGATCACCATCCCGGCCGGAACGTACGGTTCGACCACGCTCGACGTGCGGCTGTTTGATATGGGCGGCCGGATGCTGAAACTGTCCGCCACGATCGTGGTGGTGCGCGGACGCGGCGTGCAGATATCGATCGGCGCACCGTACTGGCTGGTGAACCGGACCGGTCTGCCGCTAGTGTTCCGGCAGGACGATCTCGACACGGAGTGTGCGGGGCAGTTTAGCGAAAACGAGGAGGCGCGCATGATCACCCCGTTCATGTTTGCGTTCAGCGATCCGGGCTGCTCGGGCAGTGTGACGATGCGGCTGGGCCGTCGGTTCGGCGGCAGCCCGAACTGGTGCCAACCGTTCAAGCTGGAGCAGGGCACCCAGCACCGGCAGCTGCGCGGCCCGTCGGAAACGTTCATCATCGGTATCGAGGTGCGGCGAGCGCGGGGCAAATACGGGCAAACCTCGATCGTAACCTTTTCGCCCCGCTACCAGCTGTACAATCGAAGCAGCTACACGCTGCAGGTGCTGCAGAAATGTCTCGTAGACACGACGACCGTGTACGATCCCACGATGGTGGCTCGCTCATCCTCCACCTCATCGTCGTCGTCGTCGTCGGCGGCATGCATTGAGGCCGTACCCGGCTGTCACATTCCATTCCACTGGCCGCGGTTGGAGCGCGAGCACGAACTGTGCGTCCGGCTGCCCGAGGTGCCGGAGTGTCTCTGGTCGGGCGGCATACCCATCACCAGTACCGGGCTCAGCCTGTACATAAACATCCGCAACATGAACGGAGCGATGCATTTCCTGCGCCTCGAAACGATCCTGCACGGCGCGACGTACTTCATGATCTTTAGCGATGCGCAAGCCTTACCGCCCCCGATCCGGCTGGACAACTACTCGCACGTGCCGATCACGTTCGCGCAGGCCGACATGAAGGCGACCTTCAAGACGGTCGTCCGCCCGCAGTGCTCGATCGCGTACGTGCTGGACGAACCGACGGGAGCGCCCTACCTGCAGCTGGAAGCGCCCGGCGGAGACTACTCCAACTGTCGGCTGGACGGGTTCGAACCGTTCCGGCTGATGTACGAAAACTTCATCTACATCGCCTTCAGCCAGACGTTCGAGACGGGCCTGCAGGAGGAGGAGGACGGCCGGTTCGAGGTGCGCTCGCAGCAGCTCGTACTCGGCGTGGTCGATGGGCGGGTGCTGCTCGTGCGCAAACAGGCCGGCGATCGGTCGCAGCTGTGGCGCATGAACAATGAGAAGCAGCTCGAGCACGAAGGCACATCGCCACCGAGCGAACCGGGCCGCAAGCAGCCCCGGTACGTGCTGGATCTCGAAAAGCCACCGCAGCCGATGCAATACATCGCGCTGGTAGTGCGACCGGCCAATAGGCAGCGCCGCTCAACCCAAACCTGGCACTTTACCGAGGACGGGCGGCTGATGTGCGAACATTCTAACATGTGCGTACAGGCGCGGGGAGGCTTTTTTGGCCTGCGGGCCGGCTCGGAAGCGGTGCTCGGGATGTGTGTGTCCGACACGAAGGTGCTCACCCAGTGCGGCGTGCCGTACGAGCAGGCGATCGAGCGGCAGAAGCTTCGACCCGGGTCCGGCTGCCTGTCCGTCTCGTACCGCATGGACGGTCCGATCAAATCCATCCAGATACGGGACGTGAAGGCGGGCGGGCGCGGTGAGCTGACGCTCGACTCGAGCTGGAAGCACGTTTCGCACATATTCAATAGCGGGCGCAGCGTTTCGTCGGACACGGGCGGTAATGGCAGCAACCAGTCCGGCAAGGACATCCAGGAGTACCACGTGCAGCTGAAGCTGCGCAAGGGCATTGGGCTGTCGCTCATCTCGAACCAGCCGTGCGAAGAGTTGGCTTACGTGACGCTGGAAAACATTCACATGGAGTGCATTCGCACGCCGGCAGTGAACTCGCTGGACTTTTCCGTCGGCGACATGCAGATCGACAATCAGCTGTTCGAGACGTCCTGCCCGATCATGCTGTACACGATCGGTGGTTCTGCTGGAGCCACCGACCAGCACGGCGGTGGATCCGGCGGAGGTGGGTCCTCGCTGCAGCTCAACGTGAAGCAGCTTCCCTCGCCCAACACGAACGCGGTCATATTCGAGCACTTTATCGTGAGCATCCGACCGGTGGCCGTCTACCTGGAGGAGCGGCTGTTTCTGCGGATGGTGAAATTCTTCGGCTTTGCCAAACCTACCGTCGATCCGACCACCCTGCCGGACGAGACAGACTATGAAGCGCAGAAGATTGTGTACAAGGTGCTGGACAGCAACGTGAAGCGCTACTACTTTGGCGATCTGCGCATCATACCGGCCCAGATTCGGCTCAGCTTCGTGACGGCCAGCAAGCTGACGGCCGAGTTTGCCGAGATCAAGCGCAATCTCGGGTTTACCTTCATCAAGTTCGAGGATGCGGTCATCAACTTTGAGCAGTTTGCGCACAAGTACCACTTCGAGACGATGGATGCGTACGTGAGCGCGATCAAGGCGCACTACAAGCAGGAGCTGAAATGGCAGGCCGCCTCGATACTGGGCAGCGTCGACTTTCTCGGCAATCCGCTCGGTTTTGCGAACGATCTGTCCGAGGGCTTCTCGGGCCTGCTGCTCGAAGGGTCGATCTCGTCGCTGGTAAAGAACGTCACGCACGGCATTTCCAACTCGACCGCCAAGCTTACGGAAACCATTTCCGACGGACTGGGCAAGGTCGTGTTTGACGACGAGCACGTGGAAACGCGCCAACGCATACTGGACGTGTCGGGCGGCAGTGGGAGCGGTACGACCGGTGACCATCTGGTGGCCGGTTTCCGTGGCTTCACCTTCGGGTTGCTGGGCGGCGTGACCAGCATCGTGAAGCACACCTACCAGGGTACGGCCAGTGATGGGCTGTCCGGGTTCATTACCGGGCTCGGCAAGGGGCTGGTCGGTACGGTGACCAAGCCTGTGATCGGTGTGCTAGATCTGGCCTCCGAGACGGCCAATGCTGTACGCGAACAGAGCAAGGGCTCGAACCGCATACTACCGGAGCGAAAGCGACCGCCACGCACGGTGACGGGCGCCCCGGGCGGTCTGTTGCCACCGTACTCGTACCTGCAGAGCACGGGCCAGCAGTACCTGTTCCTGATCAACAAGCGCAACTTTGCCGAACAGTTCATGGCGTACGAACCGTGCCTGCTAGACACGAAGGACTCGAAGATGCGCCTGCTAGTGTCGGCGGAAAATGTGTGGGGCTTTTCGAAGAACGACGAAACGACGATGATCGTGTTTAACTATCCGATGAGTGAGATCATCTCCTGCCAGCCGCTCACCGTGCAGCCCGCCGACCTGCCGTCCGGGGCCTCCCAAGGCTCAGGGGGCCGTTCCAGCGGCGGAGGTACCCGCAAACCGGTCACGTACATCGAGTTCTGTCTGTCGCTGCCGTCAAAGTCGTCGCTCACGCCGAGTGCGCCGGAAATGGTTAAAAGACCACGAGTGCGCTGCCAGAACGAGGAGATTGCGAAGAAGATTTGCTATCATGTAAGTGGATTTGCAGTTTGCATCGAGAATCGAGGGCGGAATTCATTGATCTAATGAACGTTGTTTCCCACCTGTCTATTCTAGGTAAATTTTGCAAAGTGTATCTACGACGAGCGGGAACAAACCCTCAACATCAACACTGTGATCGAATAGTGGCGCGCATATCGGGCACAACACACAACAACGCTGGCTACTCGTATGCTGCTGGCCGCTGTTTTACTTTGAGCTCCCAAAGCAATCCATAATCAAAACCACAACCAAATCTACTCTTTGCTTGCTTCGCCTTCATCTTCATCTCCTTCTGTTCTGTTGTTTGCAAGTATCTTGCACCAAAACCGCGAACCCTGTGTTATATCAACGTTGAAGAGGAGAGACTTGTTGAATTTATGTTGCACGTGTTTGTTTTTGCTAAGCAGATTTATCTAGGTAGGATTTTCATCCATATTCTTTCTTGCTCCCAATTAGACTGTGTAAAATTCCAACTAGGGTTGGGATTGCTTTTTCTGTTAACACATATACATCCAACTGAAACCGTGGAACTTTTGCTGTGCGCGTGTATAATTCCCAATAAGAAGTGTGTAGGTTCGTTTACCTTTTTTTAATTAAATTATAATTAAACGCAATTTTACCAACGCCGGCTGTTTCGGGCTTTATTTTTTACACTGGAAACGAGCGTTGTACGGAACGTGTGAAGGAAAATAAATTATTTTCGTTAATAAAACACTTCACCTGACATCACATCACACAGGCGTGGTGTGGGGCGTGTAAAAATGGATGAGTATAAAATAAAAAAGAAATCATAACTATTGAGAAAATAAAGCTAGTTTGTTCGTGTAGCTGCTCGACGCGTCCTCGGTAATTTTCAACAGACTATCCTTAAGGCCGGTTTTATGTTCTTTAACACGTAAATAAACAATCCGAACACCAGGATAAAAAGTACTTAAAACACTATATTACAATAACGATGTACAACGCAATAAAACTTTACATACAAAAAACCTATACGCCCGCTAGTCCCTAATGCTCGCGCTCGCACCTCTTATCGCGGATGGCCTGCAGTGAAGTGTATGTCAACGGTCACCCCGAGGTCGTCGTCCCGACCTCGGTCCTCGGAAGGATCGCGATGGCTGCGCCCTTTAGCTGCACGTGGTTGTTGACAGCTCTAGCGTCTGAAAACCGTCGCACGTAGCGAGCGGCCCAGAGCACAAATGTTGCGCAACTTTGATTCCGTCCACAACATCTCCCCCTGTTAATATAGCTGGTACTGGTCCAACCAACGTGAGGGTCTTATATTTCTAGAAGACCTACGTGGTACTTGTACCAGCTGTTCTTCTTCCTTGTGGTCATCTAGTTCATCTGTTGGAGACTCTTCAGGTGATGTAGGTGAACAGGAAGTGTAGACTGAACCCGAATTGGACGATGACGATGGCGAGGACGCAGACGATGTGATAGCAGACTCAGGCGGTATTGTAGACGATGGTGGAGTCGACGATGACGATGGTGACAAACAACTCGGTGATGGAAGAGACGTTGTTGGAGCCAATGATAACGATAACGGTGGCGCCTGAACAGGTGATGGAGTGCACTGATCGTCAAGCAACGGTGGTGGCTCGTGCATTACATTCCATGAATCCAGAAATACATCCAGAGCTAAGGGTTTCGAAGAGCGGCTCTGCTGATGACGATTTCCGTTACGCCTACGCATTTGATTTACATGCCTTCGAAGTGTACGTTGATCACCGGTTACAACTTCATACATAACGTTGCCACATCTTCCGGTTATGACTGCTGGCTCCCATTTCCAAATGTTTCTGCTGTATGTCTTGACGTACACTAAATCTCCGCAGGACAACTCTCTCACCTTCTCAGGTACACTGTGTTTAAATGGATTTAAGGTAGGACGAAGCAGATCCAAAGTTGTTCGCATTTTACGACCTAACATGAGCTCAGCTGGTGATTTCTTTTCTTCTGTGGACGGATTTGGAGTCGATCGATAGGTTTGTAAAAATATGTCCAATGCCTCCGGAAGTGATGTATCTTCTGCACTAATCTTTTTCATCGATCTCTTGAACGTGTCTACAAACCTCTCAGCCTGGCCATTTGACTGAGGATGAAATGGTGCTGTTCTCAGATGTTCTATGCCATTGTGAGCGCAAAAATCAGCAAAAATCTCGCTAGTAAACTGCGTGCCATTGTCACTTACAAGCGTGACTGGATTTCCAAAACGTGAAAATATTCCTCGTAGAATTGCTATAGTCGCCGATGCCGTAATGCTTGATGTTTTTACAATCTCTGGCCATTTTGAGTATGCATCCACGACAATTAAAAAATAGTCCCCTTCCAGAGGGCCAGCGTAATCGATATGCACACGCTGCCATGGTGATGAAGGTTTAGGCCAAGGAACAGGAGCTGAATGAGCAGGTGACTTTGAAACAGCTTGACACCTCTCACAAGAGGCTACGCATTCGCTTATGTCTTTATCGATGGATGGCCAATATACGTAGCTACGAGCTAACGATTTCATTCTTTGAATGCCAGGATGGCCACGATGGAACTGTCGGAGGCATCGTTCCTGAAGGCTGTTTGGAATTATGACTCTCTCGCCAAATAATAAACACTCATCCACTGCTGATAACGCTTCCCTTCTTGCATAAAAACTTGCTAATTCTCCTGTATAAATAGTATTATGTGGCCAACCGTTTTGTGTAAAATGTAGTACCTTTGATAAAATTGAATCTTTTCCCGTTTGTTTGGCTACTTCCGTAAAATTGATTGGTAGGGATGAGATGTTGCTGATGACTACTGATTTTACATCCTTCTCTAGCTCCAAATTGGCGATTATATAGTCTTCATCTGGCTTGCTGTGCTCGCTTATCAATCTTGATAGGATGTCGGCATTTCCAAATTTCTCCGTGGTTACATATTCGATTTCAAAATCGTACATTAAAAGCGTAAGGGCAAAACGCTGTAACCTGTTTGCAGTGTAAACAGGAATACCTTTCTTGTTTCCAAATATTCTTAGCAGAGGCCTGTGATCTGTCTGAAGACGGAAATGCCGACCAAATATCATCTTATGAAATTTGGTCACTGCGAAAATGATAGCTAGCCCTTCCCGGTCGATTTGACTGTATCTTTGCTCGGCTTTTGTAAGAGATCGTGATGCATGTTGTACAACCTTCATACTGCCATCAGAAAATTTGTGACTTAGAGTTGCTCCCAGACCAACGGAAGACGCATCAGCTGATACCACTATCTCAAGTCGCGGATCATAGTGGGTTAATAATAGGTTTGAAGACAATACTGACTTGAATTTTTCAAAAACTTTCTGGCATTCTGCAGTCCACGCAAATTCTCTCCCTTCTTTTAGTAGTGCATCCAGTGGGTACCGCAAATTTCGTAGATTTGGAATAAAGCGCCCATAATAATTGATTGCTCCGAGGAATGACCTTACTTCACTGACATCTGATGGTGCTGGCAAATTGGTTATAGCTTTAACTTTTTCCGGATCTGGTCTGATGCCTTGATTATCGATTATGTGCCCTAGATACCGTATTTGCTTCTCATTAAAAAAACATTTTTCTACGCGAATTGTGAAACCATAATCTTGAATTCTAGCGAGCGTTTCATTTAAAATATCATCATGTTCTTTCTGATTCCTACCTCCGATAATGATATCATCCATGTAACTGGAAACTCCCCGCAATCCAATGAGCATTTTGTCCATCAACTGTTGAAAAGCCGCAGGAGCTACCTTGATGCCCGGTGGTAGTCGGTTGTAGGAGTAAAGCCCTTTATGCGTGTTGATGGTTAGAAACTTCCGACTCTGCTCAGCAATTTCGACCTGAAGGAAAGCATCCGATAAATCTATTTGTGTAAAATGAGTGCAATTACCTAGCCTGGCGAAAATATCTGCTGGTAGTGGAAGCGGGTACTCCTGGGGGTGCAAGGCTCCATTGAGACCGGTCGAGTAATCTCCGCAGATCCTTATCTGACCGTTTGCTTTCCGCACGACGACAATTGGTGCGGCCCAGTCAGAGAAATCGACCGGTGTGATGACTCCTAGCTTCTCCAGCCGGTCCAGTTCCTTGTCGACTGCATCCAGCATAGCGTACGCAACTGGACGTTTAGGGCAGAAAACTGGACGACACTTTTCTTTCAGCTGCAGAGTAACGTTTCCCTTTGTACATAGGCCCATGCCCTCTCCAAACAGCTTGGGATAACGTAGTCGTAGCTCCTTATTCGTTGATGATTGAATGGCGTTGCATATCTGGTCAACAGGCACTGACCATAAGGAAAAGGCCTCGATTAGGTCGGTTCCCAACAGCTTCAAGTCCGCTTGCGAAACATAAACCGTCTCGACACGCTGCTCTTCTTTGATGGTGATGTTGGCACTGAATTCGCCGATTATATGCAACACTGCTCCCGATGCTGTTTTGGCATCGACTGTTGGCGGGGAAAGGGGGGGTGCTCCGATTAGTTTCCAGGTATTTTTGCCAATGACTGATATGTCAGAAGCGGTGTCGAGCTGTAGCCGGAGGTGAATGCCATTGATGCTGAGAGGTACATACTTCCTTCTCTCCTGAACGCTGTGCACATTGACTGAGACCGTTCTAGTATTTGCTTGCTGACGATTGAAATTCGCTTGGTTATAGTTCCGACGATAATTGTTGTACGTTTTGCAAAATCCTTCTTTGTGGCCTATTCTTCCACAATCGGCACATTTGTGAGTACGGTACGTACAGTCTCGAGACCAGTGTAGTCCTCCACATAGCCAGCACGATCTGCTAGGGGGTTTCGAATCGTATGGCAGGTTGCTTCGATAATGCTGGAACTGTGTTTCCTTATGCTTCACTGCATAGACTTGTTCGGTGTTCTCTCTTTCGATCATTGCGCTGTCGTGTCTTAAGTTGATAATGCGTTGACATTCGGTTGTAATATGCTCCAGGGTGGTTTCAGGACGTTCCTCGATCCGCACTAACAGTCTTTGACGAATTTCCACATCCTTATCATCTTTCAACCCGCAAACAAATACAAGGCATTTAAGCTGTTCCTCCGTCAACTTGCCTAGCTCAAAGTTGACTACACCCCGGTTGACGCGACATGCGTACGCTAGATAATCTTCCGTCTTCCCCTTCACCGTATTTAAGCATTTGAACCGTCGATGTAACAGGGACTCCTTAGTTCCGAACAAATCTGTCAGCTTTGCGACCGTCTCTGGTAATGAAAAATCTCGTGAGAACTTTGGCAAGATAAAATTTACATACCGGTCATGTTCAAGAGTTCCTAGCTTGCGCATGAGAAGGCGCACTTTTGCTTCGTCGCTCAACCGGGCAGCATCTCTTTCGAACAGGTCCTCATAGCGGTTGTACCATGCGGCAAATGTCGTTCCAGCCTCAGCATCGTATTTAAATTCTTTAATGTGGCTGCACAACGAATCCAAGATTTGTTCCGGTGTTGTGGATGAACTTTGACCTGACCCTTGCTGCTGCATTAACTGCGCCAAAATGTTCTGCTGCTGCGCCATTTGTTGCTGCATTAATTTCAAGATCTGCATCATCGACGAACTATCCATCGACACCGATGGCGGCGTTTGTAATGGAGGTTGCTGCACTGATGGTTCTCCAGAACCATTTTGTAGCTGGTGCGTCGGTTGCACATTAAAACCCGCACTAGAGCGCCTTTCTTCATCACCACTGGTATTCATTTTATAAATTATTTGCAGAGAGAGAAAAAAAAAAATTGTCCTCGACAGAAAAAAAAATAAAACCGAACTGTACACGAACTTTTCAATCAAGCTACTGAGCTTAGCTATCCTACTACACACGTTCTGATGATCCTTTTTATATACTTTTTTTTCTTTTACACTCACTGAATAGGTTTTTTTTTTTTTTTTAATTATTAAACAATTTCACTGCACTGCGCGTTTTTTTCAGTTAGAGAAGGAGCAGTTTTTTTTTCTTTTTTTTTTTTACAACGCAGGTTCTACACACTGATGAGGAAAATACTTCTCGTCGCCACTTTTATGTTCTTTAACACGTAAATAAACAATCCGAACACCAGGATAAAAAGTACTTAAAACACTATATTACAATAACGATGTACAACGCAATAAAACTTTACATACAAAAAACCTATACGCCCGCTAGTCCCTAATGCTCGCGCTCGCACCTCTTATCGCGGATGGCCTGCAGTGAAGTGTATGTCAACGGTCACCCCGAGGTCGTCGTCCCGACCTCGGTCCTCGGAAGGATCGCGATGGCTGCGCCCTTTAGCTGCACGTGGTTGTTGACAGCTCTAGCGTCTGAAAACCGTCGCACGTAGCGAGCGGCCCAGAGCACAAATGTTGCGCAACTTTGATTCCGTCCACAACAGCCGGGCTACATTGATCGTACTCTCTGGTGTAATTTTGATTTTCACTAGCGCATCTGGCGGCGGCTGACCGAAGCATTTTGCCAAACAATTTGGGACTGCTCCAGAAAATACGTTATTTTTCATTGTTTTTTACTTCAACTGGTCTGAAAAAGCTATGCAATTGATAGATGAATATGTTGTGCAAGTATTTCAGTCATTTTCGCATCAAAAAACGGTTAAAAAACTACTTAAATTTGAGATCCGGCACGACCCTTCCCCCGACGACCAAAAAAAGCTTCCACCAGCCGCCGCCAGATGCGCTAGTGAAAATCAAAATTACGCGTGCGAGTACGATCAATGTAGCCCGGCCTTTACATACCTTATCCGCTGTCGTCATCTTGAGCTTGAGCCTTTTGAAGTCTTGCATTTTTTTATTCAAAAAAATGCTTTATTGCTAGTATCCTATCCGATGTTTCTTCCTTTTAGCAATATAGCGTATGCTCCATTCCTCTTGTTCTCGATTGCGCTGTACGTGCTCCGTCCCGTCGTTTTCGCGACGTGATGATGATATGGTTGAGTTTCTGATTGGGAATCCTATATGAAACAAAGTCTACACTACACATACACTGTTTTGCGGGGCAGTTTCTAATTTGAACGGCATTAGTCAACAATCGCGCAAGGTTTTTTCAACCCAGCCCAGCTGTCACAAATAATGGCAGCTGTTGAAAAACATATTGAAAGTTTTTAATAATGCTGTTCACATAGAAAATTGAGCCGAAAAACAGTGGAGTTGGGGAGTTGGGCATTCACAACAACCACATTACAAAATAACTGTTTACAGAACTGAGTAAGAAATGTTAAGTTATGATGCAGAATTGCCATGGTTTATACGCTTAGGGAAAGAATTGGGTTTATTGTAACTCATACGGCAATGGAAATAATAATATGAACCATTTTTCTAAACCTAAACCGGACGACTCCGGACGGCTCTCGGGCGACTCCGACTCCGGGCGAATCTAGTGGTTCCATTTTGGCGGAGTCGGAATCGGACTAACAATAGTGCGAGTCGGATCGGAGTCGTCCGGTTTAGGTTACGGAAGTTTGAACAACATAGCAGGATACATACTTTCTCGCAAAGAAGCAGAACAAGAAGACATATCAAATTGAGTAAACCGCGTATCTCCGAATCAGCGTATAAAAGGTATCGTGTATCGTGAGGACTACCTGTACTTGATAACTATAGTGGGCTTTTAAAAGGTTGTTTAAACATGTGTTCTTCATTCTACACATTAAATCTGTTTTGGTTGCCATCTAGCAATCGTGTAATTGTTAAACGTATATGAAGATCATAGTAGTCTATGACCGCATAACGGAATAGTTAGTTTTAATAAAACCTACAGTAAGAACAAACGTCAAGGTTAACAAGGTTACGGGCGACAAGCACAAATAAGTAACGGTTCACGAAATATCGCAGTTTTCCGGAACAGGCTACGAGACCGGGTTTCGGGTTTTCGGGTCGAAGTGTTTTTGAATGCCTCGAAGGTATGAGACGCCGTAATAAACGACGTTTTATCAGTGGCTAGTGAAGTGGCCAAGTTCGAGGAAATGGACGCCAAGGCAATGTTTCTACTGGTGTGCTTCATTTCTGACAAATACTTTATTGAGTAGTTTCGGACACTCCTGAGGCAGGCCAAGACCGCAAAGCGGTTTTTGCGCCGGATAAGTAAGTAAGGAACAAGATCACTTGTCTGAAGTTGAAGGACATCGTTGCGCGCCCATCTTCAACAATTTGAGGATCTGGTTCGGCAGCTTCGAGTGGCCGGATCAAAACTTGAAGATAGTGACGACTGTTCGGCTTTGAGTTTAACGCTTCCGGAGTCTTACAATCCCCTGATGATGGCATTAGAAAACCTTCCTGAATCACAATTAACGTATGAGTTAATGAAGACCCCGTTGCTAGGTGACGAATGCAAGCGCTTGGTTAGAATCGAAAATTCTGGGGAGAAGCCTACTGCATTCGCTCAAAAAAATCTAAATAGGAACGGTGAAAAGAAAGGGCATATGAGAAAGGACTGCCGAATTAAAACGAAAGCCAACATTGACAGTGAATCAAGACAAGTTGTGTTCATGGCGGATGGAATCGCGGATGGACGTAGGGTACAAACCGGTGATCAGCTTCAATTCCTGCTGGATTCAGGAGCTAGTGACCACATGGTAAATTCGAAAAGAAGTTTTTTACAACCGTGGAAAACTTGAAACAGCCAGTTTTCATCGATGTAGCGAAGAATCGGGAATCTATCGTGGCCAAAGAAAGCGGCGTTATTAACGGAATGAGCAACCATGGCGTTCTGATGAGCGCTGATAACGTTCTGTATGTGCCGACTTTAAGAGATAACCTCATGTCTGTGAAAAAGCTAACGAAGGCTGGTGTGGAGGTAATATTTCAAGAAACGCAAGTGATAATGGAAATCAATGGAAAAATAATTGCAACCGGAAAACAGCGTGGAAATCTGTACGCTATCAAATTGAAAATTGAACGAGCTAATGCAAGTATAGCAGAAGTGGAGTATGCTGATCTTTGGCACCGTCGTCTCGGTCACATCAGTGAAGGTGCCATGTCTACTATGATACGTGAAGACCTTGCCCTGGGTGTGCGCTTCAAACCGGAAAAGCTCAAGTTCTGTGACGTGTGTGTTTTGGGTAGACACTGTCGGGAGCCGTTCAATGGTGCCAGAGACAGAGCAACCCGACCGTTGGAGCGTATCCACTCTGACGTATCGACACGCCATCGTGGGTAGGTCATCTCTACTTCGTCTCGTTCATAGACGATCAGTCCCATTTTGCTGTGACGTATTTGCTTCCAAAGAATTCGGAGGTCTTTGAAAAATTCAAAGAGTTTTCAGCAATGGTAACTGCGATATTTGGTACGACGTGAGTATTTTTCGGATAATCAACAAAAGTACTACAATACGATGGGAATTCAGGTAGTATAGCCAACAGAACGGGGTCGCGGAACGGTTCAACCGAACTCTTATCGAAAAGGTACGTACTATGTCGATTGCATCGAATGCGCCCAAGTCATTGTGGAGTGAAGCTGTGCTAGCAGCTGTGTTCATCTTAAATCGAAGTTCAACGTCTGCGATATCAAAGAGCGTTACGCCTGCTGAACTGTGGTATGGAAGAAAGCCAAGTCTAAAATAAGCTCGTGTCTTTGGAATTCAAGCAAAAAGTCGGCAGTTATTTATGATCGGATATGCACCAAACGGCTACCAGCTATGGGACAAGGATTCAAAACAAATCGTTGTTGCTCGTGATGTGAAGTTTAACGAAAAATATTTTCCATAGACGAATGATACACAAAATAACGGAAAATCAATGGTACCGCTAACCTACGAGCAAGAGGGGGAAGAAGTAATCGAGGATGAAGTAATCGCCGAGAGATCTTGACGAACAATATGGGGAGAACTCTTCAACTGTATCACTTGACTGCGATGGTGTCCAACCGTGTAGTGATGATGAAGAAGCAGCAGAAGCAGATGATACCGTGCTTCCTTCGCATCTAGATCTGGACTTGTCTTCCGGCGCTAGTGGCGAACAGTATATACCGGATACTCGACTATATTACCGGATTTAGTGCTTGTGCTGTTGGCCCTCCGTTCTCTTCAGACGTTCCAGAAATGTATAATGACATTAATGCTCGTGAGGATCGTGAGCGATGGTACCAAGCGGTACAAGACGAACTAAACTCCATGAAGGTCAACGATGTGATGAAGCTGGCGGTGTGTCCAGCCGGTGCGAATCCGCTAAAAACAAAGTGGGTGTTCCGGTTGAAGGAGGATGAAACCGGACAACAGGTCCGATATAAGGCACGACTTGTAGTCAAAGGGTTTCTACAACGACCCGGAATTGACTTTGAAGACACGTTTGCACCCGTTGCCAGGCTGTCGACAGTTAGATTAGTTAACGTTTCTTTAGCGTTCTACAAAAGAAAACGGAATATAACAAACAGCAAGCGGATATATTAACGAAAGCTTTTAATGCAAACCTATTTGAATATCTCAGAAGAAAGACTGGAGTCAGCGATTGAGAGGGGGTGGTGTAATCTTGCAATCGTGTAATTACCAAACGTAAATGCAGATCATAATAGTCTATGACTGCATAACGGAATACAGTGAACCCTCTCTTATTTGAGAGGCGATGGGACTGTCGAATAAGAGGGGTTTTCAAATTACAGAGATTGAAAGTGAATGAAAGGTCCATACAAACAAGAAAGAGACAGACATCTTCACAGAACATTTAGTATGCAGCCTTAACTGTTGCTATAGGAAACTACGAACAGAATCGCTAATTTGAGCATACATCTTTCAATAACCATGGCAACACCATACTCAAATAAGAGGGACACAGATTTCAGAGGTTTGCCAAATTAGAGGAACAAAAATGTACTGGAAATCAAGGGACTGTGCAAAATGTTCAAATAAGAGAGGTTTTTCAAATTGGAGAGGTGTCAAATAAGAGAGGGTTCACTGTAGTTAGTTGTAAAAAAACCTTTAGTAAAACCTGTTAGTTTAGTTACAAGTAGTTTTAATCTTTAAGAAAAAACATACAACGTTTCAATGCATAAACTAAATTAATAACAATTAATAGATGATCAAAATAGCCGTCGACGACGAAAATCACCGTAAATCATGGAAGGCTAATACGTTTTATACCTAATCTTGCAAAAGAAAAACTGACCCGAAGGCAGTTAAAGAAGCTAATAGATTGGTGCTCGATTTGAAATCAATCAACCAACAATCCAACGGTATGAGTACTGCTGATGACCGCTGTTTTAAGTTTATTTTGGTATTTCTATGTTTTGCCTAAGCTATCCTGAGTTCTTCTAATCTAATCTTTTAATAATTCAAATTATATAAGAACGAATGTCCGAGCTTACATGGCAGCTTAAAAACAAGGTTAATGTTATAACAATACTGGATAAACTATATCTAAAACTTCGTCCTTCCCCATCAGATGATTCACAGCGTCGAAATGCTGTTGGAAGTACTCGACAGTGCTGTAATTACAATATCGAAGGTAGTCGTACAATTCCTGCGGAATATCCAACGACTTCAAACGATTCAGAAACAAATGATCCGCACGGTTCATTCGCTGCACCGCTTGCCAGACGGTTTCGCGCACAACATCCCGGGCGAAGCGTTTGAGGCAGAAATCTTCCAGCACGGGTTTACCGACGTGCTGGCGGATCGCATTCCACGGATTCAATAGATGCATGAACCAATTCAGCATTCTATGTCCTTCGGCCAAATCCAACTCGTCCGAATGCATCAGCAGGTTGGTGGTGTACCGGAGCATTCGAAACGCCAGCATCGCTCTGTCGTGGTCGTCTAAGTAAATTAATTCAATCACGATGCCATCCGCAGGTAAGTTAAAGATGGTCAACATGCATTGGCATGCATAATTTTTTTAAGAAACCCCGTATTAAAGATTAAAAATTTGATCACTTTGATTACGGTATTTTTTTTTATCATTTTCATATGATCTTGTGTATATTGTGTGGAATAATTTACAAAAAAAAATCAACAGCAATAATGCGAAGAGAGATGATTGCTTTACTTTACGTTTGCTCTACATCAGCCATGATACAGATCAAAGCATAGGCGAAGCAGTAGGACTGCACATTTGAATAACAGGATTTGATGTCAGTTAAGCCAGGAAACCCCGGGATCTAGGCGATTTCGAACGAGGATCGCATTGCGAAAAAAGAAACATTTTTGTTCAATAATTTCATTCAATTAACGCACTGTCACCAATCATCAGTAGCTACTGCAACACTTCCTTGAACCACTCGATGTACGCAGCAATGCGCGCCACTACGCGCGGGATGTTGGATTTGCAACTTCCATAGCTGTAAAGGTGCACGAGATATTCTACGTAACCAGTGTCATTCAGCGCCTTTCTCCATACGATCGGACTTCCAGCTTTGTAGCAGCGTTTGGATACAGAACGCTGCTGTATGTATTCTATTTGTAAATAAAAGAGGTAAAAAAGGCTTTCGTAGGGAGTTATTCCTGGGTTCATGCAGATTGTTTCAGGTTCATCGAATGTACCATTCAAAAGAGCCTCACAGTCACTCTTGCACATTGGATGCATGGGATCTTTTCGTTTGGAAGCTATAATAATAATAATGATGTTGAAGTTGAACTCAACTAGCTATAAATATTGCTACTTTGCTTACGTACCAAAATCCAAAACTCTCTGCTTGATCGGCGAGTGGGTAACATTCTGCCAAACACATGTAGGGAAAACGCTTTCAGTTGGTTCGACGACCGATTCCAGTTTGAGAATTGCTATGTTGTGCTTTTGTTTTGCCGGGTTATAGTTGGGATGAATGGTCACTTTATCTATAGGAATAACGCGTGAGATGTCCAATGAATCGATTCCTCCTATACGCGCAATGTTCGGCATCACTCCTCTTTCCAACAAACAGGATGCAGACGAAACAACACCACGTGTACTGATGAGGTATCCGTAACATCCATACGTTCTGTTGCGTTCATCTTGCCATCCTATCTCAGTCTACAAAGAACCTCATATTTTCTATAAAACTATTTGTTTTTTCCATTCGTTGTGAGCTACTCACGGCATGAGAACTTCCATTCTGTCGATCAGTTCTTAAGTGTCGATAGCGCTCCTCACACTCGGTGATTTCTTTTTCTATTGCCATCATTCGAGAATTGGTTGCAGTGTTAGGACAACAAACGTTATTTCTATGTGAGCAGAATGTAATCTGTTGTCTTTGTTGCAATTGTGAACGAAAAACAGGACAACCTGACTCAGCCATACAAGTTCCTCTCGTCCCATTGGCATAGCCACATTTAGTGCCAGGTTCCAGATCAGGGTCAATGTAAACAAATGTCTCATTTTTGGAGTGTGGCAGGAGCACCGATTCAAGCCATGCTTTGTGCGCACTGAGCCTTACACCTACAGCCGGTTCTCCAAATCCATTATCGCGACCAAACAAGTTGATTCCATGGATGTAAATATGTTCATCCTTGTCTTTTTCGATTGGACTTCCCAATATGGTGTCACAAGAACCCGGAACAAGGAAGGGCTGATTCTCAAAGCACAAATGCTCGTCTTGCAAACCGTTTAGCAGAAGACCGGAGTACTGTGTTGCTAGACGACATTGATCGGACGAACGCTCCCACACGCGAGTCATCAGTCTAAAATAGTGAAGTTCTTAAACGGAAATAAGTTTGTTTTGTAATAAGACGTACAACAAAGTTATCGTTGCTATTCCATGCCGCTCGAGTGCTCTTCGGGTATCAGTTGTTATCCTGTAAGAAATATCGTCTGATTAGGGTTGGCGTGTCCATACCATGCACAATATGGTGCAATCGGTGCAAATGATTTGAGATTCACCACAGCGATATTGTTGTAGTATGGTGAAAAAGAGGAATCGTACAACGGATGGATGATGATTTCGGACACGTCTATTGTACTGCCATCCTGCAGAACAACCTGCGTTGGTCTTGATCTGTAATTGATAATGACTGTAGCATTGTAAGCTATATTTGATGGGTAAAGGCACCGTACTAACCCTTTGTTAGCAACACATTCAGCTAACGTCAACACTACGCTAGGTTCGATCAGCGTTCCACAGCAATTCCTGTAGTGCGATTGATCCGAGAACGGCCGTATAAAGTTTACGATGTAGTTACTGGCGAAACGGCTGAAGTATTTATTGCTAAAATCCATGGATTCTTGACCATTCCAAACAATCTTCACGTCCTCTTTATATTCGCGCAAACTGTAATACCGATTAGCACAAACCAACGTCTAAAACTTGAAACGTGTGGCCATTTCGCCGTGACGTTGAAGTGTTTCAATAATCCAATCACCAAACTTCGAGACCCTTACATACACATCCGGCGTTGACACGCCACAGGCTTTCCCAAACGAAGTCACTCCTACTAGGAATGGAATTAACTTCCATTCTTTGAAAAATTTTACATGCAGTGGCCCTCCGGAGTCTCCCTGATGTGGTTAGGCACATAAATTGAAAGGGGTTTGTTGGCAATTAATCAAAACAGTGACTTACTGGGCAGGTGTCCATCTCTTCATCGCCTGCACATAGTTGATGATCCATAAGCCCGTTTCGCAACATATGATCACCTTTACCATAGTAACTCGAGCATTCGTCATTGGTGATTGGCGCGAGCTGCACTTTCAACAAGACATTTGTTTGATCCTCAGCTGAATTAGGTACAGTACATTAGGATACAGTTAGTGCAATCGATTCCATCATCATCATTCGCTAGATCGTCTTACCGAATCCTGTTCTGCCCCATCCAGCAGCCAACAGCTCGGGGAAGCGTATCTCATCGTCCAGCCAAAGACAGGTCGGTGCTACCGTGTCATGAACGCTGAGAAATAGAAACTTGAATTGAAATGCGATCCTATTGCCTTCCAACTTTCCTTTTACTTTCTTTTTTACGTGACATTTCGCTCCAGCTTCATGAGCGCAATATCGTAATACGCCGAGCTAAATCGATGCATTGGGTGGCGAATGATGTCCACTATCTTCAATTGTTGCGCAAACTCATCGTCTTCATCGCTGTAGATATTAATATCTCCCATACGAGCTACATCTGGTGGAACGTTGCTTTGCAGACGAAAAGAAAATGACCATCAAAATGATAAATCTCAACTATTAGATCCTTCGACCGGTACTCACTTATCGTCAGCTGCGCAATGGGCCGCGGTAAGAATGAAGTTTTGCCAGATCAACGATCCTCCACACAACCATCGCACACTATGATCTTCATTAGTCTTTAGGGGCGCCACAAATGTGGTCCCTAATTTTTTAAAAAGATACGCAACACGCTTTGCGAACTACGTTTTGGTAGAATTCGATTTATTCCTTTTTCTTTTAAGCCGCGGAACGGTGAGTTCGGGAGAGACGCGAAAATTAGTGTTGTTCGTTCGAGAGTTGCCGGAGAAGAAGTGTTGGGTAAGCCGGACGGATATGCGCGTGTCGGTGTTGAAACGTTTAGGACGAGAGAGAGCGTGTATGGAGCAAGCCACCGTTTTTATAGCTGCGGTGCAGCATGCTACCACTGTTTGTCCTGCTCTAGCTTTGTGTGCAGTCCCTGCCTAACTAGCCCGTTAAACATTTTCTGTCGGTAGTTCTAGGTGTGCGCACCAGATGGCGTTCTGGTCGCTACAAGTCCAACCGATGGCGGCAATGTGGGCAAACTCGCGCAAGTAAGCAGGCTTTCCTCCTGATGGGAACACAGCACTAGCGGCAGCTTGCTTTTAAAACCGTACCTTACAATCTGCAACAACCCGAATTAGAGATAGTATTGTACGAGAATGCATTAACTTATAGGAAGAGCACAACTTCTTTGTACATACCATCAATAGTAGATCTTTCGTACGGCAGGACCCAATTGATATCATCGCCTGTAACCGAGTTCATAGTTTTATCTACCATGCTCGAATAAATACTATAATCAGCAATCTACCTACATTGTATTACAGAAGTAAAAGTAAATACACAACCTAACATAACTAACCACTGAGCGAACATCTTCACCAAGCGGAAGGTAAAATTGGAATGCTTCATTGTTGCCGATGAAACGATCGCTGCCTTGTAGCCAATGGCACGTTAAACGGTGGGCGGACTGGGCCCGGCGTTCTAGGGGGCCCCGTCATTGTGGATGTTCGACTTAGTTCCAATTCCCCCCCCCCCCTCCCCCCACCCCCCGATGGGACTTTGACCATCTACTTCAAAAAGACTTATTTTTAATGAATTCATTTTTCCTATCTCCTATGAAGTCCTATGAATTCAGTTTGCGGACTAGGGTGTCATGTCAAAATTTTGCCGAAACTCACCTAACGCATTGAGTTTTGACGTCACTGTTTCCCATTGCAAAACCAGTGGACGCGATTTCTTCTTCCTGATTTTTATGTTCTTTCTGTGAGCACGGAAAATAAATAAACGGGTTACGCCGTGCACTTCCCAAGCGCCACAGATTAAGCTTAAACGACTGGAAAATTGAATATCCATAGAAAAAAAATGAAAGCTCCACAGCTTCATTGGTTTGATCAATAGATGGCGTATTACAACTCATCATTATATTGCTATCCTTTTCTTGCAATGTGTTTCGACAAGTTTCATCTTATCATGACCTATATACCCTTCTAACTTTCTGAGCAAAAATCTATATTATCAATGGTCGTGTGGTCAGATACGTGGGTATCAACACCAACGACCATTATTAAAATTTCACTTGCTTCAGTGCTGGTGGTTTCCGTTGGAGTTTAGTATTTAAATAATTGTATCGCCGTTCTAGTTCTAGTGATGCATAACTTCAATGCGAAACCATACAACAGTACAGAGGGAAGAGGAGAAAGCTCTCTTCCAAGCGAGGAAGCTCCACTGGTTGGGGGGGGGGGATCCCACCAAAACAGATGGTGCAATCAGATTTTTGCTATTTTTAGAATGCATGAGTCGTTTGCCGTCTGCTAAACGATGTCTTTTTATATTCCGTTTAGGTGGAGTGCTTAAGTCGTTTAGAACCCGTTTAGTGGTTGTTTAGTGGATTTGTTTAGTGCACTTGGGTTTAGTTTAACACTATATTCATACAATTACAATATTCATACAATTTACACGCAACTCTTGGTTCATATATATAAAACAACCCTCAGACCGCACGCACGCACCAAACCTCTTGATCGTCCGACTGCAAGTGCTGCTCTCCTTTTTCTCGGGTCATCGTCCCGGCTTCGTGTCCTGCGACACGATCGCGATGGCCGCGCCTGTATCGCTGATGGCTACCAACGTCAACGGTTGTCGCTTATAGCGAACAACCCAGAGTGGCGATGTCGCGCGATGCTGGTTCTGTCCACAACACTGATATACAGTAGAACGTCGATTATCCGGGGGCGGATTAACCGGCGGGTGGCTTAACCGTGCGCATAAATGTGACAGCTGTTCAAACGTACAGCGAACATTTGCTGCGATAGTCAAGTGGGCAACCAGTTTTTTGTGCAGCTCTGTAGTGTCTAGTGGTGTTTTCGAAATTTATTTTTGTTCATGAACAGTTGTTAAACCTATAGTTATTGATTAAAATAATATTCTACTAACGATTTATCGATTGATTCAAGGTGAATTAATCATAAAACTAGTGGATTATTTAATTTTTATATGAATTTGACATTTCTTGGACCATTATCCGTGCAAATCGATTAACCGGCAAACGCCCGGTCCCGAGCTGCCCGGATTTTCGACGTTCCACTGTATGTGTTTATGTTTCCCAAGTACTATTTCACTGTTTGGCGGGTTGCATCGATCTGCCGGCCCAGATAACCCAGTAATGTACCCACTTGTACCTCTGTCTTCATTTTTAGCTTTTTTGGAACCTCAAAAATGAACCTAGGTTCTCTTGCGATGCTTTGATGGTTGCCTAATAGTGTCAAAATGTTGGTGACCAAAACGCAGAAACGTTCTCATGCGACGAAAAACTTCTGTACGCAGTCCATTTAAGACGCTACGGGGAGTCATTCATTGATCGCGCACGCTTCTAAGTTGGTTGATTTACTTTTTTGGTCATCATGGTTAGAGTTTGACTAATAGTGGTGTCAAGGTGAAGTGACTGATAGAGGTTGCCTGTTGTCTCATGGGACACTACTATTCAAAGTGCAATTTGTTATTTGTTATTTGTTATTTGTTATTTATTAATTAAAATTCAACGGACCGCGAGTGGCCCATTTGAAGCGAATTCATTTACATTCATTCATTATATCATAGTCACATTTCGGTCATTCATTTGTCACGCTTAGTCTTAAGTAACATAATTAACATGTAAAAGGTCGCACGACACGAATACTATTTTTTGTATCTTGGATCTACAACAATAACTTTTATTAATATAATGTAATCTTTGACACACGGACCAAACGATACGTCCTTTGCCTTAGCCGGTCGGGAGAGAAGAGAGCGATCTCTCTATCTCGGCGGGACATACATGTTGAGCCTCGAAAGAAGCGCGGGCGAGTCGATCCGATTCTCAAGAAGTCCCGCGACAAACAGCCTCTGAGCGTTGCAGTTCCGTTGCTTCAGTGTCTCGATGCCAAGCAACGCACAGCGTCCCTCATAGTCAAGTTGGACACTCCAGGAGCGCAAAGCGAACCGCGTGAATTTGCGCTGGATCGACTCTAAACGAGCTAGGGGGCGAGCAGCTGTAGGCCACCATACTACTGAAGCGTATTCTAGTGTAATGAGTTCGGACGATAGTCACGGTCGCCATGTAATGAGTTGATCGTACAACTGTACTTGAGTACCGTCGCGGTAGGTTAGTTTTTACTGACATGAGCCTAGGTGGATTAAAACTTCGTTCGAGCGGACTTTTCGACACTTGATCGTCCAGGCGATCATAGAAACCTTTAGGAGGTTTCCCTTACTGTAACCGTTGGAGTTTAGAGGCCTTACCTTGGGAAGGGGGACATAACTAAACTCTTTAAATGAGAAGTCGATAGATGTTGGATGGGCATAGCCCTATCCTGACAGTCCGAACGAATCTGACTTGCCATGATCGGAGTTGGTTTTATTCATACTCAAAAGAAGTTAAGGGTTTCTCACATTTGGTTCCGGGTTGTATGTTGGAATGTTATTGTTTTCACTCAGCTAGTTACGTTTGTCTTTTGTTGACAAGAACGATGGTTCTTGTCACTAAGTTCCTGTTTTGGGTTTAATGCTTATACTGTTCCTGCTTTGGGTTATAATGCATAAACTGTTCCTGCTTATGTTGTACGTTTCGGTTGGTTCTGTTAAGTGTTTCACAATTGTTTTTATATGAACGGTGTGACCTGAGCTCTTCCGGGTGTGTATGGTATGATCTGATTTACTGAATGTGTTATAATGAATGTGTTACAATGGTGTGGTTTGGCTTTCCAAAGTGTGTTACAATGTGTTTATAGCTGATAGTGTGTATTACAATATGTTCTGTATAGCAGATATGCTACACTAGCACTGGTCGCACCAAAGCACAGTATAGCGTCTTGATGCAGATCGGGTCAGTGATGTCTCGTGCTAGTTGTTTTAGTAAGCCGATCAATTGGTTACCCTTAGTGACAACGTTCTCTAGCTGGTCGTGGAAGCTCAACTTTTCGTCAAGGAGCACTCCTAGATCCGTGACACAGCTTTTGCGCCCAATGGTAGATCCATTTAACGCATATTCATACACTAAGGGGCACCGCTTTCTCGCAAACGCAACGACAAGACACTTCTCGACGCACAATTCAAGACCATTCAAAGAGCACCATGACTGGAAGGCACTTAGAGTGGCTTGGAGGCGGAGTTGGTCTGACCGGTCACAGATAGGCAGGAAAAGCTTCGCGTCGTCTGCATCAAGGTGGATTAAAAATATCAGGTGGTGGATTAGGGCCTTTGGGGGGTCGCCATAGTTGAGGGACTTTACGTCATTTTAGAACCGTTAACCATTGGTTTCCTCACACAAAGCTTAGCAAATAGAACAGATTTCTATGTTATTATGTTGATTTTTGTGTGTCTATTGATTTTATCGAAAAAATGAGATTTATTAACAAAAAAATTGATGATTTGTTTATGCACGAAATTTAAAATCATGGGAGTAAGAGTTCTTATCTCACGTAAATTGTCCATGCGGCTCGTAGATAATGAGGAATTAATGTGAAAATTGAAAAATATAATGATTTCTTAGTTTTTATCATCAAAAATGTTGAAAACACAATGAATTATAGAATATATTCACGGAATAACACAAAATAACATACTTTAAACCATGTTTTAATGTTAAATAAGAACGCGCAAAGTCCAAAATATATTTTTAAAGAATATTTAATCGAAAAAATGCGGTAGGTAAATTATATGAACAAATTAAATAAATGTAAACAAAGTTTGAATCCTGGGGACGTCACGTGGCGAATTGTCAATATGCACTAGAGTCCACCACCTGATATTTTTAAATCCACCTTGGTCTGCATCAAGGTGGATTAAAAATATCAGGTTATGGATTACGGCCTTTGGGGGGTCGCCATAGTTGAGGGACTTTACGTCATTTTAGAACCGTTAACCATTGGTTTCCGCACACAAAGCTTAGCAAATAGAACAGATTTCTTTGTTATTATGTGCATTTTTGTGTGTCTATTGGTTTTATCGAAAAAATTAGATATATTAACAAAAGATTTGATGATTTGTTTATGCACGAAATTTAAAATCATGGGAGTAAGAGTTCTTATCTCACGTAAATTGTCCATGCGGCTCGTAGATAATGAGGAATTAATGTGAAAATTGAAAAAAATAATGCTTTCTTAATTTTTATCATCAAAAATGTCGAAAACACAATGAATTATAGAATAAATTCATGGAATAACACAAAATAACACACTTTAACCTTCATTTCTATAACCACCTACCCGGGTATGTTTTACTTATTCTTTTTATGATAACTTTTTATAGGATTATCGAATCGATCCAAAAAAATTAGAATGCCTAGAGAAACATGTTTTACAAAAGTGGTAAAAAATTCAGAATTTTTAAATTTTTGGAAAAGTGCTTTAAAAAATAAAATCAACTTTTACCCCTTACTTCTATAACCACCTACCCGGGTAGGTAACACATACAATAAAGGATTTTGGTTTCGATTAGTCGCTAACTTTGTAATGATATGTATAGCAATGCATGTAGTTATATTTATAGAATCTATTCCAAAAGTTTTCTAGCTCTTAATATTCTTCTAAAGTCACATAGATTGAAATGATTGCACCGACAGTCGGGAAGAAATGGCGGTGTATTAGTGTCAGTTGAACTAATTGCTATGCATTCAATTTATGTTACTAAAAACCATACTTCATAAATTTATAAAATAAAAAGAAATATTGTTATTATAGCTGCATAGAATAAATTGAATAAGACATTTTTTGACCAATAAAAATACAAATTCCCTTATAAAATGTATTACTTACCCGGGTAGGTGGTCATAAAGATGAGGGTGTATTTTTGGTCATAGAAACGAAGGTTAATCCATGTTTTAATGTTAAATAAGAACTCGCAAAGTCCACAATATATTTTTAAAGAATGTTTAATCGAAAAAATGGGGTAGATAAATTATATGAACAAATTTAATAAATCTAAACAAAGTTTGAATCCTGGGGACCTTACGTCAAGTGACGAATTGTCAAAATGCACTAGAGTCCACCACCTGATATTTTTAAATCCACCTTGGTCTGCATACAGTAGGTGGCTGTCAGAAATAATAACAAATAACAAATAAATAATTACAGAAAAACAACAATAATACCTAAAATGTTTCTAAAAGATTAAAATGTAATAATTTAAGCGTAATAATAAAAAAAAACGCATTCTCCTGGTTCGCGACTCGATCATTTACTAAAGTTGGCCCATTGCCTCAAAAGTTTGCCGACCGCTGCTATAGCTGATTTGAGGATGTTTAACAAAAAATCGTTCCGATGTCGTACTTTGTGGCTGATTAAGAGATAAGAAGTACTTTGCGGAACTATGGCGCTTTTTAACTAGCACACGGTACTCTTTGGAAGTTTGCGGCTGTTTAGCACTATGTGTAGGGTTCATGATAGAACTTTGAACAGTTGATGATAGAACAGTTGAAGCTTGTTAAGAACGTGTACCGAACTTTTTGGAACTTTATAGCTTTTTAATGCATGACATCGGTACCAGGTGGATCTTGTCAAAGTGTCAAAGGCTGGTGCCCTCTAACATCTCATTGATGCTGCACAAGTTAGATAAGTTAAACGAAGAAGTATTATTGAGTGAAGTGATTGTGATTTTTTAGTAGACTATCTAAAATTATATGAAATTCAAGAGTTTTTAAAGTTTTAAAATAAACTTCTTCTTCTTTGGCTCAACAACCGAAGTCGGTCAAGGCCTGCCTGTACCCACTTGTGGGTTTGGCTTTCAGTGTCTAATTGATTTCCCCCCATAGCAGGATAGTCAGTCCTACGTTTGTGGCGCGGTCTATTTGGGGATTGAACCCATGACGGGCATGTTGTTAAGTCGTACGAGTTGACGACTGTACTACGAGACCGGCTTTAAAATAAACATGCAGATAAAAAAACACACATCATGTTGTTTATTTCATTGATGACGCCTTGCTTGAAAATAAAACGCAAAGAAAAATAATCCCTGGCACCGTGACATAAGGAAGCTGCTAAAGCGCTGTTTGAAAGATCGGCCTGGAACTTTGATGCTCCCAGTCAGACAGCCTTCTGTTAATTTACCCATTCGAGCAGTTTTGTCCCAAGCGCCACAGATTAAGCTTAAACGACTGGAAAATTGAATATCCATAGAAAAAAAAATGAAAGCTCCACAGCTTCATTGGTTTGATCAATAGATGGCGTATTACAACTCATCATTATATTGCTATCCTTTTCTTGCAATGTGGTTTCGACAAATTTCATCTTATCATTACCTAAATAGCCTTCTAACTTTCAGAGCAAAAATCTTTATGAATGGTCGTGTGGTCAGATACGTGGGTATCAACACCAACGACCATTACTCAAATCTCACTTGCTTCAGTGCTGGTGGTTTCCGTTGGAGTTTAGTATTTAAACAATCGTATCGCCGTTCTAGTTCTAGCGATGCATAACTTCAATGCGAAACCATACAACAGTACAGAGGGAAGAGGAGAAAGCTCTCTTCCAAGCGATGAATCTCAACTGGTTGGGGTATCCCACCAACAGAGAGCGCCACCAGCTTTTTTGCTATTTTTAAGGCCGGGCTACATTGATCGTACTCTCTGGTGTAATTTTGATTTTCACTAGCGCACCTGGCGGCGGCTGACCGAAGCATTTTTCCAAACAATTTGAAGCCGCTTCAGAAAATATGTAATTTCCCAAGTGCCACAAATCCACTAAACGACCACTAAACGGCTTCTAAACGACTCAAGTTCTCTACCTAAACGGAATATAGAAAGACTTCGTTTAGCAGACGGCAAACGACTCATGCATTCTAAAAATAGCGAAAAAGCTGGTGGCGCTCTCTGTTGGTGGGATACCCCAACCAGTTGAGCTTCATCGCTTGGAGGAGAGCTTTCTCATTTCCTCTGTACTGTTGTATGGTTTCGCATTGAAGTTATGCATCGCTAGAACTAGAACGGCGATACGATTGTTTAAATACAAAACTCCAACGAAAACCACCAGCACAGAAGCAAGTGAGATTTGAGTAATGGTCGTTGGTGTTGATACCCACGTATCTGACCACACGACCATTCATATAGATTTTTGCTCAGAAAGCTAGAAGGCTATATAGGTCATGATAAGATGAAACTTGTCGAAACACATTGCAAGAAAAGGATAGCAATATAATGATGAGTTGTAATACGCCATCTATTGATCAAACCAATGAAGCTGTGGAGCTTTCATTTTTTTTCTATGGATATTCAATTTTCCAGTCGTTTAAGCTTAATCTGTGGCGCTTGGGTTTTCTATGATTTTAACCTAATTTGGACAAGAAAAGTTTTTTAAAAGGTAGATGCACATGTCTTGTACGCATTGCATCCATTTTCATGGCAAAAAACGATGAAAAAACAAATTAAATTTGAGATCCGGCACGATCATTCCCTCGACGACCAAAAAAAGCTTCCTCCAGCCACCGCCAGATGCGCTAGTGAAAATTGAAATTACAGCAGAGAGTACAATCAATGTAGCCCGGCCTTTAGAATGCATGAGTCGTTTGCCGTCTGCTAAACGAAGTCTTTCTATATTCCGTTTAGGTAGAGAACTAGAGTCGTTTAGAAGCCGTTTAGTGGTCGTTTAGTGGATTTGTGGCACTTGAGGTGTCTGTCATAACAGTAATTTAAGAGCAATTTAGCGGTACGAAGTGATGTCGTTTGTTTTCAGTGAAAAGATGTAAATTAGAACAAAGAGTGTATTGTTTTAATGATTTTTTAGTGGAAGAAGACATCGGCGGTGTGTTTAAAACTATAAAATGTAAAAAACAGCCGAGAAATTGCATTTATTAGTGCTATTTGTGCACCACCTTCTCCGGGTGAAGCGGCTGTTCAAGTCGAGTTTGCTTAAAAAAATACATTGTAATCGTTTGTATAAGTTAAGGACAATGATTGAATAAAAGCATTCAACTGTAATATAATACATTTCTTGTTATTTATTAACAATTTGGCCGACAAAAATAAAAATAAAATAAAAGAAGGAATAGGATCTGTCAAAACTGCTCGAATGGGTAAATTAACGACTGCTAATTTACCATTAAATTACTCTTAAATTACCGGTAATTTAGCGGTAAGATAGGGGTAAATTAAGTCCGATTTGTCTGACTGGGCTGTTTATCTACTGCAAAAGGCGAATTCAAGCAGCGATCTTTAGCTTGCCAAAATTGGCTGCCTAAGCAATTTTGACTATTTGGGACCATTCCCTCGATGTCCAAAAAAAGCTTCCACTAGCCGCCGCCAGATGCGCTAGTGATAATCGAAATTACACTAGCGAGTGCCTTTGTATGTGCAGTTTTTGAGCAGCTATCGAAGTGGGTATTATATACAGGTGGGCTAATCCCAAAGTTTATGTATTCAGAAGGCTGATTTTTATCGCTTATGCTTCTTAATGAAAATTTTAGGAGTGTTCTATATTCGTCTAGCCTCCAGCAAACCTGGAGTTTGCTTTTTTTACCCTTTCTGTCAAAATATGCACTTTGATTCTGGATTCCATCACCTGATCTCTTTAATGCACCTTGGGATAAATGTAAACACCACCTTGTTTTGCCATTTTTCGAGCAGGTACTTGAATCTAATTCTAGATTTGAGGCTAAAATAATCTAGATTGAAAATCGCTGGCTAGTTTTGTGTGTGGTTTTGTATCAAGTATTTACATGAGTTCAACCTCCAACTGTCAAACTGAAGCTGAAAATTACGAGATTCAACTTACGCGGAAATTCGACATACGCGGTACAGCAATTATCCGCAGTACGCGATACTCGATATACGCGAATTCGCAGTACGCGATTCATCTAAATTTGACAGCTCCATGTGTTCTTTGCAAATATTTTTATTTTTTGAAATATGTAATGCTCTTTTCGAATTTCCTTAACGTTCTTAATGCATTTTGCATTAAATTTGTGCAAAAGATACATGTTTTATAACAAAAAACTTTTATGCAAAACTCTGTGGCGATATATTTCAACCCTCGAACCGGTAGTGTAAGCCATTTTTCCATAGGAATCCGATATACGCGAAAACTCGAGATACGATATTGCACTCGGTCCCGTACGATAGCGTATATCGGATAATGACTGTATTTTGCGACCGTTTTCACGTAACCATTAATCGTGTATCTCGGGTACCGCCTGTATAACGAGTGCACCAGAGCTCAGACCATAGCCTAAGTGGATATGTTTCCAAAGCGACAAATGTCACAGCAAATTGTCACAACAATTCATGCATTTCAAAGAAACAAACCGGCAATAGCAAAAACGAGACGGATCTGCATTAGATATACGCTTCAGCTAATGTCGATACAATTCTAATTTGTAAGTATGTAGCTCTATTGTTCATTGACCGCTTACCTTTCCGAGTAAGTTCAATAATGTCGTGGTTTCAGTCGTGCCAAACGTAGCTGACTCATCGTCCACTTCCACGTTCAACATGGACGAGCTGGAGCGCGTTAAACATCACTCGGACATCTGTTGTGCGGTTGAAGCGGGAGACATCGCCAGGCTGCACGAGCTAATCAACGCCGGGATTCTACGAAAGGGCGATATAACCCATCCAAGGTGCTTGCTGCTTCTGGCGATCTCGAGCCGGAACTTGGAGGTGGTGAAACTGGTGATGGAATACTTCGAACCGGATCCGAATGCTGCTAACGAGGACGGCGGTACACCGTTACTTTACGCCTGCCAAGTGGAATGTCCAGCAGAGATAATCATTTATCTGATGGAGCATAGCACCAAGGACGATAGTCTTTCGCCGTTGGAGTACGTTCTATTTCAAAATCGCGTCGAGCTAGCAAAGTCTTTGATTGCGTACGAAGCAACCCGCCCAGAGCAACCGGCGAAACATTTTACGCCAGCCCTATACATTGTGGCCGTAAAAACGGGCAATCTGGAGCTGTTGCAGCACATGCTAGAAGCTCTCCACAATGCTGGCCACTCGTTTGTGACGGAACAATTCCAAGGCCTGACGGGAATGGAGCTGTTTGCTCAAAACGCTGCGTACGCGTTGGAAACGAAGGTGGAGTGCTTTAAAATGTTGTTCAATGTATTGCACCCGGCCACGCACACGGCGGATCCGGTGCGCTACAATGTGAACGATATTGTAAACGTGGCCATACTTAGCACTCAGGCGACCTCGCTGATACCGTATTTCATTGAAATGGAAAAGAAATGGGAAACACGCCCGTCGATTATTTCGCTGTACGAACGCCTGCTC
The DNA here is from genome assembly GCF_943734685.1 of Anopheles coluzzii. Lineage (NCBI taxonomy): Eukaryota > Metazoa > Arthropoda > Insecta > Diptera > Culicidae > Anopheles > Anopheles coluzzii. Next base: position 42,457,196 of record NC_064671.1, on the reverse strand, counting down.
GCCGTTGGCTACGATATACTCGCATTTGCCGTGCTGTGCGAACATGGACCGGTTACGATCGAACGAGAGCAGCTAGACGCAATGCTCGAAAAATTGCATCGGTTTCAATGGGAATCATGGGTTGCACCACTGGGGCAGATGTTCGCCAACGCTTTCGAACCGAGCGAAGCAGATGATGCGCCATCTCCATTGGAAGCGATGCAGCTGTTGCAAGACTTTGCGGCATTCACCGAAACAATCACGCTCAAGTTCTCCTCATACAGATTGCACGAGGCCGTGTCGGGAGTGTTTCAGGAAATATCAATTAATAGACACCAGCTGTACCAAGCGTCGTTCCACCGTGCCATCGAGTGCATTATGATCATGGAAGGCTGCAGTGCGGACGATCTCGTCGGGCTAATACTGTGCATAGATAGCTGGTACGATCGAGCGTTGCAGGCCTTTCCGTTTCTTAAGTACTGTAACTTTGTGCTGATGCGACCGGACTGGGTCGATGTAGAAGAAAACAACCGGCTGATGAATTGGTTTGTGCATCTGTTTGGTCCATGGAAAGCGATCCGCCAGTACGTCGGCAAGCCGGTGCTGGAAGTGTTCACGCTCAAACGCTTCGCCCGGGACGTGGTTCGGGATGCTGTATGGCGAGGGGTGGAACAAAATGAACCATCACAGTGCAGCTTCCTCGAGCGGTTGAGCTCGTTAGATGTGCCGAAGGAGTTGAGCGACTACCTTCGATACTGCGACTACAGTTCCATCCGGTACTTTCTTGAGCATTTCGATGCGGTCGAAAAGTTCATGAAGGTGGACGCAAATAAAACATTGCCTTATCCAGTGGTTTTATAGAATGGGCTTATAAAATCCCACTTTTGATTGCTGGCAAAACTGTCTCCGGTATTATTTATGTTGAACTAAGCGCAAAAGTGTGCTTTCTGGAGAAATATTTGCAGTTTTGAACCACACTAATGCAGTCTATTTACTATGAACATTAAATTGTCTATATCCTTTGCTGCTTGCGGCGATGATAGCAAATCAGTTCTGATGCGGAACTGAGATATGTACGGAAATTTCGAGATGTGTTATACGTTAAATTTGACATCAGTTCCTAAGCCAGGATGAGGTGTGATAACAATTCCAGGACTTAGAACATCACTCCTCACGACGGCTAAACGTTGCTTCTAGTGCGCCGCAGTCTGAAGTTAAACACTCCTTCCAATTGTTCAGTGTCGTTTTGTATACGGGTAAGAGCTATTTAGTCTGTAAAATGTGAACAATAAACACGATACAATGTATGAGAATTTCATATATTTCTTCAAGTTATACGCCTGCATGAAACATAAAACTACTCTGTACTTTATGATCAGATAGGGTTGGAGCGCAATTTAATCGTAATTAGCGTCGAACTGGATAGGGCAATGTTCCATGCTCGAACGCCTGCAACCAACGTGTGGCAGCGTCCATATGCTCCAGGAAGTATTTGGTGGAGCTGTAATCACAATACCTAAGGTAGTCGTTCAATTCCCTCGGAACGTCCAGCGACTTGAGCCGATCGAGGAAGGAAGATTTTGCTGCCCGCACTCCTTTCACCCCCTGCCATACGGCTTCTCGAACAACGTCCCGGGCGAAGCGTTTGAGGGAGAAAACTTCCAGCACCGGTTTACCGACGTGCCGCAGGATCGCTTTCCATGGGCCGAACAGATGCACAACCCAGTTCAGTAGCTGATTGTCTCTAAGATGAACCAAAATAACCTCGTCCGGTCGCATCAGCAGGGTGGTACAGTACCGAAGCAGTGGAAATATCAGGATCGCCCGCATGTGCCGATCATCGCGAGCTATTACCGCCTCGACGATGCTATCGGCCGGCTGGTTGTACATGGTCATCATGCATTCGATGGCACGGAGGTACGATGATGAGTACAGCTCCATATCCAGCACCGATGGCTGATCTGGCTTCCATTGATACATCGGCATAGACCGTGGTCCACATAAAGCGCCCTGCACGCTGTCTCGTAGAACGGTCCGGAAGAACCCGAACGTGATCGTTCTGGTGAATTGTGCATAATCTTCCAGCAATTGCAGCGCCTCTGGCTGGGAAGGACCGGCTTCATTCAGCTCCGGTTTGATGGCGTTTAGGAACATTTCCTCCAGCTGGACGTACCAAAATCGTTGAAATTGCTTCGGGCACATTTCTTCCAGGATTGGTTCAAGCTGCTCTCGTTCGACTGTTACCGGTCCACATTCGCACAGCACCGTGAGTGCGAGCAGGTCAAACCCGTGCGGAAGGCGCTCATACAAAGAACGGATCGGTGCCCGCTCTTCCCATTTCTGCTCCGTCTCAATAAAGTGAGGTATTAACGAGACTGGCACAAAGCTTAGCAAAGCCATCGTTAGGATTTCATTCACATTGTAGCGTCTGCTAGCTTCGTCCGCAATAGGGTGCAATAGATTGAACAACATTTTAAAGCAAGCAACTTTCTTTCCCACCTCGTACGACGCATTTTGTGCAAAATCTTCCAGCCCCGTCAAGTCGTCATTTTTCTCCGTGACAAATGCCTTCCCCGCACTTTCTGGTGCATCCAGCAAACATTGCAACATATCCAGATCACCCGTACGGATGGTGACGATGTACAGGAGTGAAGCGGAGGAAAAAGCCTTCCGTTTTGTCTCGTACGCAATTACTGCCTTGGCAAGGTCTACACGATTTTGCAGCACGGCGTACTCGAGCGGCGATGGTCCGTTGAACGCATTGATGTTTTCCATCAGAAAGATGATTATACCGACTGGACATTGCTCTTGGCAGGCGAGCGCTAGCGCCGTCATACCGTCATTGTTTTCCACGTCCGGGTCGGGATGGAAGAATTCCGTCACCAGTTTGACCAGCTCGAGATTCCGGCTCATGGCAGCGTGGTGCAGCAAGGTCCAACCATTTTCGTCCACCTGCTTTCTAATGCTTACTACCCGCTGGCCGGGCAAAATGAGACCGCGCAGCGTGTCGATGTCGCCGGCTTTAACTGCCGACCAAATGGCCGAGTGGTTCATGTTCTCGGTGCGAGCGCGGCAATGATTGTTGAAATGCTAGTCGTGTTAGAATAAGCAAATTGAGTTCATCTAAATTACTGCAAAAGAGTGGCAGGGTAGGAATTTCACTGTACCTATGAATATAATACTATTCGAGGGGTCTAGTTTATAGATGCATGCTCCACAATTTCGTTAATTTGTGCTTTTACTGCGCCGTTGTGTTTTTACCAAATGCACGAATTGTTGTCATTATGTTGCTTGACAGATGTCAGTTGGAATGTTTCAAATGCATCGATTTTGACGGCAATTTTGTGAATGTTTTCTTTACCATTGTAAATGCATCTGTTTTTACTCTTGGATACTTTTGTAACATTTTTGTTCTTTTGTTTGAATGTAAATAACTAAATTTATTCATTTAAATAGGTATAAAGTTTTGAAAAAGCTTCACCACACAAAGAATGATCCGTTCCATCAATTCGGATCGGAACCAACGGTTCCTCGTGCAGTCGCCCATCGCTAGTGTTTTTGTGCTATCCATATTTTCGCGATTGTGCTTTCGCAAAGAAAATAGGCTGCTGCCGCTGCTGGACAGATTTTGCACCTATCAAATTTGCAACCAATATTGTGCAGGGAAATAGTGCGCCAAGGACGACACTGTCCCGGTGAGTAAGTTACAAGCAGAAGCACAATTGTAGGCACACCTTGCCTGCGAGCTGAGTGTTGGAGGGCAGCAGTTTCGGTACCGTCGTCAAGGTTCAGGTGATGTGGTGCTGCTGCTTCCCGTAAGCCTGACGTCGTACTTTTATTTACGCAGACACACCGATCGTACTGCGAAAAAAGCAAGCAATAAAGTGTGTGTGTGTTGTGTGTGTTGTGTGCGGTGGTGCCGTAAAAACGAAACAAATTACTACCGTAAGCTCAGAACAAACACTCCCCCCCCCCCCCCCTACTACCCTCTTAGTCGCACTGACCCGGTCCCAGCTGCGGGGTGGAAAATATGTTCCTTCAAGACGTGTGAACAAGCAAAAGAAGAAGCATCGTACAAAGACGTATTCGTTCATTCCAATTGGAATTTCGTTCGTGAAGAAACGTCTTGCCCAGGGGGAACGAAAACATTCAGCACACATCCTGCGAAACTTGTGGACCACAACCGGTGGAACGGAGGTTGCGGAGAAAGAAAACACCCAGACTGGGTGGTGGTATGATTGCTTCACCCTTCCCGAAAATGCTAACTGTCAAATTCGGCTGAAGGCAAGCGAGCTGCAGCACAGCACGGAATGGTCTACTGCGTTCGAGGTGCTCTTGCCATTGCACATCGTCAGCAAATAGTGTGTATTCGTGCGTGTGTACGTGTGTGCGTTGAGAAGGATCAAATTCTCAAAGAAAACGGCAATAACCACAGCTACAAGTGTCGAAGTGTAGCAAAAGTATAAAAAAAAAATCAACCATAAATCGATCTAATTCGGTACAGATCGTGTTAGTGTAACGCAGTGGTGTAATTATTCGTTGTTTGTGTAATTGGGCGGTCAAACCCCTCCTCCAATCCGTGTGTGTGTCATCAAGCAAAACGGTTCAAGAAATCCGATCCGAAACCATACGATCCGCGGGCAAGCGTCGAAGCTGCGGCTACTTTGATCTCGTATTAGTTGGTAGCAATACAGTGGTTTAAAAGCAACAAAGCATAATCCGTGCCCTAGTCGTCCACGCCATCGGGGGAAAACCATGTTGCCCTTCACACCGCCGATCGTGAAGCGGTTGCTCGGCTGGCGGAAGGTTTCGCCGGATGATTCCGCCGAAGGAAAATGGGGCGAAAAGGTGATCAAAAGTTTGGCCAAAAAGATGAAAAAGTCCAGCGCCCTGGAAGAGCTAGAGCGGGCCCTTACAGCACAGAGCAGCCACACGAAATGCATACCGATATCAAGGTAAGAGAGGGGAGGTTGTTTTTTCTTCTTCGTCACTTTCTCCTTCCAGCAAAAGGTCGTTTTATTGTGGTGAAGCAAAGAAACATGTTACGTCTGGTGAATGAAATTAATCAAGTTCTACTTGTTTTAGGTTGAAGTGGTTTGAGTTTCGTTGCTTGTAGCGTACAGAGTTGATTAGAAATGCGCGAGCGGCCTGCACGATTTGCTGGTTGCGTGTATGTGGTTCTGTGAAGGGGCCATCAAACTCTCACACACACAGACACACCCGAAACACACGAACGGTACCCATATCTAAAGATCAAGGACAAGTTATCGGTTCACTACTGAGTCTTGTTTTTGGGTGCCGAAAGCAAGGCGCACAATGAATGGCATGCACGTGTAGGCAACGGGGAGCAGGGGCCACGTTTTTCTATCAACGTAAGACCCCGAGCTGTTGGGGCCAGTTTTTTGGAATGTTTGATGGCGCTGATTATGATGATGATGTTGATATTGGAGCGATTCAAGCTAAAGCAAGTATGAAAGTATAACGAGGAATCTGGTACCACTATCGTATGCCCGGAGTGGGTTATATGGTAAGAAAGCTGGTGAGAGAAAGCACATTAAAACTACACCTATGCTGCAGTGAGTGCCACTATGTGATTAAGCGCACGAGACAATTCTGAAATTTATGTAGCCATTCAGTTTGTTTTCTTATAAATGCTTCCTTTTATAGAAAGATTTAACATTATTTGATTATTGAAATATTTATTGTTGGCCTGCTCACAAATGTTTCTACTGGTCGTTTAACTACAGTTAACATAGCTTGAGGTGTTAACAAATGACGTCACTGAAGCATTCTGAAGTGTCCAAATTGAAGTGTAGAAGAAGACAATCAACTAATGTCCGCGCGCCACTCTTTATCATTTGATTTACCCCTTCAGCTCACAACACCATGATAAGAGGTTATTTTTCCCTTTATTTGTTGTGTGACTACGGAGTTTATGTTTGGTTCAGCCAAACAGAACGTGATAGATTTGTTTTAAGAACTATCCAAAACTATCGCTGACGATGTTGCTGATGATGATGATGATGTTAGGCAAACTCATTTGCTGTGTCATTTCATCATTCCAAACTCCAGTATAGCGCTGTGTTCTCTCCTGGTGAATGTTGCCTCCGTTGCATGTTGATATTCAAAGCCGGTTGTATTGCGTCACCGTCTTGCTAGATTTGATTCGAAACGCTGCACTCTCTCTCTCTCCTTGTATCCCTCTCTCTTATGCTCTTTCTGTTGTGATAGTGTGTAAACAGCTGTTTCTGGAAACGGATTTTCAAAACGCTTGAGCTATGTGGTTTTAAGCTGATAAAGGGCTCCCTGGTTAATGTTGGGAAATAGTTTGGGTGCGTGTGTGTGTGTTTTTTTTTCATCTATTGAATTGGGAACATCTGTGTCGAATAGTTAAAATGTAAGGGATTAACATGACCAATGACCAAGTTGCACTATCGCAACAGTTAATGATTTACAATCGCACCATCAAAAAGGGGGAATAACTGGTTGTCTCTTCGTGACAATCTTTAGAACATTCATATTGCTAGAGAGCATTTAAATCGAAGGGTATTAAAACAAACATTTCTTCAATTGATATTTTTTCTTGGCAATAATTTCTAAAACCTCTAAACCAATAAGGCCGGGCCGTCCCTACTGAACAGTAATTTGTAAAACTTATATAATCATGAACTTAAGCTCATTAAATAGCAGCAGTTTTTAGAAACATTTGAAAGTTTATTAAATAGTAAAAAACATGATAATAAAAATAGTAATAATATTTCAAATGTATGAAATAACATAATATTCAAAATTTATTTTATTTCCTTTGCTGAATTCAACATTACTAGCTCTATTCGCATGTATTTTAAATTTTGACTGGCGATGTTAACTATGTTTATATGGCACAATTAAATTGTTAATTATGTTTAACATCATTGTACCCAATGTATGATTGTTGTTTCGTTTTGCTACAATTATAAATGAATGAATTAGTGTTTATCTGAAACTGTCCCGTAGATTTCCTATCAATGCGAACTTTCGCGTAACTGGTATTACGTAGTTTTAAGTTAAAATTACTCAAGTTAATATGGTTGAAGTTGGTAGCTAAAGTCAATAGTTTAATTTTTTTATGTTATCCTTACTGAAAATTCGCTTTTGTCTCATTTTGATTGATTTTCAAACTCCTGTAAAAAGTAATCTTCCTTAATAATAATCAATTGATGTTTCAAATCGATAAATAAATAACAAAAATAATTTAGAAAACCGCGTTTCTCTTCATCCGCGTATATATCGGGCCCTACCTGGTTTATAGAATAAACTTGACGTAAAAAATACAGACGCATAAAGTATTACTATATCGTTCGCATAAAAAAATGATAAAACAGTCGACTAATGAAAAGTTAAGTGCACTTTACCATAAAAGTATCCCATGAGTCAGCAGACAGAATTTGACATCTCTACCAATCGAATACTTACTGCGATGGCCAAAAAACTGCAGCAACTGCATTTAGAAGCGTACGCGATCAAAGAACGGCACCTCGCCACGACAAGAACGAAAAACGTGTGGCAATTTGTGGGTGCCGGATAGATTCGATTCGGCATCTTCAAAATCTTGGCACTATATTAGACAACAATTAGAGCATTTCGAGAAAGCAAGGGTCCAAAATAGTACCTAGGAGACATGAACAAACATATCAGGAAGCAAAATCGCGTCCACTGGCTTTGCAGCGGCTCGTAATGGCGCCAAAACTCAATAAGATAATTTTAGACGATTTTCGGCGGAATTTCCTTGTGACACCCTTGTACGCAAACTGGTCCAACATCCCTCAGCTGCTCCCCATCCAAAGTTTTTAGACCAACATGATGCAAAAGCTCTACTCCAACAATTTTGTCGAGAAAACTTAGGAATTGATAATAGTTAAAGATCGATCTAATAGTTAAAGAAGCTCTTATGCGTCTCACCTATGTCTTCATCTGACATGGCGAAAATCCCGGGTAAATAACGACAGGTAGCTCGCAAGGTCGTAAATATATTTTTGTAAGTAATCCTAACTAATTACCCTTTAAAGTACGATCATGGAAATACCTTATCTCGATTATTTTTTCCTACAGCAAGAGAGTATTATCACGACTGGGTCATATCATCAGTGTCCATATTTTTTTTATATATACAGGTCGTCGTCCCCAAGATACACTGTTAATGGGGGCCAAAAATGGCCCCAAAATAACGCGTATATTGCATTTCCGCGTAAGTCGAATCTCGTTATTTCCAACCAAAATATCACTAATGTTCGTATAATTTTGCAAGTGAGAGGTGATTTATGCCACTTTATTAATTATTTGATATGATTCTGACTAAATATAATATTTTTAAACCTTTTGAAATGAGTTTTAACATACGATCAAAAGAGAAATTATTTCGCATGTGAAAATTGATGTGTCAAATCAGTACAATTTGCTGAAAGAACTGTCAAATTTAGAAAACCGCTTATCTTCGAATGTGCATATAAGAGGTACCATGTATCTACCATGGACTACCTGTACGGGAATTCCTCAATACATCTGCTGCTTAGCGGGCAGACGTTAAACACACTATTTAGGATATAATTTTAACTTACTCCATAGGGTAAATGTACCAATAGTGGTGCAATTTGTAGTGGTACCGATGTGTTTTAATGGATTTAAAGTGTCAGGAAGGACAATTTCTGAATATTTTAACACATAGCAATTGGAATATGTTTTATCTTCGCTATCACAACCATTTTTACCATGAAATACATCAAATTTACGAAAAAATACATATTTTTGTGACTGCTTCGTTGTACCTATAATGGTGGTATGGTTCCTATAGTCGTCGTATTGTGTTCCTGTAGTGGTGGTAAACAAAGATGTATAAAAAACGGTATATAATATCAATGAAACTTAGTTTCGAAGCTGTTTTCGTATGAATAGCAAGGATTATTGCCATAATATTGGTTTCTTGCGTAATTTGATCGTAAAAAATGTATAAATTTGATCGATGAAACTATTGACTAAAGTACTGCATCACACCTGTCGTCAACCTGCACCCGGAAGAGTGTGCTTGATTTGAAGTCAATTTTTCTTTCAACCATATAAGCGAATTTTGGCCTGTTTTTGGTAAATTACCTACATAAAACTCATTTCTGTTGCTTATTTTAGTGAAAACAGTACGACATGTCAAAAATATCCTCGAAAAAATCTAAAACGACCTGTTTTTATAGATTTTATAACTATAACCACTATAGGAACATGCCTGTTTTGTGTACCTATAATGGCACTATGGTAAAAAGCACTTAAAAATGCATAAATATGGTCAAAAGGCAAATAATTTTAGTTAAACAATAACATTTCATAACAGTTATGTTGAAAAACGAGTAATTGCGTGGTTATGTGGTCATTTAGAACGTTAACAGAAAAATGAGTTTCGTTATGAAATCCTAAGGATTTTGGAAAAATGTTGACACATTTCACAAAATAATGGATTTTTCGGTCACTAAGTAACGGAATGGCCCCATTTAACTTTTAAACCCTTTGTAAAAGGCTAAAGAACATTTCACACTAACGTAAATAACATAATTACTTGTAATTTGCCGTATGAACCGCATTTTAGTGCAATACCACCACTATTGGTACTACCACCACTATAGGTACATTTACCCTATAGTCTTTCAGACAACGTTGTGTTGATTTGATTTTTTAATGCTGGAAACTCTATGACACAAGTTTTTTGTTGTTTTAAAATGTGTATAGTTTACTAAAAAAAATCAATTCAGTTCCTGAGAGGTGCTAATGTGCCCGAATAGGTGTGCTGCAGTCTTGCGATAAAAATTCCGCAGATCCCGGTATCGTCAACGTTTTCGCGTAACGTTCCGCAGTCTTGCGATTGACTCCCACCGATTCATCAAAGTGTCCCGTGGCCTTGAGTTCTATCGAAAAACCCTGTGAGGTTCGATAGTAATAACGCTTTGAAAACAATAACTACAAACAATAACAATTATATTTACATATTAAATACCAGGAGATGGATTGTTTCTGAGTATATTTACAACGACTAGGCGTCTCCATTGAAAACGGACATATTAAAGTGAAAGTTTCATCCGTATGTTCTTGCCTTAATTTTACATTACAGATGTTTCTTAGTTACATGGACATGTATTGTTTTGGTACCCTTTTCTCTTAATTATGGTACCGACAAATAAATAAGATCATTGTGGTAACTCCTAATGGTTCAAAAATACATTTATTTATTGGCTTTATATACCGATTTTACGCATTGTGTAGCATATAGCCTTTCTTGAAATATCAATACACTTAATTTGTGGTATGATTGGTGTTTTCCGGACGCCTTTAACTGTGACGTCGGCTTTGGTACCAAATCGTACCAAAATCGATTAACTACGTCATCCGCCGTGTGTTGTCAGATATGGCAATTAATTTTACGTTAGAAATCATTTGCAATACATGTATTTGCAGTATACAATTTCAACAACATTCTCATTTCTCCATATTCCCGTACTGTTTGTATCCTTTTCATTTCATACAATTCACGAATTTCACTCTATCGAGACGATCGTATGCACACAACAGGGTCTAGGGACAAGGTCAACAACACTGCCACCGCGTTTGTATGGGTAAATGAACAGCAGTTTGTGTGGTCGTGTGTGTGTCTGGTTCGTGTTTAGTGTTTGTCTGTCTCTGTGCGTCCGTCCGTCCGTCCGCCAGGCTGTCGCAGGTCTGTCTGTCCGTCTGGCTGCCAGTCTTTGTGCGAATGAATGTTTTTGGAGTTGCAGGAGGAAGTAGCATCAGAGCACAGCAGAGACTCATCCAGAACCAGCCGCGTCTGGAAAGCGAGTGTGCATAAAGGCAGCCGGGGCGGACCGGTACAAACGGCGACGCCAAATAATGGCATGCGCGCGCATCGTCACTTCTAATTCCCCTTCCGGGGGTAATGGCAAGATGAACCCACACACACACACACACATACACGCCGGTGAAATGAATCCGCCGCGGTAATATGCCGCTGGGTGTGTAGTAAAACTGTAGTCTACCAGAGCGTCATGATACGGTTGCTTTTAAGAGGCTCAAGACCAGTACGTTTTAAGGTGAAAGGATAGTACAGCAAAACGGAAGAGTGCAAAATGAAACCTCGTCGTTTTTGTTTTAGGAAGTTTTAGAAAAGGGGTAGCATGGGGAAAAACGGAGAAATCCATGTATGACTGTGTGTGTGTGTTGTTTTTTGTTCGTTTCTTACGACTGGGAAACTATTTAGTTTCTTTAGCAAGTCACTGTGCCATACCGTTGCTACACACCGTACCAGACAGTGAAAGTGTCACGTACGTACAACTCCTACCAGAAGAGCGGTCGTCTTAGCGTTTGGCGGTGATTTCCACTTTCTATATCCTGCTGGCTTTTGTGGTGTTTGTGTTTGAAAGCAAAAGTACACACAATCAAACTGTGTAGAGCTATCGTGGCGAGTAATAAAAATTAACAAATCAAATATTAAATTATTTATAGTAAGTACATCGGTGTGCTATAGTGACTATTGCAGCTTAAAAGTTACGTTTATAAATATTTAAATATGTACTAGTAACACAATCCAAACGAGTTGAAAGCATGCAGCTCGACTGTCTGAGGCTTTTTTGATATGGCTACTAATGGTGTACAAAGTTCAACTACCCCGCCTGTTACTCGACGCCATGGTATCGACCCAATGTTTATGTGTGTGTGTGTTTGAGTACGTTTGTATACACTTTGTATTACTATACTCGGTTGGCCAACGCTGTAAAGCACTAAACTTTTACGCTTGTGTGCCAAGAGTGTCCACCGTACAAGAAGAACGGTCCCCCGGAAGCGTCATGTACATGTCATCGTGTCTCGTCAGGTGCACCCTATACGCCCCAACACAGTGTGTGTGTGTATGCATCTTTCCGTAGGCTGCGACCAAGTGTGTCTGTGTGTGTGTGCGTACGCGTGCCCAGACGAAGCAGACGATGACGATGGCGTGCTGATAATGACGACGTCGTCGTCGTCTCAAAATTAACATAGAAATCGGCTTTCGGTTCTGGCTGGCTGCTTGCATTTCTGTCGTTCTCCTGCAATTCTTCAACCTCTCGCAACCTCTCATAACCGTGTCATATTATGTGTACATGTGTGTGTGTGGGCATCATCGTTATTCATCCACTCTTCCTTTTATTATTTATGTTCCTGCTTTATGTCGCCCGTTCGGCTGTTGTTGGGGGCCACTTTCTCTGTCTATCGTGCAAGCGAAGGATGCATTTTAAAATGCTGTTTTTGCTGTTTGCGACATGTTGTGTTTAGGCACGCGGAAAGATTTTCCCATTGCGCTAAGCACGCGCAGGATGCAAAATCGAGAAGCATCGTAATGCACCTCCACCATCATCTCGGTAATCATTACTACAAGTGTGTATGTGTGCTAGAGAAAGAGATGATGCACACTTGATGATGATGATGATGTACATTGTACAACAACATGCCGATGTTTTGTTTTGTTTTCAATCAATTTACGCTTTTTATTAAAGAGTATTAAGACGACTCGAGCATTGAAATTTGATCTTACTGGGTTGCTTAACCACAAAACTCACGTTTTGCGTTAAGATCTGTATCTGTAAAACATTTTAATTATTTAAAAAAATAAACTGTCTAAACTAATGCTTCAAATCAATGACCATCACGACCGGAACGCTAACCACGAAGCTGCTGCGCTCGTGTATAGCAAACGTATGATAATTATTGGTTTCGCTTTGTGCTAATCTCGCTAACGACACTGTACAGCACAGCGCATCGAGAAGCGATGTCCGCGTGTGTGCGTGTGTTGTGTGATGCATTGTAGACTTAGCGCAAAAATTTTGGCAAACGTGTGTGTTTTTGCCGTTTTCAAGGTTTCATCAAACTCACCCGGCACGGGGACCGTGCGTCGCGGTCGCGTTCCATCTCTCCCCTCCCCAAACCCGTTGTTGATTATGCTTTATTCCACTCACACACATATACACATGGAGACCCTCACCGTCGCCCTACGGCGGTATGCTTGCTCATTGAATGCTTTTGTTTTCGTCTTCGGTTCTAATGGTTGGTGTTGGTTTGATCCACCCGTTGACCAAAAAAGTACGCCACTGTGTGAAGCTCATTTCCAGTGCCCCGGTTTACACGTTGGTATCGTTTTCCGTATTTTCTGTGGATGGGTTTATGGTAGAATTATTTATACACTTTCTTGAGGGGCACAGTTTGTAGTTCTTGAGTGCAGGTGCACTGGAAAGATGCATGTTTTCCTATTTCTTGACTCGTTGCTACACGGTTCATGGTCTCTGGTTTATGTTATGTTTTAAAATATTCATGTAATGTTGATACTGTTCCCTTTTTCAACCTGTTAATTGATGCCAGTTCATGCAATTAACTCGACAATGTAATAAAAATAAATACATCTTTCATCATGATAAATTCATTCCCGCACCCTAACTCAATATTATTTTATATTTATTTATGCGTGTTAGTAAGATGTAAAACTTAAGCTTGTAATAGGTTTTAAATTTTCTACATCCATCTTGTATGTTCACTCGTTTTCATCGCTAAATAAATGAATATCAATTTTACCAACGGCACGAATGCACCTTTTTAATACCATTACAGGGTTTACCTAGCCAATCCGGCATTGTCAAAGCGTTATCTGTCGCCGTAAATACTTTTTCGGGCGACGTAAACCCTCAATTGAGCACTGTCATTTCTATTCGGGCCTTGTGAAGTATGAATCGGGCATAGTAGAGAATGAATTGGGCCTACTTTATATTTTGTTGCTTTCTAGCTGTAAAACAATACTTTTTTGCTAGTAGTTGAACTGATATGTAAGAAAAATCACTATTTTTAAGTTTAATCACATAAAAAAAATATTCAAATTCCTTTTTTAAAATTTTTAATTCAAACCCGTACAATGCAATTTAGTTTTATATTTTTTTAATAATATAATATGTTTGATGATTTAATTAGGTAAACATTTTAAAATAATACATAATAAGTTAAACAACATGCAAAATACGAATTTTTAAACAACTTGATGGATCAATGCGGACACCGGAGCGACCGATTTGACACCTTCAAGAGTAGGACGCTTTCATTCTGTACTATGCCCGATTCATACTTCACAAGGCTCGAATAGAGATGACAGTGCCCAATTGAGGGTTTACGTCGCCCGAAAAAGTATTTACGGCGACCGATAACGCTTTGACGATGCCGGATTGGCTAGGTAAACCCTGTATAGAATAAATTAAGTATTAAGTAGGTGCTACAGATTTGGAGGAATGTATAAAATGCTCTCTTATTTTAAAACATTTTTGTTAAATGGGTTCACGATTAATAAACTATATTTATCCATAATACCTACGTACATAATACTTATATATTACAAAAATAAAAACACTTAATAATCATATGAAGCTTTTCTAAGAAGTTCGTTTCTCCTAAATGTATTCTAGGTTTCGTGGTATCATTTGGTGATTTATTCGTGCTTTGAAACGTGTGACGCAATTAATGTCACATTTGTGCCGTTTGTTACATGTGTTGATTCAAGCAGTTATCACACACGGTCAAAAACTGTCACCTTCGTCGTAAGTGTATGGGTCAAATAACTTTTGGCAGATAGACTTGGGAAATCAAATTGAAATGAATTGTGTTCTTAATTATTGAATGGCTGATTTCTTATCAAAAGAAGTTGGGTTTTAAGATTATTGATTTTTTTTTATTTTGGATGTATTATTTGGCTTATTGGAACTAATAAGCCATGTAACAGTAAAAGAAACAAATAGTTAAGGTCACCTCTATCATTACCCGCTTGGCAAATAACACCCAAAAAAGCTTTCTAAAAAAGCTTCCATGTGGGCTTTGTGGTTGCATATCAATATTTGTAATAGTTGTGGTTCCACGTTAAACGTAATTTTTCTGATGCCATTTCAGCTTCCTGGATTAACGGAATCAGTAGAATTGCAAAATATTACTTCTGATAGGTCATCTTATACCTCTTCGTCACACTATCCATCTTCCATTACCTGCACTTCCTCTTGGTTCCGCGTGTACCAAGTTTTACAAATTGCGTTTTTTTTTTCATTTCGGCCGCGGTTGAATTGAACCGAGGCCCACAAGGAAAAGCAGCAAAAGCAAGACAGTAGGCCGGTAAAAGCGAGACAGAAGGAGGAAAGCAATGAAACCTACGTCTTCACGTGTGTTTCACTACACCAGAACGAACGCGTGAAGGAAGAAGTAAGAAAGGCAATCGAAGAATGTAAAAAAATGGGAGCATCACTTTAAAGTGCAAAATTGAAGGGTTATTGGAGGGTTGGGCGAGGGCGAGGCGGTAGTGTGCATATGGTGGCGTGGATGTATTTATACATCCACATAAATATTTTAGGGGATGAAATGCAGATGATGATGATGGGTTGGAAGCAGTTGGAAGTGTGTAACAAGTATGTGTGCTCCATTTATTTGAGCTTTGTCTACTTTCGCTTCGTTCGTTTATCGGTGTGCGTCTTCTGGTTAAACTCTCTCTCTCTCTCTCTCTTTCTCTCTCTCTCTCTCTCTCTACCTGTTCGTTCCATCAAGAAAATACTTTTTTTTGCAGAACAAGCGTTACCTCCACTCCGTTTGCTGGAGGTCGGCTTTCAAAAAGTGTGTTTAACATAGCGCATGCATTAAAAATGAGAAGCGCCAGTGCTGCTTCCTTCTGGGGCAGTGGTCGGCAAACCTTGTGTTGTAAAGTGCCAAAGTCTAGAAAAATACAAGTAGAATCCGTCGTTAAGAGTAAAATTTATAAACTATGATTAAACATTTTTTGATGGTTTTATGAAACACGGATCAGAGGGGAATAGAGCCGTCATTTGTGCAGTAGAGAGCCGCATGTGAATCGCGAACCGTACTTTGCCGATCGCTGTGCTCGGGGTGGAAGGATATAGAACAAATTGGAGTGTGAAAAGGTGCTAAAACTATTAATTTAATTTCTTTCTTTAAAAAAGGACCCTTTTGATGGGTTACAGAAAAGGTAGTATAAGTAAAAGAATTGTTCTTCTTAATTCGTTGTTATATAGACGTTGAATCTAATGCTTTTAGCATTCTAAAAGCGAACGCATACCATTTTTGCATTTCCATGATTCTGCCGCTGGCTCTGCTGTCTGTCTCGTTTTATTAGCGCCGATGCTTGTCTACCCACTCACGCAATTTTTGACGCCGGTATATCGCTCTCCTCCCCTCCATTCACCCCATCGCCCAAAGTCATTATCCGCTGCACGTCTAGACACCCCATCCACCCCTCGCTGCCGGCATAGCATGCTGCTGCTGTGTCTGTGCTACCAAATATATGTTTGATTAACCAAACTCACTCTCCTTCCCTGTCTCTCTCACACACACACTCGTCTGGAGTATTCTCGCATGGTATCTCTCTTTTTCTATCGGGAGTTTTTGGAGTTTGCTTTCTCGTTCTCTCTCTCTCTCCCTCTATTCTATCATTCTCTCGTTTTTCCTCCGTTTTCTGGATGTAGCTGTTCTCTCTCTATATGTATCCCAGACAGGGTGTGCGCACGTTTGTATATTTGCTCTCTCGAGAACCATCCCCCTTTTCCATCATCGCCATCATCATGGTCATCATCATCCCCCGTGTTTGCATTGGCAACGGGAGCAAACTTTAGCGATGATGATGATGTGAGATGCGCGCCCACAGGCCTGTACGGCTGTGACTATCTTTGTGTGCATGTTTAGGCGAAGAATGATGGACAAATGATGATGATGATGATGATGATGATGGGGTTCGTCCTCTCTCTGTTGCTGGTGGCTAGCAGCAGTAACTCAAAAACCCGGCGCACCATCGGGCGGCAGTTTTACATTGGATGTGTGAACGTGTAGAGCGAATCAACTGCCGTGTAGAGCGTGCTGCCAATCAACCCTTTTATCGTGTGTATGTGTGGTTCTTGCGTGCATTATTTCACAGTGCGCGTCTGTTCCAGAGGACCGCTTACCCAACACTGTAGTGTTGTGGAAAATGTGAAAAATTTAATGGTATGAAACAAGCGAGGCGCTTTCGATTTATTTATTTGGCAGAAATTTAACTGTTTGCGGGTTCTCGGGCTGGTTGTCGTCTATCCCACACTGAAAGGGGTTGCTATGCTATCGTCGTTTTTCTTCTGTTTTGTGCAAATTCTACTCGCCCGTTGTCGTAGCGATGAAGCGATGAGGCCGTCCTGCTTACCCCTTCATCCAGACATAGAGCGTCCCGGTGTGTGAGTGAGACAGTAAGTTTGCGATTGTATGTGTGTATGCGTGTTTATGTTTAGGATGACGGAACACGTGTGTGTGTGTGTGTATGAGATTGTTTCGTGGCTGTGTGAGGGAGCTGTTTGATGGTGGTGGAAATTGTGTAACAGTTATCGTTGTGTGTGTTGGGATGACTACACACACTGACAAGAGATCAGACAGAAAGTGAAAAACAAGCATAAAGAGCAACATAGAAAGCATCGTTGGAGCAAAACCGAAAAGGAGAGTCTGGAAATGACATCTTAGGGAGAGAAGCCGTGGTATGAAAAAAAGCGAAAACCATCCCTTAAGGTCATCAAATGAATGTTTTCGAGAAGAAACCTCGGAGAGTATTTGTTTTGTTTCATGTGGGTGTGTGTGTTTTTTTGCATTTTGTTTTCAAGCGTGGAAACGTTTTTGATATCGCTTTGCACGAGCGTCAGCACAAATCAATGTGATAAGATATCATTGCAGTGATAAAAAAACAAACCATGTCGATAAATTGATTCCAAGTGCAAGTGAGAAACGCAACGCAATCGTGTAGCGCCGTAAATGCGTGCCACTTTTTTATGTTATTTTAAAGTGTTCACCTCCTGCGTGTGTGTTTATTTCGCTAATTGGCTACAGTTGTTGCGTGCTTAGCCTCCTGTCCGTGTCACTGTAAACCATACACGTTTACTTACCCCATGTCGGCTGTGTGTACTTTAATATAGTGAACACAAACACACATGGCATTATGGCACTTGTTCGTCTTTCGATTGCAGTAACCATAGGAATTCACCCTTGCGGGAGAAAAGCGGTTAAACTAGTATTACAGAACGAACAAGGGGAGAAGGGTGCGGGTGCGTTGTTGTGTTTTCGATTTCATTGCCTGCGCCAGTGTGTTGGTGTGTATTGGAATGCGTCTGTAAGTCTTAATCGGGGGCGTCAAACGTGGAAGCAGTGCATTCGTCATCCTCCTGTTCATCGACGCAGGAAGAGCGTCTGATTTATACCGGAAACACAAACGTGTGTCGTGCGAGACGTGTGTGTGGAAGTTGGTGTGAAGACAGGAAACGTCAAATTGTGCCGCCGGGTTCCGATCCTCATCCTCTCACTCGCTTTCGCTATTTGTCGTGGACGTGCAAAACCCGAACCACCGTATTGTACTGTATTTACCAACAACTGTCGTTGTTGTGTTGATGGTGTTAAGAGGCCTGGTACTGTGATGATGCGATCTTGCATGATCTTACCAGTGGCTCAAGTGTAGGCAGGAAAGCAAATACGCGTTGCCGATCGCATGAAATGGCATTATGGTAATGAAGGTGTTTCAAGAAGGTGGAAGTTTTTGTTTTTAAGCTTAACGAGAAGAACGAGTGTGTGGGTGT
Organism: Anopheles coluzzii; assembly: GCF_943734685.1. Classification (NCBI taxonomy): domain Eukaryota; kingdom Metazoa; phylum Arthropoda; class Insecta; order Diptera; family Culicidae; genus Anopheles; species Anopheles coluzzii. Next base: position 42,438,567 of record NC_064671.1, on the reverse strand, counting down.
GTATCGGTGTGGTGGCGCTTCGAGTCGTTACGGGTGGAGCGTGCAAGGAATGTATTGCATGATAATGAAGATGAAATTGTCGCTTGTGACGAAGAGTTGGATCAAAAATGTGACTTGAAATTGATTTGCAATGTATGTTAAATCGATTCTGTTCTTGTGATCAACCATCTTTTAGAAATGTGAAACGAAATAGAATTCTGTGATAGAAATTTAATAGATTAAAATAAACTATATCTATAATAATAACTTATATTTTTACCATTGTAATTCAAACATTTATAACAATAATAAGTACTATTTGTTTTGAGCGTAGACTTGTAACATTAAAACTGCAAGTTGTTTAAACTTTTTTTTACATCATATTGAAGATTTTAAATGGCTTAGTAAAATACTGAATGAGTAATTATTAATATCCATGCTAGTTTCACGGTTTTTCTGAAATATAACACTAACAATTTTAAAAAATAATCCAATTAAATATCTACCTTATTGTCATTGTAAAACACTTTCTTACTTGGAGTTGGTCCAGTACAGCCCAAGCCACCAATGCCTAAGCCATGGGCATTCTTTAACGCTAGAACCACCGCTGGTACTTTTTTGTCCTATCACACTCGAAAAAGGTGTGTTATTTCGCTTGTCGTCGTGGCAACCCATTGAAATGTTCTGACTTTTATTTGTAATATTTTGTCCTGATTCAAGAAACCTAAAGATGTTTCATAGATCTATATTTTTATAAACATTTCTAAATATGTATACATAACGAATGGGACAAAATTGTCGTCCCATATGGCGGTTCTAGTAAGGTTGAAAAGTCTGGCGGTTCTAGTGTTAAGTTAATTGTCTCTTATCGCGCTTTAGCAGTTTTTTTCTCCTTTTTATTTGTTTTTTAGAAATAGTTTAGTTTAGATCATGAGATATATTTTCTTCAATTATAAGATTTAGATATTTGTTATTTAGACTTGATGGCATGTATCGAATTGAATAAATATTAAATAAACATTAAATAAACAATAAACATTCAACATTAGCAAACTCGGACAATTTCACTGACTTTATCATAACTGGTAAAATATTTTTTTCTTTTTTATTTTTATTTGGCAACACAAATACAATATTTTTCCTGAAATTTGAATGACATGGGTGGAGGGGAACATCGAAAAAATCTTTTATCTTAATATAAACTTAACAAACGGCCGCATGGCTCCGCCTGAAATAGTATTTATCTGGCGAAATGCGTTGTTTTTTTACTTATTTTCAAATAGTTCAGTGATTTATTAATGCGATGACCTGACTGCTAAATATTTGCAATCATTTTAAGGCTTTCTATTTTTATTATGGAACGGGATTGCTACAACGCCGCTAACACACATTACGAGCGAACCGTGATTATCGATAAATATGCAAACAATAATAAAAACACACATTGTCAAATTCCACAGCTACAATCGATAATTGTTTGCAGCAACGATCAGTTTGAATCGAAAGAGTTTCATGGCTCATATCAATTGCCCGGCGGTGGTGCAATACAAAGAAGAAAAAAACATTTCTCGGTTTTGTCCCGCACCTCCTTACCGGTTAGCCATAGAGTTAGCAATTCCATAAATCGATGAAGCGCGACACCTTCGTCAATACACCCTTGGGTGCTCTTACTTGGAGGAGGGTGCGTAGGTTTTTTCTCCTTCCGTGTGCCGTTGCTTCGTGTGAACAAGAAACGGGACGGCTCCACCGGGTGCGGTGCTCTCTACTACGGTGCAAGGTGCTGTAGAGCGAGATCACTACCCCCGTATGTCTGGCGAGTAAAGGCAGGTTTTTAACGTACACACGGAGCACCAGATTGGTACAATTCATTAACGAACCGGTGGCCCCCAATGCGCTTGAATGGTGTGGGTTTCTTTACCGTCGTGGTAGAGAATCAAGAGAAAGATAAATGGAACCCGTTTGTGTCGCGTGTGTGCGTTGTGCGCCTTGTCCAGCCACAGCTTCCATTGCTGGCAGGCAATTACATCAGCGAAGGCTTCCTTTTTTCTTGTTTCGTTTTTTCGCAGCCCAAGATGCACTAAGTCTGGCATAATGCATGTGGTTTGGCCGTGCAGTAGTAAATGAGTCATTATAGCGATCGGTGCGCCCACATCTAAGGAAAGTGGATTTTTTAGGCCAGAGAGATTGAACGTGTTTCGAAATGATGACGGGTGGTGTGTGGGATACAAGCTTTCTTTTGAAAATTAATTTACTACTACTACAAACTTATACTGATATACGATGAAAATTTGTAGCTAAATCCACGTTAGTTCATTTGGGAGAGTAAATTTGGCCAAGTCACCCCGGGTCTTTTTAATAAACAGCTTAGACCATTGGAAGCTTTTGCGTAATATTTAATTATGTGATATTTTTTATTAAAAATGTCTCATATGCCATACGGCCGTACCCTTCTGAATAACAAATAAACTGTCTAGTTTCTGATATTCTTTTTTAAAATGGGGTCCCAAAGGGACTCAAACAACGGTTGAACAGTAATGTTTGTGTTATAAGATCATAAGCAGTGCTTGTTAATGGATCTGATTTCCTCATGACATATATCAACCTTTTCTTTCTTTCCTGTAATCATCGGGTAGGGACATTACATGTACAGTGTTTTGCGTGTTTTAACTCTTCGTTGTCGCGGAATTTGCGGAAATGAAAAATAGAACGAACGACATTATTTTTACTTCTGTGTCAAACGCCCCAGAATCGAAATCGAGAAACTTCTCGTTCTAACATAATCATAATCAGGACAATGGGTTTAATTCATCTCCAGCTTTGTTTCTGATATTCATAGTGATACAGTCAAAGTTTCAATGAGCGAAGTTGGAAAGCTGGTTTTGTCTGAATGCAATCCGATGATTAAATATAATTTTAAAGTAAATCAATACAGAACATTCAAAATCTGATGAAGCTCATGTTCTTCCATATAGATTCCGCTTTCCTTGGCTCGGTAACAGCTGATTTTTCTCTGGGGAAAATATTTGAATGGCCAGAAGCTACTATTCCGTAAGATCACCAAGGATTTTTTTTGGTGCGGATTCGATTTGCGGATTCGAAAAATTAGCAGGATAGATCTCTTTAGCAATTCTAAATTAAAACATAACAATATTTTGCACTGAAGACAAAGCAGTTATTCAAATATCAAATATCATATAGTGTTTTTTCTCCTATTTTTAGTTGGTTTCGAGTTTTCTAGCCGTGCATACCATAGTTTAAAACCATAGTTTTTGTTCTCTATCTGTAAGAATTGGGACAGAATATTATTGCCCCAAGAAGAAGTGAACGAATGTAAAGGGGGTAACTCGGAGTGCGGAAGACAGTCGTTGATCAGATCGCGATAAAGAAACACCGCATCGAACAAATCTGATATCATCTCTCTCTCTCTCTCTCTCTCTCTCTCTCTCTCTCTCTCTCTCTCTCTCTCTCTCTCTCTCTCTCTCTCTCTTGAGGTGGATGTCATATGTCCTTCAGTCGTTTTTCGGTCTTCATACGGTTTCATTCTATCTCTGCTTTCATTTTTACATATAACTGAGTATGCTTTTTCATTATTAACACTATCAATATTCAATAAATCTATAAGTTGTTTTCGTATTGGCGCGGATTTGTAAATCTGGCGCGGAACATATACCATTACATGTGCCGTCGCATGTACTATTAGTCTACTTACCCTCCCTAAAACATGCTGAAGTGTATGTTCTGTTACATTGTTAAACTCACTGAAAAGAGTTTCAAAATACATGATCAATTCTAATAGTTATTTCGTTCACACCTTCATGGAATTGGTTGCTTTGACTTACAGAACATTTGAATGAAATATAAAATTAGCAAAAATAAAGGCTTTGATAAAAAAACATAATGTACAGGCCTCTTTAATTTATCGTGAGCAGTTCCCTTAATACATTTGGTTTTATCATTCTATTGCGGTCAGTTACCCTCTCCGGCGATGCACACGACCAACATCATCGTTTTTTGCGTTGGATTGTGTATTGCACTGTGATTGATGACTTAATCGTACCGTTTACAACCGTTTTGTGGCCTTCAATTGGCTTATCTGCTGTAATTCCGGCAGTGTTTTTTTACGTATGAGTGAGATGGAATAAAAAAATCCCCAGGCTTGTTAAATAGTTTAGTGTTTTGATTGCATTAAATTAGAAAGAATAATGTGCTGAATAGGGTAAAGGCGTAGTTATTTGTAAAATAAAAATTGGTAGATATTTATTTTATTCAAAATTTTGGGCTAGGACATAATGCTAAACCTTTAACTAAATGAGTCGTGATATTTTAAATTCTTTAATCGCTTGGAGTCAGTAGTATTGCATCGACAATAATTCTAACGTTGTGTTTCCTTATATATTTTTACAGAAATGCTTCGGCGATCGGAGAAAATGGAGTTGCGCTAAAGAAAGGTCTTCCTCACGTCATATGCTGTCGATTGTGGCGCTGGCCTGATTTGAATGTAAGACAAAGCTGAACAAAACTCGAAAGCCTGTTCAACTGTTTTCTTACTGGTTTGCTTCAACTGATTCTTCCCATAGAGCCATACCGAATTGAAACCGCTCGACGTATGCGAATACGCATATCATCTTAAAAAGGACGAGGTGTGCATTAATCCATATCACTACGCACGCAACGAAAGCCATTCACAGCACTCGCAGCAACAACAGTCACCGCAGCAGCAACAGTCATCACAGCAGCTGCAGCAACCGCTGACCATCTTGGTTCCGAAGAACCTATCAAACTCTCAGGGAGAAAACTCCGTTACCTACACCTTGGACGATCTTAGTAATACCGTACCAGTCAACACACAGTACAATGCATTAAAGTATGTATGAGCAGGGCGTGTAGCACAGTGTAGCAATATGTGGTTACATTTTTCTCTACAATCTTTTTCTCTGTTACCCTTCCAGTGATAACTATGTAACCAGCCCTCAACCATCGCAAGTAACGTCACGCCAGCTACAACAGCAGCAACTACAGCCCAATCAACTGCATCAGCAACTTCAACAGCAGCAGCAGCAGCAGCAGCAACTTTCTTCCCCGTGCTACATGGAGGCAACACTGGGCCAACAGATACCGACCAACACGACGATTATGGACTCGGTCAGCGTCGGTGTGCCGAACATACCGAATACCGAGACGCCACCACCCGGCTACATGTCAGAGGATGGTGATCCACTCGACCAGAATGACAATATGAGTGAGTCATTGTTGGTATCCGCGTTCTTTATTGAATCTCTTTTTCCAATGCAGTGCGGGATAAACATAATCTTCAAAGATCGTTTACGCTTGATAGAAAGTTTCAATGTTCCACTATAAGGTGACCCTGCTAAGAGGAGAAGTGGAAGCGTAGCCGAACATAGAACATAAAGTGGCATAAGATGGCAAGCAAATTTTGTTGTCACTTTTTTTTACTATTTACGCGTTGTTTTATTTTATGTTTCGAATTCAATTTTGTAATTTATGGTTTTATTTTTTGTCTCTCACTATCATCATGATTGCTTCACGCATCTAGCCGATTTGTCGCGCATGTCGCCATCGGAGATGGATACACAGCCGGTGATGTACCATGAGCCGACATTCTGGTGCTCGATCAGCTATTACGAACTGAACCTGCGCGTCGGTGAAACGTTTCATGCCTCCCAACCTTCGATCACAGTCGACGGCTTTACGGATCCTTCCAATTCGGAAAGGTAAGCATTTCATAGTGTCAAATATGATTGAATGTCTATTTATTGTATCCCTTATTTTCTTTGATATTTTGTTTAAAGATTCTGTCTTGGCCTGCTGTCGAATGTGAACCGGAATGAGGTGGTGGAACAGACTCGACGTCACATCGGCAAGGGTGTCAGGCTGTACTATATTGGCGGTGAGGTATTTGCCGAATGTTTGAGCGACTCGAGCATCTTCGTGCAGAGCCCGAACTGTAATCAGCGGTACGGGTGGCATCCTGCAACGGTGTGTAAAATACCACCGGGTATGTGTCGATGAAAGAGGGGAAAATTTGATTTCGTTGTTAATTTTGTTAACATTTTCTTGTTCATGTTTCATCCGCAGGATGCAATTTAAAAATCTTTAACAATCAGGAATTTGCTACCCTACTGTCCCAGTCCGTATCGATGGGCTTTGAAGCCGTTTATCAGCTGACCCGGATGTGCACAATCCGGATGTCCTTCGTGAAGGGTTGGGGAGCAGAATATCGGTAAGCATGAATGAAATGTCTAGGTTGGAAATTGACAAAACGTTCGAAATAATGTACTAACGTTTATGTACACATTTCTTGCAGCCGACAAACCGTTACCTCTACGCCCTGCTGGATAGAGCTGCATTTAAACGGTCCCCTGCAGTGGCTGGACCGAGTACTCACCCAGATGGGCTCACCACGTTTGCCATGTAGTTCTATGTCCTAAACACTGCTACCCTGTGTCCTATAACTAAAGCGCCGTGGATCTCGCTCCAGAGCACTCGAACGTAGTGTGCGCGGAGTGTAAGGACTACTACCCCGTTTGTCTACCTCCGCCGGATAATGTTTTTCGCTCCTGGTCCTAATGTTCTCTGTCAGAAGCAGGATGTTATAGATTAAGTTTTCCTAACGGAAATTTCATTCAACCCTCTACCATTGCAACCAGTACCCGCCTACAGACATTGTGTACATATTGCTTTTGATTACGTTCAGGTTCAGTGCTGTATTTTTGTGGAGGGAGGATATTCTTGGAAGCCTTTTCTTTTATTTTAAAATCGACAAGTGCTTTTCGTATGGTGCATTGACCATTCAAAACAGTTTAACTCAGTTGATGAAGTTTATCTTTTTGTTTTTTTATTGTTCTATGTTCATAAAGAGTGTTTGCTTAAGTTTCAGGATACTAATGATCAAAGCGCGTATGCGAATGCTCCAACCGAAAGTAAAATGAAGCGGAGTAAGCGATATAAAACCATCTTATTGTTTTAAGTCAACAATTTGTTCCTTATCGTGTGAAAAAGATTGTGTAGCGTAATGTTTTGGCTGGTACACTATCGTAGTTTGCCAGTGATGGGAAGGTGTATTGCATTAACCAACATATTACGCTATGCTAGGGATGTTCTAGATTGTTTAGTTAAGTTTTTGCTTAGTTTGGTTTGTTTAATTACCCGTATTCTTTTAGCTCTGCATACTAATACTGCGTGTGACAGTGTGGTTTGATATTGAGTGGCAGTGATTTTTAGGAACGTTTGGATTAAGAGAATGTACCAAGTATGTGGTAGTGTCAGAGTGAGGTGAAACGATGAGGAAAAATCAATCAATCATCAGCTGGAATGGTACGGACGCAACATTACGAACTGAACGAACGATGTAAAAAAGGGATGGAAAGGATACTATTCGATGTGTGCTCGAGAGAGCTTGCGTCATAGACGAAGGGTGACTTGAAGCGGATTGCAAGATCATAGACACTTTGTATACGTGTGTTAGTTTGTATGTATCGTTGAAAGGGAACCGGAAATGAGATCTGTTTTTGGAGCAGCAATGGTGGATGCTAGACGCTTCCCATGGCGAGGTGAGTCATGAATGTAACTGTGCCGGGCATGCAGGAGTATGTAGCAACAAGCAATGTACAACAGAAGACAGATTTATTTTTGACACTTTAATGCACAAAAAGAAGAGACATACAATTTCGGAAACAACAAGTTTAAACAAAACTCAAAAAAGTAATATCTACAGTAAGGATCTCTGGAAGAGAAAAAAAAAATGTAAGAAAGACTACAACTGTGTTGGAAATTGGCACAAACGAGTGCATAATTCGTTTTAAAATACATAAACTGTACAGAAAGACGATAACGTAGTTGTTGGTAAGGTTGGTCGATAAAATGTTTGAAAGATGGGACGTTTTGTAGCGCAAACCGAGCTAGTTACAGTGATTGTCCTATACACGAATTGGGCACGATTTCGTTCGTTAGTTTTGTTTTATTCTTTAGTTGGACTCATAATTCAGACAATTTTTAACGCTTACCTTATCGTTTAAAGGTTGGAAGAGTTGGTGAAGTTTGTTCAGAAGAAAAATCATACAATTCTTTAGCAACAGTCGCGCTCATCCTTGGGCATATTTGCCTTTGATGAGTTCAATTGCAATGAGTGGCAATTCTGATTACATCGACATGATGTCAGACAACAGAGTGTAGCGGCGCACTTGGTGATTAATTTTAAAAGGCTAGAGACTGGACCTGAATGCATAACGTCAAGCCCAATGTATGAACAGAGTATGTGATGATGATGTTATTCGTAAACGATTTGTCTTCAAACACCTTCCGAAGAGATAATTTTGCCTTTTTTTCGTTTCGGTTTCATCTGTATCAGGATGGAATCTGTCTGTAGAACGTTAAAACACAAACAGGAGAGCAGATCCAACTTGTAAATGAAACCAACCAATCCATTATTAGTAGCGATTTGTTAGGTTGAGCTTGTGGAATCAATAAAATCTGAACCAAACTGAGAATCAAACGAGTTTTAGTAAGGTAATGGTTTATTCTGAAGTGTGAAGTGCGAAATGAAACGAATCATCCGAATAAGGTGTACGCTTCAACCATCGGGAGAACAACAAGTACAGTTTTTTTACATCAGAAGCAGAAAGAAGCTCTAAAAGGTATATAAAATAGAATGCTGTATGTAGATCCTTATCTGCTCGTCTCCCAGTCTATGTAGAAACTCCTTATTCGTCCCCCAATGGCGGTTTGTTCTGAGAAAATACTCGGGCTTAGTTCATTTGCACTTTGTAGAAACGAGGAAACATGTTAGTTGTTTGATTTGTAGTTCCTTGGATCTTATTGTCTTATTGCCCAATTTTCCTTCATTGGTTCGCTGCTTCCCGACTGTGAAGCTGAACCATCGTTAGCCTCGTCAACCCCCTACTGTATACCTTCACGTACCCTTCGTACTCACATTGCGTATTGGCGTATTTTAATCGAGCTCCTGCAATATTTTCAAGTGTGTAAAACAAATCATCGGGAACCATCTTCTATGAGTCTACCCAGACCCTGGCATACGCTGATGATTGGTCTGTTGCTCTCCTATGTAGCAGAAGCCTACCAAGGGATCGAGCAGGCGGCAGAGAACCTCGACCTGCAGATAGACAAGGCAAAGCCCAAACTGATGGTGGCAACATCAGCGGCCATATCAATACATAATCCAAACCTACGTAGGCGTAACGTACAGATAAGTGAACGCACTTTTGAAGTTGTCTCAGAATTTACCTATCTCGGGTCAAAGGTCAGCAAGGACAATAGCATGGTAGCTGAGTTGTGCGCAAGAATGCTGGTTGCCAACCGGTCATTCTACAGCCTGAAAAATCAGCTCACCTCAAAGAACCTGTCGCGACGGACGAAGCAGGGACTATATAGTACCTATATAGTTCCGGTACTCATATACGCCTCTGAGACATGGACACTGTCCAAATCTGACGACACCCTCTTAGCCGCGTTCGAGAGGAAGATGCTCAGAAGGATTATTGGCTCGGTGACCTCACCGTCGTATAACGTATCAAGCTCGCCAGGCTCCAGTGTTGTACGCATGGAAACTGACGACACGACGCACGAGACTGTGAGCGGTTTTGAACACTCCTGAGGCAGGCCAAGAATGCAAAGCAGTTGTAGCACCGGATAAGTATGTACAAAACATGAACAATGTTCGGAGACTCCAACTTTCATTTATACGCTCAAGATGTTATAATGTGTCTGATTAGTCCTTCCAAAGAATGTATACACAGTCCTTACGAATTAGTGCCCTCCAGTGGTATTCGTATAGTACCTATATAGTACCAGTACTCACATACGCCTCTGAGACATGGACACTGTCTAAATCTGGCGAAGCCCTCTTAGCCGCGTTCGAGAGGAAGATGCTCAGAAAGATACTTGGCCCCGTATGTGTGGAAGGACAATGGAGGAGCCGATATAATGACGAGCTATACGCGATGTACGGCGACCTCACTGTCGTACAGCGTATCAAGCTCGCCAGGCTCCGGTGGGCTGGAGATGTTGTACGCATGGAAACGGACGACCCAGCCCGTAAAGTCTTTTAAGGCCGTCCACAAGGACAGAGGAGGCGTGGTAGGCCCAAATTGAGGTGGCAAGATGGCGTGGAGGCGTCCGCCATTAAGGCCGGAATAATGGACTGGCAGACGAAGGCGTGAGACCGTGAGCGGTTTCGAACACTCCTGAGGCAGGCCAAGACCGCAAAGCGGTTGTAGCGCCGGATAAGTAAGTAAGTAAGTAAGTACCAGGCATCTCCATGCATATTCCACACAACGTACCAGGCACCTCCATATCATCACAATTATATAGTTATGGCAGTTCAAAATAGTGTACAAAGTGTAAATATGTAGTTATTTAAGAATTGAGTGCTTTCTGCTACATCCCACTTTCTGCATACATTCTGGGATAATGACGTCTGACGTCTAACTGCTCGGTCGCTTATCGCTGTGCTCCGCGTTTTTCCAAAAATATTTAAGTGTATTTTCTAACGTACCCAGTTAATACTCGTTCAACTGACTACCAAACTGCTTCCTGTTACTGTTGCGCGTTAGTGTGTTATTTCATTGACCCACGACTGTGTATTAACGTTTTTAATCCGGGTTAACGGTGGTGTGATCAAAACCGCACATAATTTCGCGATGGCGGCTATCTGTTTCGCGTGTGCTGTGTCACTGGATGCTGCCGACTGTATCGTCGGCTGTGCGTACTGTGAGGCTACTTTTCACCGCGGTTGTTGCAGGCTGCCTTCCGAGCTGATTGATGCGGTCCTGACTCACATCGATCTGCACTGGAGCTGCACTGGGTGCACCAATATCCTGAAAAATCCGCGCTGCCGATCAGTCAAAGAAATCGGGGCCCAGGTCGGTTTTCAAGCTGCTCTCACCTCAACTGTTGCGGCTGTGGGGAAGCTTATTGAACCGATTATCGCCGAGGTGCGCAGTGGATTTACTCTACTGCAAAATGCACCCATACCTCAGCTTTGCAATACCGATCCTCGGCCCGTTGCGGGTAGAAAGCGGCGGCGTATCATCGAGGATTCTATGTCCCCTGATGTCAACAAAAACGTAAACATTCGTCAAAATAACATGTTTGCAGCGTCATCGCCAAGCGCGTACACTAACACTACAGTCGGCATCCCACCCTCGTCTACGCTACCGGAAGAACTCATGGGAACCGATTCGCTATCGTCACCGCTTCGAGCAGCGTTTCCCCAGCCGGCCACAGACAGAATATGGATCCGACTATCTCGCTTGTCCACTGCCGTCACCGTGGAGCAAGTGGTCGCTTCTGTGAAACGCCGTTTAGCCACCGATGACGTCCTAGCATACTGCTTGCTGAGGAAGGGAGTCAGTGTTGACAGCGTAAACTGGCTTTCTTTCAAAGTGAGAGTACCGGCTGCCCTTCGTGACGCAGCACTCGCCCCATCGTCCTGGCCTGTCGGTATTGGTGTACGTGAATTTGTACAATCCCGTCAACGAGAGCATGGACACTCATCGTCACCAATCACCATCAAACACCGTTCTCTCACACGCACACCTGTTGTCATCGATCGCCGATCGATGCCTCGCACACCAACATCCACTGTCTATCACGCACCGGCACACGCATCAACTTCACAGGCTCAAACACTAACATCACCACAATTGGGAGAACACACGCTGAACGACACTACTCATGGTCCTAATTCAACACTCATTGACGGCCCGCTTTTAATTCGCCGCACTTCCAACACCAACTTACAACAGACCACACTTGACCGTTTCTTTCACGAATAGACGAACCTCTGTTAAGTCTGCACAAACACCTACCTGTTATGTTCCTGCTGCTAATGCGCTTCGCACTGCCCGTTCCACTGCCTCTGTTTACTATCAAAACGTGCGGGGACTGCGCACGAAGGTCGATGAGTTTCGCCTGTCGGTGTTGGAATCCAATTTCGATGTAATAGTGCTTACGGAAACCTGGCTCGATCCTAGTCTACCTTCGGCTTTGCTGTTTGACGATAGCTTCCGAGTCTACCGATGCGATCGTAGTGTTGACAACAGTACATGTTCCCGCGGTGGAGGTGTGTTGATTGCGTGCTCTCAGTCTCTGACGTCACGGGAGCACACAACGGTGCATCCATCGCTTGAGCTAGTGTGCGTTATAATACAACTAGGCAATTCCCGACTATTCATCGTTGCTGCATACCTCCCGCCTAGACTTGCCGCAAATGCTGCCACGCTCCGTGAAATCGAAAATTGCATTCGCTCATTATGCTCAACTATGCATCCCGGAGACGGTTTACTCCTGTTAGGAGACTTCAACCAACCTCTCGTCTCCTGGTCAGCCGCTCAGCATGATCCGGATTTGCCATTTCTGCATTATGAGCCACGTACGCGATCGGCTCTCTCCGCTCTGTTTATGGACGAGATGCATCATAGCGGACTCTTCCAGATCAATGGTCATCTTAACACCAGCGGACGCGTCTTAGACCTGGTGTTTGCAAATAATGCTGTTGCTTCTGTTTGCCTTCCGCTTGAACTTTGCCTCACCCCGCTGTTAGCAATTGACACCTATCACCCGGCGCTTGAGTTGGCCATCCCGCTACCACGAGAGGAATCAGCCGTTCCTGCGCTAACATCACGCCTTGACTACGCGCGGACGGACTTTAACAGGCTCCTGCCGATGATCGCCTCGTTCGCGAATGTCTTCGATTGTTCCCATTACGCCACTCTTGACCTCGCTGTGAAAGATTTTGAGCGGTTCATGTTGCAAGCCCTGAATGAATGCACGCCGGTGAAACGACCTAAACGAGGCCCCCCTTGGGGTGACAGAACGCTGCGCAGGCTCAAAACGGCTAAAGCTGCCGCGTATCGCGATTATTTGTTGCGTAGGTGTCCCGCTGCATTGCGCAACTATAACACTGCGCACTCTCTCTATCGGCGCTATAACAGGTTCCGCTACCTGGGGCACGTACGGCGTACGGTTTTGCGCTGCCGCGGCAATTCACGTGTACTGTGGAACTTCGCAAACAATCGTCGGAAATCCTCTGGTTTTCCTAGCTCCGTCAGTTACAACGGGCGCAACGGCAACAATCCGTCTGCTGTATGTGATATTTTTGCCTCGCGCTTTGCCGCCACCTTCCTTCCAGCTGTAACTGATGAGAGGCAGATAGCCGACGCATTATCAAACGTACCGGTGGATGCTATGGCCCCAAACTTGCCGATCATCGATGAGTATTCAGTCTCGAAAGCGATTGACAGGCTGAAATCTTCGTTTGCTCCAGGGCCTGACGGGATCCCGGCTTCCACGCTTAAGCGTTGTGGCACCACCATCGCGCCTATCCTGGCCTCGATTTTTCGCGACTCGCTGCGTTCGGGCATCTATCCTGCCTGCTGGAAAACTTCGTGGCTTGTTCCAGTGCACAAAAAGGGGGACAAATCAAATGCATGTAATTACCGTGGCATTACATCGCTTTGTGCCTGCGCTAAGGTCTTCGAGCTCCTGGTGTACGAACCTCTCCTCGCAGCTGCCTCGAACTACATTAGCACAGCTCAACATGGATTTGTCCCTCAGCGTTCAACCACCACCAACCTGGTTGAGTTCGTTAGCCTCTGCCACAGGACCATCGATGCCGGCTCGCAGATCGACGCAGTCTACACGGACATCAAGGCTGCCTTCGATAGCGTTCCGCACGCCTTGCTGCTCGCAAAGCTCGAAACGCTTGGTCTGCCTGTGCAGCTGCTGGCCTGGATGCGCTCCTATCTTACTGGTCGCACATACTGCGTGAAGATGGGACCCCATACGTCGCGCCGTATCGATGCTTCTTCTGGGGTGCCGCAGGGGAGTAATCTTGGACCGCTGCTGTTTGTCATTTTCCTGAATGACGTAACACGGTTGCTCCCTCCTGACGGCCACCTACTGTATGCAGACGACGCGAAGCTGTTCCTGCCTATCCGCGACCGGTCAGACCAACTCCGCCTTCAAGCCACTCTAAGTGCCTTCCAGTCATGGTGCTCTTTGAATGGTCTTGAATTGTGCGTCGAGAAGTGTGTTGTCGTTACGTTTGCGAGAAAGCGGTGCCCCTTAGTGTATGACTATGCGTTAAATGGATCTACCATTGGTCGCAAAAGCTGTGTCACGGATCTAGGAGTGCTCCTTGACGAAAAGTTGAGCTTCCACGACCAGCTAGAGCACGTTGTCACTAAGGGTAACCAATTGATCGGCTTACTAAAACAAATAGCACGAGACATCACTGACCCGATTTGCATCAAGACGCTATACTGTGCTTTGGTGCGACCAGTGTTAGAATACGCTTCTGTAGTATGGTGGCCTACAGCTGCTCGTCCCCTAGCTCGTTTAGAGTCGATCCAGCGCAAATTCACGCGGTTCGCTTTGCGCTCCTGGAGTGTCCAACTTGACTATGAGGGACGCTGTGCGTTGCTTGGCATCGAGACGCTGAAGCAGCGGAACTGCAACGCTCAGAGGCTGTTTGTCGCGGGACTTCTTGACAATCGGATCGACTCGCCCGCGCTTCTTTCGAGGCTCAACATGTATGTCCCGCCGAGATCGCTCCGAGCTAGATCGCTACTTGACGTGGAGGAACGCCGCACTCGCTTTGGCTCCTCTGATCCGTTTATTCGTATGTGCCGTGAGTTTAATGTCATTTGTGATCGTCATCAACCTGACATGTCGCGCACCGCATTGTTGAATAGTATTCGTGTCGTGCGACCTTTTACATGTTAATTATGTTACTTAAGACTAAGCGTGACAAATGAATGACCGTAATGTGACTATGTTATAATGAATTAATGTAAATGAATTCGCTTCAAGTGGGCCACTTGCGGTCCGTTGAATTTTAATAAATAAATAACAAATAACAAATCCACATCATTAGAGTGTTACAGGATATTTAACATTGAAAGAATAATCATCATGGTAATCAATTCTATAAAAGGGACATTTGAACACTTAAACACATGTGCAGTAAACGCTCTCTAATCTAAGACCCCTCCATTTTGAAACAAACTTTTTTTTTGAACATTTTTGGTAGTCCCTTCGTTTTCAGTGCATTTTTGCACGTGCCCCCATATGTAGGACTAACTATCCTGCTTAATGGCGGATGCCTCCACGCCATCTTGTCACCTCAAATTTGGGCTTTATGGTGGACGGCCTAAAAAGACTTTACGGGCTGGGTCGTCCGTTTCCATGCGAACAACATGGCCAGCCCACCGGAGCCTGGCGAGCTTGATACGCTGTACAACAGTGAGGTCGCCGTACATCTCGTATAGCTCGTCATTATAGCGGTTCCTCCATTGTCCTTCCACACATACGGGGCCAAGTATCTTTCTGAGCATCTTCCTCTCGAACGCGGCTAAGAGGGTTTCGTCAGATTTGAACAGTGTCCATGTCTCATAGGCGTATGTGAGTACCGGAACTATATAGGTACTATATAGTCCCTGCTTCGTCCGTCGCGACAGGTTCTTTGAGGTGAGCTGATTTTTCAGGCTGTAGAATGACCGGTTGGCAGCCAGCATCCTTGCACACAACTCAGCTACCATGCTATTGTCGTTGCTGACCTTTGACCCGAGATAGGTGAATTGTGGGACGACTTCAAAAGTGCGTTCACTTATCTGTACGTTACGCCTACGTAGGTTTGGATTATTTATTGGTAGGCCCGCTGATGTTGCCACCATCAGTTTCGCCTCGTTTATCTGCAGTCCGAGGTTCTCTGCCGCCTGCTCGATCCTTTGGTAGGCTTCTGCTACATAGGAGAGCCGCAGACCAATGCACAGTGGGCAACGGCCATACAAACGCCGGGATGAAAATTAATTCCTCGTGCTATTGCAGTTTTTCTTCATTTAATACAATTGTTCTTACTATACAGGGTAGTCCTACACTAAAATCGTCAAGACAGCGAAAAAAAGTTAATAATTATCGCTCACAATATTGGATTATTGCGTATCAGTTAACAGCATCAACAGTAAGTGTTAGGAATTAAAACGAAGGTGCAATAAGTTTCTGACTGAACATGAATTTTTAAAATATTACGCACTAAAAAAGTTCTGTTTTTTTATGGTTGTTGTGGATGATAGGCGACCCCTGTTCTCACCGCGACAGTCGTCCTGTCGATGGTGGAGTCCCAGGGAGGATGCCAGTGTGCGCACGCACACTCCGGCGCATCCATAAGCACCGCACGATCAGAGTGTGTGGAACAGCCGATAGAGCAGGAGCTCTCGGCAGGGCACGCGGCCCGTTTACTGTGGTTGTATAGTGTTTAATATGTTTTATCTGTAAATATATATTCTGTTTGTGCCGTGTAATACTTCAATACCGTCTTTATGATTCATTTTGCTCGGACACAACAGTGGCGACGAGGATGGGATCCTCCTCGCGTAGGGGGGGATCTCAGCAAGAAGAACCCACGGCCGCCATCGCGATTGGAAGCTGTGTTCTGCTGCATCATCCAAGGGAGACGCCATCGCGATCGCAAGTGCAAAAACAACGCCGTGGAATTTCGGGCCGGTGCCGCCCCAACAACCGACGTTCCGACTGCCGTCCCATCACGGGGACCGTTTCGGCAGCAGTTACACACACACACTCTCCACGCAGGCTGTAGCTTCCAGTCCGGCGCGATCACTTTCCGCCGCTACTGCAGCCCCGTGTAAGCGACGTCAAAGTCGCCCGCTGCAGCTTCCAGTCCGGCGCGATCACATTCGGCCGCTACTGGAACCTCGTGTAAGCGACGTCAAAGTCGCCCGTTGCAGCCTCCAGTCAGGCGCCATCACATTCCGCCGCTGCTGCAGCCCCACATCAGCGTCGTCAAAGACGCCTACTGCAGCCTCGTATTCAGCCTGCTGCAGTTTCCTATCCAGCAGAATCGAGTTCTGCCGCTGCTTCAAACCCGGGTACAGCGACATCACGGTCGCCGACTGCAGCTCCCCCTCGGCACGGACGCAATTAGTTCGCCGCTGCAGTTCTTCTATCAGGGACAGCTGCAATCTGCATTTCGCTAACGCTGCAGCTTACATTTGGACAGCTACGTTTCGCCATCGCTGCAGATCCCATCAAGCGAATCATATGCCGCCTAGAGTACCAGTTTCGTCAGGCGATGTTACGCGCCACCACCTTCCACCGCACCGTATCATCGATGGAAGCCGATGGGACCATCAAGCACCGTCGCCACCCACACATCTCTGGACACCCCGCAACGCACGTAAATTTGGCCGGAGGGTGTCGCCACGCCGATATTCCCCAATGGAATATCCCGCGTTGGCAGGACCCCTCCGGATAAATTAAAAAGGGGAGATGTTGTGGATGATAGGCGACCCCTGTTCTCACCGCGACAGTCGTCCTGTCGATGGTGGAGTCCCAGGGAGGATGCCAGTGTGCGCACGCACACTCCGGCGCATCCATAAGCACCGCACGATCAGAGTGTGTGGAACAGCCGATAGAGCAGGAGCTCTCGGCAGGGCACGCGGCCCGTTTACTGTGGTTGTATAGTGTTTAATATGTTTTATCTGTAAATATATATTCTGTTTGTGCCGTGTAATACTTCAATACCGTCTTTATGATCCATTTTGCTCGGACACAACAATGGTTTGTTTGGAAAAGAGCGGATTCCTATCTTACGACCTTTTTTAAACTGTTTTTGGTAAAAGTAAGGCTCAGCCCTCTACGTTACGCGTAACGCCCGTTTATCACAAACCCAAGCAGTATTTTTGAACGCCTGTTTTAACCGCCGTGGATGAGCAAATTAATAGATTATCATGTATTAAAATTGCTTATTTTTACATGATAATAAGAGAAGCAACAATTTTTGAACAAACATAAAAAAGAATAGTAATCGCTAATAAAGATAAAACTGATTGATAATTCATGAGTATAAATAAATTATAATATCACTATTAGGCTGTTTTTCCTGTATATTATTTTACCCTGTTTTTCCTCTCTTCAGCTTTGTTTTTTGCCTGTTTATTTCAAATGCCCGTTTATGACATATAGTTGGATACTGGTGGCTAATGGCTCATACAACAACACGTCAAAAACGCTCGCGCTATTTTCAAGAAAAAGTTTAATAAATTTCGAGGTCGCAGATGGTCGCAGCTAATTTTAACGAAAATGCGTAGGAAAATTGTTGATCTTTCTAATGATATACGACTCACGAGTGAAATTGAGTCGAATAATAAAAAATCACTATCCAACATGAAAATATTTAAAAATCTAGCAGGGATGTTTGGTTTTCAATCATTTATGAACTTTAAAAACAAGTTTTTGTAAAATATTCAGACATAACATCAAAGTATGACAAAAAACCTTTCCAACGACACATTGATTATCAAAATCTTAGCATCATATACTAAAATAGGATGGTTTATGTTCGGTCGAAAAATAGCTCCAATTTGGGATAAAAAACACAAAGTTTACACTTTGATGCCCTATATCTCAGTAAGTTTAAGATAAAAACGCGAAATATTTTGGTTTCAACTAAGTTTAAGTATCTATTTTAAGAAAATGATCATGGTGTTAACCTGCGATGAAGTTGGTTTTTCGATTTTTATACAGGCGTTTGCCCAATGTGCAATGATGTCTATATCATCAGCGTATGCCAGGGTCTGGGTTGACTCATAGAAGATGGTTCCCGTAGTCTCCACCCTCGACTCGCGAATGGCCCTCTCTAGCTCCAGTTTGAATAGGAGACAGGCAAGTCCGTCCCCCTGACGTGGTGGTAGCAAAATGTCCTGAGAGTTTTCCATCCACCCTCACCTGGCAAGTGACGTTGGTCATAATCATTCTAAGTAGCTTTATCAGTTTGGCCGGAATTCCAAAAGAGTTTATAGCGTCATACAGTTTTACCCTGGCTATGTTATAATATGCGGCTTTGAAGTCTATGAAGAAATGGTATGTGTCGTGTCTGTATGCAGCCATCTTCTCCAAGATCTGCCGCATGGTGAAGATCTGATCAGTGGTTGATTTTCGGAATCCTCTTTGATAGTTTCCGACTATCTCTTCGATGTGAGGGACAAGAAGATCCTCAAGGATCAGGGAGAATATTTTATAGGCGGTATTCAACACCGTAATTCCCCTGTAGTTGTTGCAGTCCCCGTCTCCCTTCTTGTATACGGGGTAGATGATGCCGAGATTCCAATCACAAGGCATCGATTCGCTATCCCACACCTCAGTAACTATTTGATGAATTTCGTTTTATTTTTATTTTTATTTTTTATTTTATTAATTGCTCGGCCACGTTGGGTTACAGCAATAGTGCTTACTGACTATAGTATACAATTATTCACGAAGGAGTTGGAAGGAGTTTATGGTACGGAAAAGGAGCGAAGACGGGATCGGTAGACAGGATAGGATATGTTGAAATCGAACAGATCAGAAGTACTATTAAAAGACGACATAGCTCTTACAAAAGGCTCATTGCGAGCAAAACGTGTACGACATATAGGTAACTGGAGACGAAAACGATAACGTAAGGTGCGACAAGGTGCATACAAATGTAAGCGCGACAGAAGTGAAGGAGTATCAATCGTATTGAGCAATATGCCAGCGACGAAAGAAGCCTGAGCGACCGAGAGGCGGTGCTCCAACTTGGCAAGGCCTAATAGAGTGCATCTATCGTCATACGAAGGAAGCGGAATAGAGTGATGACCCAGCGACCTACGAAATACGATCCTTGTAAAACGTCTCTGGATCCTCTCAATCCTTTGGAGCAGAGATAGTTGAACAGGAGACCAGATGACACAGGCATATTTCAGTACGGAACGGACCCAACAACAATAAAGGGACTTAAGACAAAAAGGATCACGAATTTCAGTGGACATGCGACAAATATAACCAAGACTTTTGTTGGCCTTGTTGATGACATAGTCCGTGTGCTCCTTGAAAGAAAGACTCGGGTCAAAGAAGACGCCAAGATCCTTAGACAAGGACGCACGGGGAATAGGGGCATCACAGACACTATAAGCATGAGTTATACTTGTAGAAGATCGGAAGAAAGACAAGACAGAACATTTTTCAGGACACAGGACTAAACCGTTAGAAGCACACCATGTAGAGAATTTACAGAGCCAGGATTGAAGGACTAGACAATCAGCTGTAGAAGATACAGGAAGAAAAATTTTAACGTCATCCGCATATAGCAAGAAGCCGTTAGGAGGAAGGATCGAAGTACAGTCATTGAGGAAGAGAATGAACAGTAAGGGACTAAGGACACTACCTTGAGGGACACCCGAAGAACTAAGAAAACATTCAGAGAAAGAGCCACAGATTTTAACTGCATATGAACGATTCTCAAGATAGGAGTTGAACCACGGCAATATAGAGCCACCGAAACCTAGTTTTCGAAGCTTAGCAACAAGTAATGATAGAGGTATACTGTCAAATGCCGCTTTGAAATCGGTATAGATAGTGTCTACTTGCTTACCACTAGACAGATAGTGATATAGAGAAGACAAAAAACACATTAGGTTGGTGGACACTGAGCGATTGGGCATAAAGCCGTGTTGTTCCGTAGAAATATAATTTTTTACACAAGGCATTACAGATAAATGGACAATTGACTCGAGGATTTTAGAACACGCACAAATAATAGAGATGCCTCTGTAGTTTGATGCTAGTGTGCGGTCACCTTTCTTATAAATGGGAACAAGCCAAGCTAGTTTCCATTGACTAGGAAAAATCCCTACACTAAGCGAGCGAGAAAAAAGACGAGTGAGAATAGGAGTGAGGGTATTGCCACATTTTTTCAAAACACAGGCAGGGATGCCATCGGGGCCTGGTGAAAACGAAGTTTTAAGTTTGGATAAAGCGGATTTTACTAGGCTTTCACTTACAACGACTGAATTACATGATATCACATCAGAGGGCGTGTAAGACAAGCCTACGTCCAAAGGAACCTTAAAAGTACTAGGATCGACAAATACACTAGAGAAATGTTTGGCAAACAGGTTACATATATCAGGATTGGACGTAGCAGAGGACAGATCAAGAAACAGGGTGGATGGAAGGCTAGCAGAGCCTCCCCGAGAGTTCGCAAAACGAAAGAATGACCCAGGATCAATAGTGAAGCGCATTTGAAGACGCCTAACGTAGCGACGATACAGATGGCGATTAAGAAGACGATAAGCCTTAGCCGCATATTTATATACACAAAGATTGTGTAAAGTTTTTTAGTCGTGCACCTCCATTCTTGACCAGTTCAGCTGCTATTCCGTCGGTTCCGGGTGCCTTGTTATTTTTCAGCCGACGGATAGCCTTTCGTGTTTCTTCTATGCTAGGTGGCAGTAGCATGACACTATCTGCTAGTGGCGCTTCTAGCTGTTCGTTAAACTGGTCGTTGAATAATTCATCAAAGTACTGAGCCCACCGCGAGAGGACCTCTGGCTGGTTACTGACCAGATCTCCATCCTTGTTGCGACAGCAGGTCACCTTAGGTACAACGCTGTTTCGGTGACCTGCTATCGCTTGTGTTGTGTCTTTGGCTTGAATCAGGTACTTTATTAAAAACACTAATATACATCAGTACACATCATAAACAATACTGACAAGCACAATACACACTAAAATACTCGGCCATCCGTACCGTGCCCTGCCGAGAGCCCTGCTCGACCGGCTGCTCGCAACACCTGCTTGTCCGAACGCACAACACACACTAAGCGGCCCGCGCTTAGTGTGCGTACGACAGTGTGCGTGACACACTGTCGTCCCCTGGACATTGACCAGTGGTAGCACAACTACCACGGCAAGTCCAGGGGTCGGCACGGCTGCCCACAACAGCTTGGTAAAACTTTCGTGTTGGTCCGTACGCCTCTCTGGTTTGCTCGAGTTCCCGCATGTTTTGCTCTTCCAAAGCATGCTTCTTGGAGCGGTGAACTCGTTTCTCTTCGCGTTTGAGCCGTGAATATTCCTCTGCGCATGCCCGCGTTCTATGCCGTTGCTGCATTGCTCGGTATGCAGTATTCTTACGTTCGGTCACTTGTCTGCAATCATCGTCGAACCAGCCAGATTTGGTGTTGGCACGGGGGAGGGCGATTCTACAACGTATCACTAGGCCAACCAAGTAGTGATCGAAATCGATATTGGCTCCTCGATATGTTCTGACATTTAACAGACTCGACTGTTGTCGGCGGCTTACTAACACGTGGTCGATCTGGCTGAGGGTTACTCCAGATGCGCCCACGTAATTTTGTGGATGTCCCTTCGCGCAAATTTGGTACTTCCAACAACCAGATTGTTCGCTGCGGCGATTTGGACCAATCTACTACCATTATCGTTACTGTGACAGCCAGTGTATTGGCGGTACATTGGCTCCCTGCCGACTTTTGCGTTGAAGTCCCCCAGCATGATTATGAGGTCATGCCTGGGGCACGTAACTATAGTTCTAGCGAGGCGGCCGTAAAACAGGTCCTTTTTCTCTTCCTCTTTCTCTTCGGTAAGGGTGTGAACGTTTATGAAGCTTATGTTAAAGAATTTGCCTCGCATGCGCAGGGTGCATAGCCTATCGTTTATATCCTTGAAATCCATGAATGCGGATTTCAACCAGGTTTCAGCCGTCAAATTTACAAAAAATCTATCTTGGGGCTAATTTGTTTTTCAAATTAACCCTAAGATAACCACCAAAGTAATATTCCAGAAAGTAGCATTTTTATGCTACTTTATGTGATAAATACCACAAATCTGCACCAACCATTCGAAAAATAGAAAAACACCATCATTCCATCAACAGAAATACCTGAAGCTTTAGCTAGATACTTTTATGATACATCTGCAACACACAATTTTCCATCCCAATTTCAAAGCCATACATTCATCTCTGAGTCCAGACCCCTTCCACCCATTCACGCTTCCGACCAAATTTACAATACTCTTTTTTCGCTTGATGAGCTTGATTGGACTCTTAATAAATGCCGTGGCATGTCTTGAGGCCCGGACAACATTGGTTATCTAATGCTTCAAAATCTCTCTTACCAGTCCAAAACAGTCCTTCTTTAGATTTACTATAATATTTGGTGTTCCGGGAACGTACCGGATGACTTCACGATTCCCATTCCAAAACCCAATAAATCACCACATGCAATAGATTTCTCTCCTGAATTGCATTGGTAAAATCATGGAAAGAATGGTAAATAGAAAACTGAAGCAAGAATTAGAAGACCGCAACCTCCTTAGTACCAATCAACAAGCCATTAGAGGTGGGAAAGGTACTGAGACATATTTTGCCGAACTTAATGAACTTTTAGAAACCCACTATCCCAAAGGCCGCCACATTGGCCACCACCCGTCAAACACAACTTTAAATCATCAATAGTTGGCTGCTACAAAACTACTCTATGGCATCGAAATAGCCTCCCGGCAACGGAAAAATGTCCACAAACAAATTTCACCACTCTACCATACCGCCATCCGCTGTGCTACTGGGGCTTTCGTCACGAGCCCCATAGTATCACTTCTGTGTGAAAGCGGACTTCAACCCTTGGACCACATCATAATCGACAAGATAGTAGCAGCTGCAGGACGAATGATGGAGAAAACATCAAAGCCGATGCCCTTATCCAAAGGGCAAACGCCAATTTCACCACGCTAACACAACAAACACTCCCCTCAGTCACCATACTCATCCAAATCGGTAGTCGTCCCTGGTATTGCCGCTCACCACGAATAGACTGGACCATCAAAAATCAGCTTCGGGTTGGTTGCAATAGTGTCTTTGCTAACCGTCGTTTTGCTGCACTCTTTCACCAAAAATATGCAAATCGTCGTGACAAGGCTCGGTCAACAATTATTCTCCAGGATGCTCGGTCCCTGGCTGCAGCCTCCCATCCATGTAGACACCCGATCTACGACAGGTCTCGCTTCACTTGTTCACCACCGAGTTCGCTGTGCTCTAGTGATGGGTACTCCAGAGTGGAGTCATGGATCAACTTCGACTCCGCTGCGCAAAATATGAATCCGACTCCGGATCATAACCGGATTCGACTCCGGAGATCAATAAATCTGTATAAATCCGGATCTCGCTGGATCAGTCCGGATCACTCCAGATCAATCTGGATCAGTCTGGATGAGTCCGGATGTGTCCTGAGGGGTCTGGATGAGTCTGAACTAGTCCGGTAGCGTCCGTGTGAATAGTTTAGGTTACTGCTGCAACTGCTAATTCTCAAAATGACTGTTCACTATTGTTCAGACAATTATTGATGAGTTCTTTCACTATCAAGTACGGTATCGAATATGTACGATACAGTATGACAGTTTTCTTTGTTATTTGTAAGTGAAATAACATTACTGTTTTTGCATTGCCAACCTAAACTACTCACCCGGACTCGACAAGACTCGTTTGGACGCTTCCAGACCCATCCTGACTGATCCGCAATGATCCGCAATGATCCGGACTGATCCGGATTCGGCGTCGATGAGTTCTGAACTGGGGATCCTGGCATCGTCATGACATGCCTCAGCCATCGTATCCTGCCAGCCTTCGCCACCGTCAGGATGCTCGGTTCGCCGTACACCTGAACAAGCTCTTCATCCTTCTCCTCCACGCTCCATGCTCGAACACACCGCCAAAGATGGTCCGGAGGATACGTGGCTCAAACACGCCCAGAGCGTTTGCATCCTCCTTTCGGAACATTCCAAGACTCATGTCCATAGAGGACAACGAGCGAAGTAACGACAGTCCCAAGATAACAGAGCTCCTTTACTACCTCGAGATGGTCGCCGTCAACTAATACAGTGCTTCCTAGTTGGGTCTTATGATGGGCTAAGCCTCCGACAAGCAGGTACTTCGTCGCATTGATTTTCAATCCAATCCCAATCTTACTGCTTCGCGTTGGAATCGACTGTACGCCTCACACACCTTTGCTGTTGTCTTGTCAATCTGCCTGACTCTTCAAAACGGCGCTTCTTGGCCTGGAAGAGCAGGGTGTGCTGTGGACAGTCTATGTTAACCTTCAAGAGCATTCATCGGATCGGATCCACCTCCGTATCAACGAAGTATTGCTACCATAAGGCGAAAGATCTTAAAAAAACATTTTTTTTCGCTAAAACTGCGGAACAATTAATGAAAATTGAAGGTAAAACTTAAAAACATACCTTTACGCATGTGTTCGTCCGCCATGTCTATAATTTCGGATAACTGACGGAAGATTCGCAAGATTGTAGATTTGTATTTGCAAGTAAGCTTAAATAGTTAGCTTTCAAGCGATGTTTATAGTGAGGACAAGGTCGTCTGACCTCATGGAATGGATCTCCAGGTATCGAAAAGGGGATCCGGCTTATTGTCCAAGTTAGACATTGTGAATTAGGTGTGGATTATGTGATAGAGCAAATGCAATAATTGCAATTAAATTGACACAAAAGGCATTTCATTCGAGCAGGCCTCCGACCCTTCATTCACCTCTCCAAATCGTTCCAAACGAAAACTATTAAAAAATATAATTATAATTTGTGTACTAATTAAAAAAAATATATTAAAAAAAGATATGGACGGCATAGCAGTTGAAAAGAAGTTAAAAGTGCGAGGCAAAACAAAATAACTGTGCAACTTTGAAAAATCGGTTGAATTCTTTCAGAAAAATCAGTCATTCCAAGCGGCTGCGGATCGCAAAAGTTGATGTTTTTCATCGTCCGTATGTTTTAATCAATCAATTAACAATTCCTTCAACAAAAAAGAGTTCCTAGGTGAAGAATAGGGTTCTAAGTGCAATTTAGTATTCTTCGAATAAATAAATACAAAGTAAGTAAGTAAAAAAGTATGCAACAGTGATGTGCGTTCCGAAGCAAACCTTATAGACACTGAGCCTGTTTTCAATGAACAGGTCCCTTTCCTTCTTTTTCAAAAAGCTCCTAGAACTGTTCCTCATTTTAGAATATGTTGCAATACTCCCATGAGGTTGAACTTCTCCGAACTTACCCCGGTTGAACTTAAGCTTTCAAAATTATTTGACTTGTTCGAGTATGGTGGATCTTCGCTCCTCTTCTAGAGACTTCGGATCCATTTTTGTAACAATGAGAAGTTACTCCAACGTTCTCACCAGCATGTAATTTGTATAACTCCACTTAATTTACGAGTACTTTCTTTCAAATAAAGGTACAAAGAGAAACTTTAATATTAATTTGCAACAATGTTTTATTAAAATCATCAAACAGTATGCTCCTAACACGATCGCGTGCCTTGTTGCCCCATTTCTAATGGTTCTTATGCTTAGAAAATAAAATCACTTATTAAGTTAATAACCCAGTTGGTAACAATTTTGCAATCATCTCTGTATCTTCTTAGCTCAGCATCGAATGCGTATCGTATACGCTACGAAACCTGCGGAACAGCACGTTGCGAGATCGTTGTGCGTTCTGTAAGTAATGACAATGGGCGGAGCGTAGCCCTCCTTTGTAGACAGGTCATCTTCGGCCAATTGTTAAGTAAATCTTTTATCACACACACACTCACACACTAACACACACGCACATGCAACACACTTTAATTTTAAGAAACCAAAAGCTGCATGGCTGGAGGCGAAGATCTACGTCCTGTCCTTGCTTGGACTGTATGCATTATGCTCTTGAGGTAGATATTGCTATGGCTGTTTGAAAAACTGTTATTTGCAGCTCTGGTGTTTGTAGCACAAAACCGAGAACATTCTAACTCTCTCACTCAATTTGATTAGGGCACTTGCTGGTATTAAAATAAGCATAACACATTAGTTGCTTAGAGCGTGTACAACGCAGTTACTTATTACTTATTACTAAAACAGCATGATCGGGAGCTTGGTTTTGGCGTTCATCGTGTGTAGGGGATCGTGTTTTTTGCTGTTGAATGACGAGATGGGGCAAATGGGACTGAAAAGGCGAATACAGGGCGAACTCCAGCAGGTGGTGTGCTGTATTGTGTGTTGTCTATTCCTACAAAATGAAGTAAAACTTGTTATCCTTTTTGAGGTGTAAAATATTATGCATGATTATTGCTGTGATCGTTTCGCGAGATGGCTGTTGATAATTGAAAGTTAGCGAGAAAAAAAGAAGAAACATATTGTGCACACAGAAGAACATCAGTGCTCATTGCTTCCGTACCTCTCGTTTTAGTGCTTGACGAGACTCGTGTTCGGCTTTTGCCAGTGCCACCCGGACCCAGTGCGGCGTATCCGGGATCGCTTTGTAGATAAACCAGGTTAACCCGAGCAGGACGTGCTCGATGATAAGGAAGGTAAGTGTGTACGCTTCACGGGTTAATCCGGCACCGAGCTCTCTGCAATGAAGAAAGTGAAGGTAAAATGCAATAAACAATTCAACACACCACCTAATCTTACCTCATATGAGGCGACAGGTAAAGTATGCCACAGTTGGTAAGTATCGAAATAACGGCCAGCGTTTCAAATGCCAACTGCCAGGCGCCGATGTTTTTCGTGCGTCGCGCAAACGGTCGCTTGAAGAAGCTGCACAGCTTGTACGCATCGAGCCGTATCTCGATCACGTTGTTCAGTATTGCCCAGAAGGCGGTTAGGGGCGCCACCGAGGAAAACAGCACCACGTACCCGAACTGTATGTACAGCTCGAGATAGTCATCGTACGTGTTGTACTCCTCCAGGATCGCTTCCTTGCGATTCTGCACCACACGCGGATCGTCTTCGTCTAGCGAGCGGAGTCCCATCTCATCGTACGATTCGTGGGCTAGCTTTAGCTTTTCGTACTGGAAAAAAGAAGGCAACACCTTAATATGACCTGTAGGAAAACATCAACCCTCACACTCACATTTGACTTCACAAACAATCGCACAATCTTCAATCCAACCTTCTTCTTCAGATAAGGGTACAGATTTTCAAACAC
The DNA here is from genome assembly GCF_943734685.1 of Anopheles coluzzii. Classification (NCBI taxonomy): domain Eukaryota; kingdom Metazoa; phylum Arthropoda; class Insecta; order Diptera; family Culicidae; genus Anopheles; species Anopheles coluzzii. Next base: position 42,410,751 of record NC_064671.1, on the reverse strand, counting down.
GTTCTGTAGGAATTGCAGCACGATCAGTTGCATCATGAGTTGCGTTTTCAGCATCTTCATGTCCTGCAGGATGAACGCGATATAGAACAGACACAGGAAGTTGTTCACAAACTCCAGCACAATCAGCTTGTTGACCCGGTGCCGCTCGTACTGGCTCTGGGTGCGATGGTTCTCCTTGTCCGTTAGGTACGTCGCCAGCCGATCGTACGCCAGCGTCGATACGGCAATGTAGATCGCGTTCACAACCGACGGCAGATACAGGATGTACGCATCCGGTCCAAACAGTTCCGCCAGGTACGCCTCGACGTAAAACTGAAAAATCGTCACAAACGCCGCAATGCCCATGCACAGCATAATGATCGGTGCCGTCACGCAGTACATCTGCACGTACGTTTTCCACTTCGGGTACTGCGGTGTCCATTTGCCGGTGATGGGATCACGCGCCAGCTTCCCATAGTACCCGGGCCGCGGCTCATCCAGATTCGTCATCGTGATCGTGCCCCAGCGGTATGCGTGCGACGAGCTTTTGCGCTTCCAAAGCTCCAGAAACACCTTCATCCAGACGACGTAAAACACGCAGAAAAATGGCACAGTTTCCGTTTCCTCCGACAGGCCGAGCTGCAGAAAACCGAACACCGTCGGCACGACCAGTGCGTACGTGTAAAACCCAAGGAAGGAAAAGTACATGCCGACACTCTCGCCAAAGTAGTCCCGTATCTCGTCGATCGGTTGCACGCGCGTCGGTTTGATCCAGCGATGGCGCAGCTCCTTCAGCGTGCGCTTGTCGTGCAGCGAGTAAAGGTTCGTGATCAATTCCGCACTCTGTGCCGCCTGTATGATCGACTGGCCGTGGTATAGGATGATCTTTGTGCCCGGTATCCGATGCTCGTCGTCGGCCGCCTTGATCGTTTCCAGCGCGTGCTTAACGATGATTTGCCGATCGGCGGGCGTGAGAATGTCCTCCAGTGCCATGCTTTCGTCGTAGAAAAACTCATCCAAACAGGCCACGTTGAAGTTGCGTATGATGCCGGATTTGGTGCGCTTCATAAAGCCCATATCGTCGGCAATCTCGAGTAGCTTCATGTGCGTGGCGGAAAGGTGGAAAATGATCGTTTTACTATCTCTAAAAATAAGATAAAATATACATTTTTGTTGTATTGTATAGCATTTAAACACTTCTCTTTTGACATACTTGCTGAGAGGTTCCTTGCGCACCATCAATTCCATCCCGCCGTCCACCCGGCGACCGCGGATCTTGTCCATAATCCACTGTATCGCCTCGACTGGTGCATTCTCACCAAACTCTAGCAGCATAAGGCTTTCACCGAACGGTTCCTGCTCATCGTCCGGCGGACGTGCCTTGTCCTGTCGCGTCACCTTGGGTTGATTAATCCGAACCGTACCCTTGCGATTGCGCAACTCATTTAGCTTGTTCTGCTCTCCACTGTGATCCATCTTTTCGAGCAGGTTGATCTGGGAATTTCTTTGCAACAGCGACGGTATAGTGGGACGTGCCGGGAGGCCAATTTCTTCCGCCAGTTCCTCTTCATCGTTCTCCGCAAAATGCAGATTCGGGATAAGGTTTTCTAGAAAGGATTGAACACGATACAAAATGAATAAAAATATCGAGTGAACAGATATCACAGAGTGCCGAGTACAGGTGGAATCGAGTGCCAAAAAGGTAGGGAACTACAGGCTCTACTGGCTGTTTGGTGGGTGCATCGAAAGAGCTGGATCGTGCGCTTCCAAGAGCAATGTTACATACTGAAACGTGCCGTTCCTTTCTGCAGAAAGGATGAATCACCACCGGCCGGTTGGGGTCGTCTGGAGCGCATCGCGATCTACAGGTGATCGCCTTTTTGGGCTGCTACGAAACACGAAACAGGTTGCCAGCACGTTTGCCTCTGCCCGTCTGGAAGAATTTCGTATTTTAAACTGGAATGATTGCTTACTTACCCTTAATGTCGTCCATGGCTCTACCGGTACCGGTGACCTACAACTTGGTGCTGACGCGTTCGCGATGTCGTTGCCTTTCTACACGCTACCCTGTGCATCACGATCACAAGGCCATTCCGCGGACGGACGGACGGATTTTCAATGACGACAACAAACGACACCACTACGGAGGCGATCGCGCTGATCGTGGTTTGTGTGGCTTGGGTGCTAATGAAACGCTACTCGATAAAATAAACAGAAAAAAAGAAACATGATTGAGTTTACCTTTGCTGTAGCTTACAAGCAACCTTTTGTGAATGTATTGACAGGCAGCAGACGGTAAAACACAAGCAATTTATATTTCTATTGCTTCCACCTGGGAACCTGGGCTGCTAAGTAAGTAAGATTCTCTGTGTGGTTCTTTTCCTGTGAGTCAGATCGCTTCGGTGGTTTAAAAATAATATTTTCCACTTTGCTGCCACATCGGTACATTTAGCAGGCATCAGCAGCTGTCTACATTATCACACACACTGTTTTTTTGTGCGATCGGAGAATAATTATTTCGTTTCATGCTGAATAAAACTCATTTCTCATTTCTTCCATTTATGGTTGCCTCACTTTAATTGATTATAGAGACTTGATAAGCTCAAATACAACGACACTGTTCGTTTGCACTGCTAATAATTTAATTGCAATCACACTGGATAAGGTATTAAAGAACCATTGCCACAGCGATAAATGTACCCAAAATTAGATTGATTGCGGTTTGCTGATAAGAACAACTTCACCACAACGATATTTTACCACGAACCGATGGCGGCTGCTTCTTATCACTGAAGCGGATTTAATTATTTTATCCCAACGATTGTATCTACTTTCAACCAGAACACCACAGCCACGGAAGAGTACGCGTCTGGTTCACAGAATAATATGATTATTTTTGCGCGATCTTCATCAACGCTGTCTGGCGAGTTTGCTTGAGCGCAATGCTGCGAATGTGTGAGTGAGATGTTGGCTACGCGCGTACAGGGAGTGTGTGAGTGTGTTTGTGATGACGTGCAAAGAATGCGGCCAGAAAACAGCTGATTGGTATTTTTGCTCCGTTGCCGCAAATGGACAATATTTTACACGAAGAAACTGGTGTTTATTTCATAGATTTATTGGAAGATTCTAAGTCCAATTGTAAGCAGATAGTTTATGCAAAGAATAGATAGTGTTTTAAGCACCCGATGTTATATTATTACAGTGAATACCGCTTACAAGCGCAAGAACAAACCGGATAGACGGAATGAACAAAATAACACGCTTTTGTTGATTTTGTTGACAGCTGTGTTTTGGATGAATGTTAAGAGCGGTTTACACAAAGCAATTATTTTGTCATTGAAATAGTAGAAAATTTGAGCAGTTCAATAATATTTCCAGAACGATTTTGCTGCAGTAATTTGTGGAGTGAAATTTAAAGACAAATTTGCCTTATTTTCAATTATAATTTAAGAAAATTGACCAAGAAACTCTATGCCAGGTTATTTTAGGTTTGCGTCTTGGCTAAACTTAGTTTTTGATTTTGCCGCCAGTGGCGCTGCAGCTCAACCACGTGCCATTTAGATTTGAATACGTAAATGTTAAATTGTGTTTAAATTTAGTTTTCAGCAAAGAAAAATTAATCCGATTAGAGGCCTGCCTGTACCACTAGTGGGTTTGGCTTTCAGTGACTTATTGGTTCCCAATAGCAGGATAGTCAGTCCTACGTAAGGGGGCGGGTATCCCATACATTTGGATAGCTACAAGTGATAGCTTTTAATTTTAATAACTTTTAATGTAAATAATACCGCCAACTTGGCCGTCCATACGAGAAATAAAAAAAAATTACTTTTGATTCAACAAATATTAAAATTACAAATTTGGTTTACAGATAAAGGCACTAAATATACTTTGAAATGGGAATTTTAGAGTTTTATTTACTTTTTTTAATATTTTATAATATATAACAACCAGTTTTTTTCATGGGCAGCCTTCAATGCTGCACCATATTAAATGCATTAATAATTATGTACAGGTGGTCCCCGAGATACACTGTACCTCTTATACGCGGATTCGGAGATACGCGGTTTTCTAAATTAGACAATTATTTGAGCAAATTGTACTGATTTGACACATCAATTGTAAATTGCCAAATAATTTCCGTTTTGATCGAATGTTAAAAACTATTTCAAAAGGTTTAACATTGTTATATTCAGTGAGAATCGTATCAAACAATTCATAAAATGACTAAAACCACCTCCTACTTGCAGAATTACACGAAAATTAGTGATATTTTAGCTGGAAATCACGACATTCGACTTACGCGGAAATTCGAGATACGCAGTATTTTGCAGCCGTTTTCGGTACCCATTAACCGTGTATCTCGGGGACCGTCTGTACTTCATGGAAGATTCTTTTTATTTTGATTGAATATGAATAGAAAATCAGAAATTCTTCATAAAAATATGTTTTACAAACATTTATTTATTTTTATGATTTAATTTTTTTTTTCATGAAAACAAGAACAAACGTATAAAATGCTTGATAAATTATTTAAATATGTATTATTTTCTAGTTTTACCTCAAATGTGCTCTCTTATTATCATATTTTAATTATAAAAATTACTATTAACAGAGAAAAGAGTTGCAGAATTAGTATTGTTTATTTCTATACTTATGAAATTTTAATTACCAGGGATCTATTTTTTTATAATATTGAATATAACACAATATTAAACAATAAAAAAATGAATCATTTGAAAAATAAATGGAAGTATCTACTTTATACGTATTTTCCATCGAACATCAGAAAAAAAAACTTCAATTTAAAAGGCGAATTGCCAAACTTTAAAAATATTAAAAAAATAGTAAAAGAGATTTAAAAATAATTTATTAACTAAAGTAAATATAACTGATGTCCGTACTTTAGTTCAAAACTTGAAATGGTAATTTTCAATACAACAGAATTTATTGAAGCTTTAGTTTGAAAAAGAATAATTTCCCATACAAAATGTATGCCAGTCGTAGAGATGAAGGTGTAAATTTGGGCATTGAGACAATGGTTAAGGTTACTCAACGAATGCTGTAGAACCTTTCAACTTGAAAATATGTAAGGAAATTTAATTTATGTATGTATATCGCAAATACACTATAGTAAATTCTGCAAATAAATAAATCTCCTCTGGTTTTTAATGGGGAGTAGGGCGAAGGTCTAGAATTACAGGAGGAGCGAATGGATTTGAAGTCGAGAAAACGGGGAAAACAATTCTGGTTAACATCAACAAATCATTTCAGCTGACTTTTAGCCGCGTTCAGAAAAAATAAGAGCATTTTTAGGTAAATATTTTAGAGACTAGTGAGCAACGTTGCTGCTTCGCCAAACATCCAGTTGGTGGATGCATTTCATGTCGTCAACCTTTTGCAGATGCATTGCAGTTTTGCAGTGTTCAAAACAATACACTGTATGACGCCCCCTTATACTATGAAAGGATGCATTTTGCATTCGTTCAGGAATGTGTTTTCGTTAGCGAGAACATCATAAGAAAAGGATAAAGCGCGGGGAAAGATATCTCCATAGAACAAGGGTAGATTGATAGCATTTCAACTGTGTCAACTATTTGTTGAATAATTTTTGGCACGTTGAAAGGGCTTGAACCTCTGAGGGACGGAATGTCTGTTGCTAGAAGCTACCGCTAGTAGGGATAATGTCTCTGGGAAGACGACACACTTGACTTGGAACGTGTAGTGATTAAGCAATGTTAAGCTGGAGGAGGATGTTTCAGTGAAACCTTGCACAAGATGCTGTTTTATAAGAAAAGTAAGTTAAACTCGTGCACGTTTGGCTTATTGCATGCATTGACAAAAATGTAAGAAACAGTTTCTAAATAAAGTTTAAAAATGCTCTAAAAAGCTAATATATTAACATAAAGCTCAAACATATTTGCAAATCATTTGCTAATATAACTTATTTGACAGTAAACTTGGATTTTGACTCTCCAAGAGAGGTGGGAATTTTATCTATCGAAATGACCAGACAACGCCGAGACGGTGTTGGCCCTTCATTCCTCCTTATTAGCCAACGGCGTGGAAGCTACAGAATAATGCAAACGGTATAATGTTTGGTCGGAATCCGGGAACTCGAGTAGCATTTCCGGTAGATTTTAATGATAAATGACCGTTTAACTTGCGCTGGCTTAAAGTATACCGTCATGTTCTTGTCCCTCCTGGAAAGAGTATTCATACCATTGCAAAAGCTTTAGCAATTTATCGTTGCTTGAAGGTGTGCAGATTAAGTGGCTCGTTGATTTGCCGTTGTGATGTTTTTTTCTTGCGAAAGATTAGCCATAAATGGTGTTGTTTACTGATGTATTCCAGAGGGATTTACAGAACAATTCTGGAGAGGAGCTTTGTGGTTGGGATTAAGTAATAGCCTAGGAATGATAACGTATTAGTGAGTAGAACAATAGAAAAAGCGAGCATCAGTTAGGGATTATTTATATCGCATTATAATAAGCTGTTTGAATGTGTGTAACTCAAGACGAATGTTTTTTTTTTCAATGTTCTTCAATCTGCTTAAATGCTCTTTTTTTCTTTTGTTTATCTACCGTCTAGACTTTAACCATCCAAAAAAGCATTCATGATGGCAAGTACAATAACAAGTTGTGAATTTCAGTGTAAAGGCGTTAAATCGCAACTTTAAATTGCTTCTGGGAGACGATGCACACTTTCACGGAGGATGTAATCGTAAGGCGTATAGAAAGCGTTAAATGCTGCATGCTGTACAATGTACCTTTGGCTCCTCTTCACCTTCTCTAATGTGTTTCTCTATCGTTCTATCTCTTAGCAGTTTCCTGTTTGTACGGTGGTAATTGAATTTGTACCTCCCACCCCCCCGCTCCCCTTTCTCGCATGCACTGCAATGCAGTTGCGATCTTCCGGCGCAGCTGGGAAATCTGATTGCAAAACCGATCGTGTATCGCACCGGATGCCGGAACTGGAACTCGCGGTCCAAGCACGCGCCCGCCGGAGTAGCGTCCTTGATCGGGGTAGCGTTTTGCTACGCGCCACATTCCACACCGTTGCACACCGGTGTACCGTACGGTGGTCGAGTAAAGCGGAAATAGTTGTTAATTCAATTATTCAGTACCCGGGAAGGGGAAGGTTTTGCAGTAGTTGGTGGTTTCTTCTCGAGCTCCTCCCGAGAGGATTTGAATTTGAGCGAGTACGCGGTGTATTCCACCGCAATCGTGAGCTGTTCTCATCGGAAGCTGGGTTTCGAGAGGGAAGTAAGTCTATCATTGAGTCCAGTTTGGAATTATGGGTTTTTTTCTTTTTTCATACACAACCCAAATCAAGCTACGATTTCTTGATTTTATCGATTCGATTGGGTTTAGCAAAGGGTTTACTTTTTCTGTTACCTTCGTACCGGTAGCCGTTACTGGTTTGCTCAATCTGGTGTCACTTTGCAATTAGCAGATTTAATCGAGTGGACTCGCTTTAATAAGGGGGTGTGTGTTTTGAATGCGCGTGTCTTTGAAGTTGGAGCCTTCAATTTTAATGCTTACTATCTCTAATAGGAAGAAGTGTGTGTGTAATGGTTTGCAAAAAAAGCTAATGAACTTAAGGAGATTACCTTGACGCTATGAATGCACCCTGCTAAGCATGTACTAGAATACGATATTTTAATTTTTATTTGAATAAGCTCTAGGCTAATCTAGAGCTCTAGGAATAAGTAGTAAGTAGTAGTTAGCACTAAGCTTAGAATTGTTGGGTTCTGCTTTTTGCTATTTGGCGTAACTTCCTACACGGACATGCCGGTCTATACAGGCTTTCGAGACTTCGGTTTTGCTATATTTAAATAATACCTCCGTATGCTGATGATCGTTTGCAGTATAGTCAGTCAGTCAGAACTACACTAGGTAGCTCGATCCATGTGAGATTTGAATCCAGGGATGGATGTTTTAAAGTCTTATGACAAGGCTACTATGCCAATAATATTCACCTTTTTAACGCCTTTGATTTTGTATTAACTTACTAACATTACAAGCGCGGATGAAGCCTAAACCTTTCGTACTGTTAATTTACGCTGCTCGATGGGAGTTGGCACGTTTTGTACTGGATAAAATTTGTTCTGCAATGTTTGGCTATGCTGAACCATTGCGGAGAGTGCAATTGCATTCTTTAGGGTACAGTGCCAACCAAAGGCAGTGATTGTCCGATTATTTTAAATACGTTCTGAAAGCACGTTTCCGTGATATGTCATGTAGCTATATTATAAATAATGCATGGATTAAGAATGTTGCTCACATAATTTTCCATGCATGAAAGAACCATTCAATACTGTCAAAGTAAAAAAAAACAGACAACCATTTTCCAATCATCAATCAAGCAATCAATCAAGAAAGACATTGAGTGGAGCTAGCACCATTGGAGGATTTTATTATTCAGTGCATGTTTCAATGCGCGCAAAAATATTGTAACAAAAATTATTATAATTTTTAGTTAGTTAGATTCACATTATTACGGCTGTATTTCTTATTATAATTTTTAGACTTCCATTTATTTAATTTTAAATATAAATTTAAATATAAATTTAATTAAATGGAAGGCTAAAAATTATAATACGGAAAGAAGAGATCTTCGATCAACCTGTCATTATTATGTAAATTGAAGAATTATTTTGATATAAGTTACAGTCCGAACTCACTGATTGAACTTCAATTCTCTGCCAACTATTGAATTTGTGCTTTTTAGGTGGCACGTTTTTCCATACAAAAAAATATGAAATTTTTCTCGGCAAGCCATTAGATGTTTGTGAAATTTTCAAAAACCAGGTTTTCCATACAAACACATGCTTTTTAATTGAACTTTCAGCCAACTATCGAGCGTTCAACTAAAAAGAAGGCCAACTAAAAAGCATTAAACTATTGAATTCTGACTGTATTACCATCAAAAAGCTCCCAATAGAGAACTGAAGTAATGAATTTACCGCAAGAGTCGCATGTTCTGAAAGTGCATGAAAGGTTATGGGTTGCACGGAAACGGTGGATAAACTGAATCATAAAGTAAGCCATTATGCCATCCATTGAAGCATTAAATGTGTACTCCGACGAACCATAGAAGTCTGATGAAAGCGTTGCATGCTGCGGTCAATAATATCTGGCAAATATGTGTGCTAAGTTAGTACCGAATGAAGTACATGTAAATAGTAAGCGCTAAGCGAAAAGGTGAAATTACCATCAATTAATTTTGCCACTAGCTTTGAAGTAACCGACAGGACACATTAGATTCAATAGTCCATTTTCTACAGCTTTCGCAAATGCATTGCGTTCACTGTGCAATCACTACCGCTGTGTGGTTGTTGACGCTTGCAGCGTTTCCATTGCAACGCAAATTGAATCACACGGCAAGCGTGGTCGGATCAAGCAACCGTCCAGTCGAAATTATGAAATGTTTACGACCCATCATCGTACGCTTCGGAGGCATAGGTCATCGCGTCAGTTGCTGCAGGCGTTAGCGATTATAAGTAGCACTAGCTATTTAATATTTCCCTTTCTGATGCACCAACAACGCGGGTTTGTGAATGCATTAGGCAGAAACGCTTCGCAGGCACTGAAAACTTCACAGTTCCTGTTATTCGTGTGTAATAGAAAATCACCTTCTATAACAACCATGATTGATTTCAGCACGAGTGAAAAAGTAATTTTATAATTGTAGGTAATTTTCTGTATTTTCCTGGTCTCGTGGAGCATTTTTCGACTTATACGATTTAACTACAGGACTGACATGGGTTCAAGCCCCGAATGGACCGTGCCAGCATGCGTAGGATTGACTATCCTGCTAAGGGTAATGAAGAAGTCATAGAAAGAATACAGCCATGCAGCTGGATAGCAGATGGATGACTTTGCTACGGGAAGGCAGTTCTTATGTGGCTAGATACCACGACGGGCAAGTTATAAGGTTATACGCAGTGCTGCAAAATGTCACTAACAATGTCGTAAAACATTCTGACTGAAACAAAATTCATATCAGCGTCACGTACTCAATTGTGATAATCAGAGGTGATACTCCGAACGATTGGTGTGACTAATACATGCTCATGACATGTTTGCGAACACGACCATGACGCTTGGTCAGTCACTATATCACGACTTTTTTTTTGCTGTGATCAATTTTGCAAAATGTCACTGACGTAGTCATGACAAATTGCAGCTGAAACAAAATTATCTCAGCGTCACGAGCTTTACTGCAAAGATCAGAGGCGAGCCTCAAACAGTTGGTGCGACCATCACATGCTTGGTGACATTGTGTATGACCAACTCTTGTTCAGTCACTTGGTCGCGACATTTTCAGTCGGTGATCATCGCGATGTTCACGGGAGATATGCATTGCGTGCGAGTGGTTCCAATAAACAAAATGAGCATTGTTTCTAGCTCTGTCTGACCCGACAGATAATCAAAACAGATAGAGGGAGAAAGCATGCTCATTTTGTTGCTAGAGCCCACGCGCCAAGTATGTTCCAAGAATGTCGCGACTATCGCCGACAACAATGTCGTGACCAAGTGAGTGACCAAAAGTTGGGTGCTAAACTAAATGTCACCAAGCATGTGATTGATTCTCGAACTGTTTGAGTATAGTCACTGATCATCTCAGTTGGGTACGTGATCTGATTTGAGCTTCGTTTCAGTCATGAGAGTTGATGATTGAAACAGTGGCATTTGGCAGCACTGTTCACAGCCATAAAAAAATCGTAATTATGCTTGCGCCGGCATTAAGCTAAGCTTGTCAGTCAGAGTATCGCGTTGGACTCAAGAATTCACATGTCGTGTTCAGCATGTCATTACGCACTTTTATTGACTATCAGCAATGAGCATCAAGCTACCACGGATATGTTCATTGTTTTCGTTGGTGAAAATCTCGTGATATTCATGACATTTTGCAGCACTGGTTATACGAGTTCAAAACTGTACTATGGGACAGCCCCGTTATTTATAAAATACATCAGCCGTTAGGCTTTGGCTGGTAGCATTAGATCCGTTCCTAGCATCGGTGTACGTAGAAAATTGAGTGAAAATGAGCATTTTTCCGACGTACTAGATGGTTGACATAGTTACTTACCACGGTGTGGTAGGACCAGGCACATGAAATGTATTGAAATTCCTAGGATTAAGTGTGAGCGCCGTACGTTCCCAATATGGACGGAATCAATAAAACCAGCGTCTGTGTCCGTATACAGTGGCTGCCGGACACCTCATATTTTCACCTATTATCTGACTTTGCGGCACCCTAGACAGTCTCTTAGAGCACTTATCGGAAAACTGTTTTTCGCCTATCGTTGAGGACAATCGTCACCCCGTAGCGTTTAAAACGGACTCTGTGCGACAGATTGTGGACGTCGTGTAAGCCTGTTCTGGCATCAACAACACTTTGGCACTAAATAGTTCCTCGTCACACAGTGAAATAGTTCCTGGGAAACATGAACAAACATATCAGTAAGCAGAAATTGCGTAAACTGGCTTTACAGCAGTAAGCAATGACGCAAAATCCACTGCGGTCATTTCGGGCAAATTTCGATATGAAAGCCAAGTCCGTTCCAACGAATTTTTCTGGACTAACATGATGCAAAAGCTCTATTTCAACATTTTCGTCGCGAAAACTTGGAAGGAATTGATATTAAATTGAAAGTAGATCTTAACACATGTCTACGCGCATGTCTTCGTCTACCATGACAAACAATCCGGATAACTAACGCTTAGCTAATTATCTTTCAAAGAATGGTAATGAAAAAAAATTGCATTTGTTTTACAGCTATTTATAAAAAGTCAAGTTGTAAGTGTAAGTGGCTAAGTGTATAAATTAAGGCTTAATACAATTATGACCATAACGAACAACATTTTCGCTCTAAAACAGTGAATTTACGTTAGATGGATGGATTTTTTAGTTCAAATATGAAAATTGTATAACATTTCAACTTCATTAGCTACGTGCTGAGCACCTCCGTTTGTAAATTATCACCCTTTTAAAATGTATTGCCAAGAGGTTTAGGACTTTGATACGAAAAAGCGAAATCTGAACGCCATTCGTATCGTCTTGTTGCCAAGGGCGCTCTTGTTTGTCCCTGATTAATAGTTGGGCCAGTCTTGGCCAGAAATATTTTAAGGCTTGACAAAGAATTTTTCGTACTAAGTACCGAAATTGGCTTAAAATATCTTCAAATCATCTTCAAGATAGTTGCAAAATAGTTACAAATCTTCATTTAAATCAATTCAAATATACCACCTTGATTCGCGCACCTCTGCGTCTCGTGCTAAAACGATAGCTGGCGTCAGTATAGCTTCCAGGTGACATGGAGGTTTGTCAGGAGATAAGAAGTGTGTCCTGACACGGTGAAATCAGTATAAAAAGAAGGTAAAATTTTAGAAGGATTAGAACCATAAATTGGACGATTAATTGAGCGTTGCTATCAATACAACCAGTGATAATAAACAAATATTTGAAACTATTAACTTAACATATTTCATGGTGTTTGCATACTTATACTGATGCAGCGAGCTTATTATTACTTGATTTAAGTTAAAACAATGTCCCAAAATGAGTTTTGGTGTAAATATCCACGAGTTATGGCTTACAGCTCAATTGGTACAGCTGCTATGGCGAATTGCTAGGCATAATTGCCATCTTGAGATGCAATTTTTAATTTAAATTAATTTGAAAAATACTCTCGTGTTCTAAACATGTTAGGCTTTAGAAAACATATACATTTTTGACACTTATACTCAATGCTTAACTTTACAGGAGTAAAATCGAAGGCATAATAAAGCCATAATTGATACACTTACCCGATTTTCCTTGTGGAAGGAATTTACAAGACACTATTTTAAACATAAATTAAAGCTACGTGAAACCGTTTTCACTCTGTCCTGTTCTACTCATGTCCTACGCATTCTGTCCTGCAAGGATTGCCAGGTACGGCATATATGTGGTGCACGAACGCGATACATAATTTATGCACATCGTTCAGACTAATTTAATAAAACAATTATTTACGCACTTCAGGCGCGCACACATACACTCAAATGTACACACACATCTGCCCGCCGTCGCCCGTTTATGTGGAAGGTAATAAAATATAATTAATATATTTGTTCAGATTTATCGTTCTAGTTATGGAGTGAAAGGAGTGGGAACCCGAATGAAAGAGAAGCGAGGTGCAGAAAATTAAAGTCAATTGGATAGGTTAAAAGGGCACATCATATTGCGTGGCGAAGCTGATTGGGTCATGGGCAGGAAGAATGAAAAGGTGTGTGCTGTCATCATCATTCTGAGGTGAGTGTGATATGCATTCTCTGCCCGGCGCGAGTTTGGTTTCCGCGTATCACCCGTACAGAACATTGAGTGGTAGGGATACTGAATGTATCCATCAGGTAGTTTTCGAAGAATAGAAAGAAAACGAGAGAGCATGCCAATGGCATTTCTGGTATAAATGTGCGTTGGTAAAAATGCAGCAATATGGTTTATATGTAGGAAGTAATCGTACGAAGAAATGATGGGTTAAATACCCATTTATTACTACATTGGTGCGAAAATAATGCTATTTGCACAAACCAAGAACGGAAATTCAGTAATGGTAAAATTATCCCTAGATAATGATATTCCAGATATTCAGACTATTTTATGATGTAAGAATGTATGAGAAGCATTAAAATTGTCATGCTTGGGAATATTAATAATTCAACCATTCCATGGAATGACTTGTACCATGCAATTCTATGAACCACCAGGCGTCTCCATTTTAACTCGCTTGGTATTAACCTTTAAGTTGGCAACCGGATACCCGGGTATTTTTTTCAACTTTAAACTTCAATAACTTTGGATTCATTGCTTTTATTGACCTGAAATTTTCCGTGGCCTCCCAACTTTTAATTTATGATTTTTTGGTGCATAAGTTGTAATTTTAAACAGCCTGTAAGTATTTTATTTTGATTTTTTTTAACTTTACCACATAAGTTGGCAGCCAGCATACACGGGTATTCCATACATTTTGTATGGAGAATGACGTTTCTCTTCTTCATCTTTTCGTATTGTGCTTATTTTCGAGTCAATTTCAAGCGATTCCAAATTTCAATTTGACCGTTATTTTTATAATAAAATGAAAAAACTTAATGAATAAATGAAATAGAAGAGAATATATGGTCGGCATTACTTGCTTACAGCATTCAAATATAGAAAGCATTGTTTACCTATGAAAATCGTTAATTTTTTGCGTCAAAACGTGTGGAATACCCGGGTATGCCGGTTGCCAACTTACGTGTGTAAATCTGGTTGCCAACTCTACGGTTAATTTACCATAACACTGTGTTAATATTGTTCTTTTGCTATCTTAATTTCGGCATTGCATTGCACATCCAACGCATGATCAAATTTAATGCTGCAGATGAGAAGAGAAAATATTTCACATTTGATGAGAGCTTTGAGAAAGATCGGTGCCTCTACACTACGAGCTCATTCGTAGTTAATAGTTGCTTGCAAACTTATTAGCCTCTCGATCATATCACGTTTTCGCTTTCGCTCATCACGACAGCAAATAACGAAGCAATATCGAGCTTAACTAGACAATTTGCAACTCATTTCCATTTGGCGCACTCATCACGCGCTCACACGCTGCGTAGTCAGTACACATACACACGTGCGTGGGAAAAGTGAGCAGTGGGTATGATTTATACGTTGACCCTGCCTGGTGTCGGTGCAGGCTAATTGGCGCGAGACAATTTCGCTGGTGAAAATCGACGCGCAATACAATCCACTAGCGATCATGGAGGGTTTCCGGGGGATAAACGTTTTTTCTCTGTTGTGAGTGTTGCTGATGTTGGGTATGAGAAATTGCTTTTACCACGCAGCACGAAGAGCAACGGAGAAGACGGTACGGAGAGGCTTAAAATAAACATGAATTATTATGGACTGCTCGATGGAGCTTTGCGACCGGTAGGTAAGATGATAATTTATGACCAATCGTTGACGCCTGACATCGTGCTCGATTCGGCTGAGCGGGGACTGATGCAGCTGGGGCTGGTTTTTGGTTCCTTTCTCTTTAGCAGGAAGATGTACAGTGTTTGAAGGAACAATGGGTCCCTTCTGTACCTGACGAAAGTGCTGTTTGGTTATTAAATACTTCTGCATGTCGGTGGTAATTGTGATGCTGTTAATAAATATTAAACGCTATTTTGTTGTGCTCTGTGCGTGAAAGAAAACGCACTATAGAAGGAGCATTTTGTATTTAAACTATGATACATTTTAAAATGATTTACTGCAATCGTTGTTGTATTCGGTTATCGTTGCTGTAAATAAAGCGCAATACAATATTTATGCAACTGCTAAAGGCGACGTAAGAATTACTTCCATGAATTGGATGCTGTTTGTATTTTGGTTGATTTTGCGTATCTGCTGATACTGCGATACGGAGAACCAGTCGTGATGAATGCTTAATTGTAGAGGCGGATTTATCCTTCTCGGGGCCCTAAGCGGGGGATAGAATTGGGGCCCCTAGTTTCCTTAAAAATCCAGAAAATTATATCGCATTTTTATGAATATCTCGTTACGAATACCAAATATGTCATCCTGATTTCGTTAGGGATTAATTTCTACTGTTGTTTTTTTATGGCGGTTGGTTAATTATTAAGCTAACATATTTTGCATATTTTTAGGATGTGCCTCATCGTTGTTTCCGGTATTGCAAACATCAAAACTACATTAAATACTAGCTATACTAGTGTTACTAGTGTTTAGAGTAAAGAAGCATTTCATTATCTGTAGTAGTTTTTCAACACAAGTATGCATTAGATCGTTTTTCCAAGCTAAGAGTCTTTTATATTGAAATGAATCAATCAACGATGAAATGATAAACTGTAGTTATTAAAACTCCAGACTTTCCGAATTTCAGTACAGATCTAGGCATATCTAGATAAAGATATATCTGGAAAACCTGACAAAAAATCTGAATTTTACTTATTTATACTTTTGTATTTTTAGAGCAGAGTTTGCAATACATTTGTTTGCTCATTCATGTACATGAGCAGTGAAAGTCATTATCATCATCATTAAGCATGTGTGATTTCCTGTTTCACAGATACATAAAACATGTGCCTGAAATCCAAGCGTCCGACAATGGTTATCCTGCTCTTGCGTATTTGTAGTCTATTCGTCCTTGCAATCGAGACCGTGTAGGAAGTTCTTAAAAAATATAAATTAATCGTCCCAGGAGCTTCTTTATGTCTTATTGTCAGGAGAGGATTTATTGTTTTTAATATGCAAGAGTGCGAAAGTATGTAATATTTGTTTTGGCCTTCAAAAATTATCTCCAAAGTTCGTAACAACTTTTAATTGCTATAAACGTTATCAACACATTCCACACACTTACTTGTAAGAATGTACTACTTTGAGAATGATTTAGTTTTCCGTTCGTTTGTGCATTAATAACAAAACATCAATCGCTGATAAAAGTAAACTAACATGTGAAAGTTTTGCCCGGGGCCCCCTTCAGGCCCCCCGCGGCCGCTCAGTCCGCTTATAGGAAAATTCGCCACTGCTTTATTGCATTTAAGGAACAACATTAAGTAAAAAATAAGCGTTCTTATCTAGTTATCTAGTTAAGTTTTTTTTCACCTGTATGGTTCGCCACTAAAATTACGGCTGAATCGTTACTTACTGAATAAAAATCCTATACAGGGCGTTCGGGATAATTTTGACAGTTACATTTTTGTTTACAACTCGTGATCGAGTTGGCATAGGAAAACAAGCAATACGTCATTCGACAGCTAAAAGTGTACGGAGCAAGCAGCAAAAACATCCCGTGATAAAAACAATGCCAAAAAAGAGTACATTGTGGAAGC
This sequence comes from Anopheles coluzzii, assembly GCF_943734685.1. Taxonomy (NCBI): domain Eukaryota; kingdom Metazoa; phylum Arthropoda; class Insecta; order Diptera; family Culicidae; genus Anopheles; species Anopheles coluzzii. The sequence continues at coordinate 42,393,910 of NC_064671.1, read as the reverse complement.
GGATCACATGCATCATGATGATCCGCGCCGGACGCGACAACCGCGACATCATGCAGTGCGTGCAGTGTTCGCTGAACACGGTGAAGGCGATCCGGAGTGAGCTGGGAGAAATCAGCGACGACGACGAAGCGGTGGCAGCACGAACACCACATTCTCAGCGGCGGGATTGCGTGCGGACCGACGCTTTCCTGGCTGACCTCCAGGCGCGCGTGATGGAAAATCCGGGGATCGGAATTCGGCCGTTGGCACGTGATATGGGGGTGGCACCATCCACGATGAAAATGGCCCTGAATGACGACCTCCGGTACTTCTTTTATAAGCGCCGAAGAGGTCAGTTGTTGACAGAGAAGGGCCGCGAGCGTCGGTTGGGGAACGCCAAGAAGCTGCTCAACTTGCTAAAGCATCCCGTGGAGCCGAATGTGTGGCCTCCCAGCTCCCCGGATCTTAATCCAATGGATTATTTCGTGTGGGGCGCGGTGGAACGGGACACCAACAGAACCTCCAGCAACACCAAGGCGGAGCTGATGGCGAAAATCAGATCCGTTTTCGCGGCCCTACCCCGCGAAACTGTCGCCAGGGCTTGTTCCCGGTTCCGGAGACGGGTGGAAGCCGTAATAGAAGCCGAGGGCGGATATTTTGAATAAAATGAATAACATACATGGTAAGCTACTATTTCTAAAACAAAAAAATTCCCCGATTATTGATTTTGCCATAATTTTTTTTTCTTTCTCCGTAGGTGACTGTCAAAATTATCCCGAACGCCCTGTATATTGTCAGCAAGCCAGATTGCAAACATTAGTTCTGTGTTTTTAAACATAAATATATATTTTGGAATGTAGTGTAGTTCAAAAGCATAGAAATGCCACAGAAAGTAAAGTCTTTTGAAACCACCCACAAGAACAGAGCAGACATTGTAAGTCCGAATCGTGATGGCAAGATGGAGTAGGACATTTTTGCAGCAATATATAATAAATGTTATATGTAAAAAGACTTGACTTGTACTTTGTGATTGTTAGATGTGTGTCATTCTAGATTTCCAGTTCTGTTCGAAACAAGTTTGTTTTGTCGTTTTGGTTGTATTCTCGAAGGAATATTGGAACAAATGATGAAATAGGTTTGAGAGAGTAATAGTCACTAAAACAGATGTGGAATATTTCAGTAAAACAAATGTTTATGTCATTCGATTCAGTTCGGAGTCTGGTTATAAATAGTGAACATCAGGTGTACAAGTATTGAAAACATACACTGCCGTACATGACTGCGAAGATCGTTTCGCTCAAGAGAAAAATATATTCATAATGATATCGCAATGTATTTAAAATCATTTAAAACAATGATAAAATCTACTCAACAAAGAAAAAACTGTGTTCTTAATTTGTAATGCCAACCGGTATCGTAATGTTGACTGTGTTATTACTGCATTTGGCTTGTTCTATTGGTGTAAGCTTGGAATAAGTGCATGTGTAATTTTTTTGGAACAAAACTAAAATCTCAAAATGGTGCATTATATCTTTTCAGTTTTAAGCGTTGAGATTTAAGAGCAAAAAATGTATTACCTTGTCATTTTTCTTAACGAAAATCATTGAAATGAATGAGAATAAAAATGAGATTTTTGAAAAGGAAGTAAATCACCCTGGCATCTTTTCCGAAATAATAAAGAAATAAGGGTGTTTTTACTTTAGGGTGATTTTTTTTACCACTACCCTCAAACAATGTATGCTAGCTCACGAAAACAAGCTTAAGTAGCTGTTCGCGTTCGAACCATACCACCCTTGTAAAATCCTGACGCGTACACCTTCTAGCAACAACACACGGCAGTGCAACATCGTTGTTGAATCAAACAAGACAAGCATTTCGTTGGCAGGTTGGCAAGAGGGTTGTAAAAATGGGTTGTTCCTACTGCACTGTACCGCATCGTGTATGGTTTATTTACGCGGCACGGATTGGATGGGAACGGTTGAAAATCATCTCCAAACGGAGCTGTTAGCGGATACCGGCAGCAAAGATGGATGGAGTATAATTACGTGGGTAGGAATTTATTACACAACCCTTTGCAGACCCAAAAGTAACACAAAAAACGCACTCCAATTTCATGATATTGTTGTAGGTTTTTCATGTTACGTATGTTTTATTTGCTTTGGGGGTATGAGGGGGGGGGGGGGGGGATAGTTCTTTTTTGTGAGAAGCTACAGCTGTGGGGAAGTAAGATCACGTGAGAATTATTTTATGGCATGCTGCACATCACGCTGCTCTTAAGCGTGAGTATCAGGTGTAGGGGAGCTTTTGATACAGCAGAATTGCAGCTTTTGTGTGTGTGCGCACGAATACGATGTTTGGTTGCAGTAAAATAATCAAAAGTCTAGCTTCGCGAGTGATTTGCAGAAAACGTGAAATGCTTCAAGGAAACGAGTTGTGGTTTTTGTTGTTTTGATTACAAATTGTACTGAGATTAGCCCATTACTAAAGCGAAGAAGCTTCTGAAGAACAGCGACACAAGTGTTTAATGGGCGGATTCTTCATTTCAATTTCATATCAGTTCCATATTCTTTCATTTATTTTTTGTACTATTTATCTTGTCTATGAGGGCATAATCTAATAGGTAATATATAGAGAATAGGTAAAATATATTAGAACATAGACGTCGGGCATTGCTAGCTACTTTTGTCGCGAAGTTAATCAGTGGGGACATAGACTCTCCCTACCTGCTTGAAAAGCTGAATCTTTATACTCCTGAACGACCTCTCAGGATACGTGAGCTGTTAAGACCTACGTTCTCAAGATCTGCACATTCCTACAATGCGCCTATTAACCAAATGATACATAGCTTCAATAAATACCAAAGATTCTTCGACTTCAATATTAGTATAGCTCAGTTTAAAACCAATTGTCTCTCGTTTCCTTATAGATAGCGCTGTAGCTAAGTTTGTAGATGAATTAATGATTTATTATATAAGTACGTGTCCCAGCAAATCTATGCAAGATACTAAATGAGAAATAAATAAATAAATAAATTTATAAAAATACAAAAAATCATGTCAATAATGATTTCATAACATGGATTTCTAATGCTGTTTCTGACTTTATCACAAAGTGTTTCAGGATTCAAAGGCGATTGAGATAGATAAGTATAAGAATGTATTAGTCGAATATATCGTGGATTAATAATGGGTTAACAGCAAAATATAATGCCATGTTTTGGTAAAGATTAATGAAATTTTAATACCCAAGGCACGTCAAGCATGTTTGTTAAACATAAAGAGCAACTTTGCGGTGCTTTAAAATCTCGTACAGTGTCCATTTTTTTTAATCTCTAAAGCGTATGTGAACCGAAGGATAGTATCCAAGTTATTCAGCCGTACCGGTGAACTCGTTTGACGAGAAACATTCGTCGCTCATGAGTGGATAGGGATGTACCACTAGGTTGGCCAGTACAAAATCTACACGGTTTTCTATTTTTTTATCTAGAAGGCTATGAAATGAGCAAAAATGAGTGTCGCGGCGAACGTTCCCAGGAACGAACGAGTTCGCCGGTACGGCTGATTCGCAAGCTAAGTATGGTATATTTTTTCATAATCTGGTGTGTGGAGTTTTCTGGAGTTTAATTAAAATTGCTTATAGCTACGAATAGTCAGGACAAACTGCAAACGCTTTTCCACGATGTTGATTTATAAAAAAATGTTCATAGGCATATAAACAATCGCTAAATAATTAAGCCTGGAACTGGTATAGTATTATAGTGTTTTCAAATGCTCATTTTTATTGTTTTAATTTGTTCAGAAAAATGATAAAACTTGCTATCATGTTGTCTAGGGTAACTCATATAAAAATATCATAGAAGTTACACTTTTCCAATCGAGTGGGTGTTTTCAAAAAGTCAACCGATCAGGTCGGCTGCTAGTCGAGAACTAATTTTATTTGTTAATTACTTTCTCTGCTTCACATCAGTCCATTCTGCTTGCTTAGCACACGCGCGGAATCACAGTCGCTGACGACGCAAGACGAATGCGCGTGTGGTCGAAACGTGAGAAAGTCTGCTGCGATCGTGGTAACTTAGATAAAAGTTGATTTTTCAGCAACCCAACGCCAATATCCATACGAACACAGTTACAAAAATGTGATTTAAGGATAAGAACACGAATTTATTATATTGACCCTTCCAAAATTTGATCTGGGTTCGGTAGTAAATATTGAAAAAATAATTTAAAAAATGCAAAAAATTGGCAATTGTTCGATGTAAATATATTTTATTTGGAAAGCTTGAGATAAATTCGTAGAAAATTTAGATAATTTGGACAAAAGTATGCCAAACATATTTTCGATGTAATGTAATGTGCAGACAATGCAACAAAATATAAATTAATGAAAAAAGATTATATATATTAATATAAGTAAAATAAACCTTCCATTGTAATTTGTTCAATTAGTTATCATAAGTTAATTAGTTATTGCAAGAGCTATTAGCATGGTAAAAATAATTGAAATTGCGCTAAATTGCTGTTTTACCACCACAAAACACCTCATACAGATCGATATCATATCTGTTGAAGATATAGCAAAAACACAAAAACAAGGGGTTTGGTTATAGAAACTAGCCGATGTGTCTCAGCAAAAATTGTTTTGAGCTGCTGTCAGAAACACATTTCATGAAATAATTGTTTAACACTAGAACCGCCGATGGGACTTTTTTGTCCCATCGCATTCGAGAAAGGTGTGTTATTCCGCTTGCCATCGTGACAACTCATTGAAAATTTCTGACTTTTATTTATTGTTAACGATCTTTTGAATGCACCTATAAACAAAATTGTATCTCATATGGTAATTAAAAAAAATCATTTTCAACCTAAAACCGCCATATGGGACATTTTTGTACCATAAGCAAAATTAATTGTGATGGCTGGCATCCCTGCTGTCAACGAGTGACGGGTGTACTTCTGTAAGTCTGGCAGCACTGGCGTGTACGCGTTTTCGTGACAAGGCATGTCAATACGAATAGAACAATAAAAGTGCGCGAAAGTATTCAACTACATACGTGCTTTTACTCTTGCTTACTACGTGCTTATGTTTTCGCTATATTCAATCGGCTAGTCTATAAAAGCATTCTACCGTACACTCTAGCGCAATTTTATTAGTAGCACTGGTTCGTCTGAGTGTCCCTTATAAAGATTTATTATACCTAATTATGAAGTTTATTAATTATTTTGTCACATGAAACCCTTAGGAAATAATAAACATGTCTAAATATATACACATAACGAATGGGACAAAATTGTCCCATATGGCGGTTTTAGTAAGGTTGAAAAGTCCGGCGGTTCTAGTGTTAAATAATCCTGCAAATTGTGACATACATAACAGTAATAAGAAACGTTTCTCTTAGCTCTTTAAGTTGTTCAGAGATCTTTTAAGGCAAGAGTGATACAAATGTAAATATGCATATAATGTCGTAAAAAAAAACAAACAAACAAAAAAGCAAAGAAAATCTGCAAAAAATAAAGAAATTACAAACTAAACTAATACCGTTACGTTGGTGTTATGTTTTGTTATGTTTTCTCTGATTGTTCTGTATTTTATTTTTATAATGTAAAATAGATTCCTAACAAAGCAGGGGTAAAATAATTTTAAGTTTCAGTTGTGTCTTGTAGAAACATAATGAAAAATGTTTCGAAAATTAGTGAAACATTTCTTTTCTCCATTCATTTACTCTTTTCCCCATTCTCTGCAAATGTGAAACCGTTTGGTTTATGTGCTGGTCGGAAATAGTTTTATGGTGCCATTGTGAAGGAAGTGGAATTTTTTAACCATTACCATCGGTCGAAGCACACAAACAGTAGTTGACAAAACATTCACACTCAAACTCGGATGTCGCGATCCACAAAAGCACAAACAATAACGAACACGATGGAGAAAAACAGGGAAAGCTAATAAATGGCTAGGGGGAAAGTTCTAGAAGCGAAAAGTTGAGTCCCAGTGAGGTGCAGTTCCGCTTCTAGTGTATTCCTTTCCCTTCTCCCTAAAGTTGTCAATTTTCGGTTCAATTGAGTGTCATTGCAGTCGCCCGTTTTCCACAGCTTACAAACAGAACAAACCCCACTTTCCTGCGTCTCCACAGTTGTAGTTGCAAATTGTAATTCCACTACCATCGTTGGCGACCAAGACCAATTGAAAGTTTGCACCTCTTTGTCTTGTCTGCAAGTTTTATCTTGTTTCTTGTGTATTTTTTTTCATTTTGTGTGGTGCATAAAATCGCAGTCGAGCCAGCTGCTGCATTAATTTTCACTTCCGGGGTTCGAGGTTGGTGATTCTGGTCTAGTCGATGTTGTTTTGTGAAAGAGTGAGATGCGCAGAGAAAAGCGAAAAGCGGCAGATTTGGTCGACAATTGAGAAAGTTTTCCTTAAGGGCGGTATTTGATTTTTATTTGGCTTGTTGTAAAGTACTTGGGAAAAGGTTGAATGATGACGAAATAATGAAAGTTTGATCCAATTTTTGAGTTATTTTGGAGATAACCATAGGATGGACAACAAGTGCTGCAGAATTTGGAATGTTCATTGTTCATATCCAAATGTTATCTTTAATATTCATAAACAATATTATTGCGTAATCATTGTGGAGTGATGTTAGGTAAATATAGTGTATAATTTGATCACTTGCGAATAATAACACGAATAATGTCTTATGAATATACAAATCTACACCGCAGCAGCGCGTTGGTCGATTCGTGCAAGATTCATCTCAGCTCTCCTGTTAAATGAACTAGACGTCTCATCCCTCTTATCCTCTCTATGCGCCCTCTCGTCGCTTTCGTGACAGACCTCCCCTATCCATCCTATACCGCCAGAACCTCTTCGAATGATCCTTTTCTCCTAGCTCTATTGGCTTTCAACAACTTCTATCACTTATTTGACTTCAATGTCCCAGTGTTCCGTTTCCGTTTGATTTTTCCTCACTCCAGTCCATGCAATCTGTATTCCTCTTTATTGCCTCAATTGGACAATTGATAATAATAATAATGAAAGTAATAGTAATAATAATAATAATAATAAAAGTAATAATAATAATAATAATAATAATAATAATAATAATAATAATAATAATAATACTAACAAAAATCATAAAAATAATAATAATCATATTAATAATAAAAATACAAAATACAAAACAAAAATACAATTATAAAAATAATATAAATAATAATAATAATAATAATAAAAATAATAACAATAATATCAAATTCAAATTCAAATTGCTTCAAACATAGCTGGCACAATTGGTACTAAACTAATTGGAACTAAACTAAACTAAGGGGAAGTAGAAAAGAATGTACACCAGCATGGAAAACCAATAGGAAACAGCATGGAAATCCAATGTGAAAAGAAAGAAGCAGTGGATAAGAAGAACATATTTTAAAAACAAAAAATAACAAATATAGAAAAATAAAAGAAAAAAAAAATAAAAAAGAAGAGAAAAATAATTAAAAACACATTCGAATCCTAACCAGATCATTTCCCAATTAGCAAGGAATGACTATCTCGCTGCGTGTTACACTCATAAGTCTTCCAGAATAACGACATGAATGCGTCGGTTGTTACACACTTACTTAAATGCAAACTTACTTTTCTTCATACTTCCTTAATTACTCAGTGAATTATATCTCGTTTTTATGTTTTTTTCTATTTTCACACACCTTTGACTATAATTGAGCCTGTAAAAAAAGAAATGGTACAAACTGCTTTTAATCGACATTTATATCTTGTTAGAGCTTTCGACAAGACTATCATCCTTTAGTTGTGGTTGTTTAATTTTACCCACCGCTAACGACCGCACTAATTGCAACCGTGCTCCCAAACCGACGCTGGAAACAAACACAAATTGAGGTTTTTCAATCCGGAAAAGAGTTTCCAAAAGTTTCAACCTGCCCCTGCCCTGACCCTTCACTGTCTGTATTAAACATATCCTAGCTCTGAGGATGGTTATCAATTAGCAACGCTTAGTTAACCCAGCTTAACACTAAGCAATAGGAAGTGTGCACACACCCTTGCGCCCTTACAGGCTGCACTGGTGCCGTTCATCACGATCATAACTTCTCCCTCACGGGCAAACACAGACAAAACCGAACCGAAATGGGCTTTCGGGCTCGGGCCGGCCTAGCCAACGTCGAGCGCGCTAGATGTTTACGTGCCGAACCGCACCGAACAAGATGATGTGTACTTGGTCGACTCAAAATGATGAATATCGAGCACGGTGGAAGGGATCGGCGGTTGGTGGTTCCACTGTAAATGTCATTAGTAACCGACCGTTCCTCCGAGGGGTCTATTCGCACCTAAAACAAACCACCTTCTCCAGTGTGTGTTGAGTGCGTTTGATACGGCGGCAACGTTCGGTGGTTTGCTAAGTTGCAACAGAGTGTTACTAATAAGCGCGACCCGAAATGACCTCTCCTCCGTCGCGTGGAAGTGCGTGCACGGATATCTATGCTCCCAAAAACCCTACCGAAAGGTACAAATAAACACGCACCAAATTAGACGATATGAGCGCCCGAGGCCATTGGGTGTTGCTTTTTTTCTGGTTGGTGTATGAAAATCTGCCCCACACGTTCATTCATTGCCAACGGTAAAGCCAACACATTCTAATAGCATCAGCGTCCAGGGTGGTCCTTGTTGGAAGCAACAGTGCGTGTGTGGTGCGTACTGGTTTGTGGTCGGGACGTCGAGATGCGTGCCACGACCAGATCTATCCAGGAACGCAGGAAAAACCGCCTCCCCCCCCGATGTTTGTGGTTTGCTCTGGATCCCGGGGACTCGTTTCCGGGTGTGAGGAGAGGATGATTCGGTTTATCCTTTCGTAAAATTTTTGGTTAAAAGTTTACGACGGTCCCAGTCGGAGTATGTTTTTCCGTTCCCTGTAAACCTTCTGGTACCGGCAGGGTTTTGTGTACGGTGCCGTCAGTAAACGGTGCCTACCCCATCTATGTGGTGTTTATAGTGTGCTTTTTTGTGTCTTCCCATCTTCTTCCTAGTAGTGAAATACACATCCCGGGAGGACCTAGCCTACCGTGAATGTGTGAATAATTCGACCAGAAAAGTGGCTAACGTGGTCCCATCACGTGCGATTATGTTTTCCCTTGGTGTTTTTCATCCCCATTCTCATCATTTCATCCCCTCACACTTGCATGTGGGACATAATGTGCTTGCAAAGGTGAACGATGGACTGTGAGCATTATAATGGCGTTGGTTTGTATTATCAAAAGGTACGGGTGCATTGCAAGATGGATGGTGATGGACACACACGGGTTGAACGAATCCGGATGGATGGATGGATGGGTATAAATCTTGCTAAGCTTTCTAAAGGGTACGGTAGGGACGATGAAATGGGTACGGCTGACCAGATGGAACTGTGTGTTTTAACCGCAAGCCTTCAGTGGGATAATGTATAAGTTTTACGATGAAACAAAGGTGGTATCAAATTAACGCGATAAGCGATGCTTAGTTTTTTATTTATAAGTTTAGTAGTTTTATGAGATCTTTTCTTTACAGGAATATAAACTTTTTTATCATCACGACCTTGTAGTCAAGAACTATCAAGAGAGATGTCTTTCTAAGAGTTTCTCATAAAAAAGTATAACTATTCATAAGGCAACACCTTTTGGGTAAATTTACTTTAATTATATACGTGAGATGCTTCCTGACACATTGAAAGGTATTTTACAACAGATTGGATTGTTCTAAGGCCCAACGTTGTATTGGAGCGTATGTGCGGCAGTATGCTGACAATGGGCTGTTTGTTTTGCTAATTGTGTTGGCCGCGGATGTCTGATCGAAGAAGATGATGGTACAGCAATTGGTAATTGAGAATCTGTCGTTGCGATGGCCATGGGTGCGTAATAGATGGAAAAATAGATCAGAATGTGTATTATCACGATCGACCGAAGATTTCTGCGCACTAATTATTCCATCATCACTGTACAAGTGTGAGAACAATCAGAGCTCACAAGGGGGCAGATATGTTCAGTAATTATTGCCTTGCAGTAATACATAAAAATCTTAATTTTATAGTGTATTGATCATTTCCGTCATTTCCGTTTCTATCATTTTTTTCAGCTACCATTACTTCACTCACTGTGAGAAAGAAATGTACATAAAAAAGATGCTCTTTTATAAACAGAAAAAATAAAGCCCATCAGTACATAAAATTGATACCTTAAAATATAAATCTATGGTGAAATTGAACGATAATAATAATAATAATAATAATAATAATAATAATAATAATATTAATAATAATGGTAATAATAATAATGATGATAATAATAATAATAATAATAATAATAATAATAATAATAATAATCATAATAATAATAATAATTATTATTATTATTATTATTATTATTAAAAATATTATAATAATAATAATAATATTAATAATAATAATAATAATAATAATAATAATAATTATTATTATTATTATTATTGTTATTGTTATTATTGTTATTATTATTATTATTATTATTATTATTATTATTATTATCATCATCATTATTATTATTACCATTATTATTAATATTATTATTATTATTATTATTATTATTATTATTATCGTTCAATTTCACCATAGATTTATATTTTAAGGTATCTTGCTTGATGCTTGATCCCATTGTTTCATAGTATTTTAACCGTTGGGCCCCATTTGCGTTCTGAGAAAGTTAAAAGCACGTAAAAATAGCTTCTTGGAGATTGAGAATAAACGGTTTGGTTGTTTGAAGAACATCGACCGCAATCAATAATGCTACCAGTTGGTTTCATTGTTTCATTATTATTGTACATGTTTGTACAATGAATTTACCTTCCATCAACAAAGAAAAGTCATTTTCATTTACATGCACGTCATTTCGCACGCACAAAAATGCAGATGGATGAGACTGGTCGGCTGTCTGCCACATACCGACTGTCATTCTTCGACCGTGCAGAGATTGAATGTTGGGTAATGTTGCTGATGGAAACAAAAAAACCCGTACAAACCAACAATGCCCTTGTCCTTGTTCATTTTGCCTCCGTATGACGAAAGGCTCGTGTTGTTGACGAGAATGTTTGTCTTTTTTGCCTTTGTTACCGCTCACCACAGCCGTTTCCATCCTCATCACATTCAACTTCCATTATTTCACCGTTACCTTGTGTTGTGTTTCGCATGAAACTGAAGAAATGTAATTTTTTTCGTATGTTTGTGTGCGTGTCACATACGCGCACCGATATGTACAGAGCTTCTGGAGCCTGTAATCAAATGGGTGAGGGGGATCTGTCTGCTTATTCCGAGGATTTTATAAGACCATTTCGATGTTGTTTTCCATGAAAATGTATCACTTTCCGTTGCGGCCATCAAATACAATTTGAGCGAGATGGCGGTTTTCCATTGATGGGTTAGGCATCGGGAAAACTGGTAAGGCAAAACTTTAGCTCATCAAGATTAGGCGGTAGATATTCGAGCGCTTGAAAGGTGCCGTTCGGTCGTGTGTTTGTGCACATTATATCCAGGTGAGATGGTTGAGATGAATTTTGGGTCGAAAGCTATCAGCTGAACAGCGACACTGGGAAATGTATGCAAATGGGGAATCTATGTAGATGAACTCTCATCGCTTGTGCCCATTGCTTATGGATGATATAGTCGCTGATTTGAACCAGCAGATATGTGTCTGGTTTGGAAGGGAAGCAGAAAACGCGGGACAAAAAGATATGGAAAGTGTTTGGAATGAGGAGTTGAGACTGATCTGTTCTTTCATTGATGTGTTTAGGATCAGAAAGAGACTAATTTGGAACGGCATTTTGTCTCGCTGAGTGTCGGTAAGAGTTTGTATCAAATTTATTTTCTAATTTTGGGCTTTGAAGCATAAAAAAAGAAGCACAAAAATTATTGTAAAAAAATATTGAAACTTATAAAATCTTATATTTTTTTTAGAAAAGCTTTGATTCAGATGATTAATTGATTTCTTCCCAAGATGTGAATGAATTGCCACTGTGTGCTTTTTTGCCAAACGTGTGTCTAATATTTATTTCCCCGCTAGTATTGCTAACCTCAACTTGACATGTTTTTTATCAATTTAAATAAAAGACACACGGTAACAGCCGGCACACGACAGGAAGTGACACCTCTCGGATGTCGCATCGGATAAGCGATTGTTCGATAGGACGGAAAACCGGCTGAGTGTGGTGATAAATATTGCAAAAATAAATGTCTTTTCGTGGATAAGATATTGGCACCGTATCACGACACCACGGGAATCCCTTTGCCCCCGGAAAATGTTCACCGTTGCCGAATTGGATCGCTCGAACGAGAGATGATTTAGAAGAAAGGCATCTTGCTTGTGTGTTTTTTTTTGTTCCGTACTGCCTTTCCAACCAGCAACCAGCAAGCCAAATAAAACACCCGTTTCCTGACCGGAAAATGATTTCATAAAAAATCATTTGAATTCTCATCTCGTTGCCAGTACCGTAGATCGAGAGCTCAACGGTTCTCTGCTAAAGTGAAGGAAATTGATTTCCTGTCGTTGCCTTGTCAAAGGAGAAACAGTATGCTCTTGTTGCGTGATTTTCTCCCCTTTGCTGAGGCGAAGAAAAGGGTGTGGGGAGACAAAAACTTTGCTCTCCATGCCTACGATATGGTGAGGTCGAAAACAATAGAGCACACTGGGCACACCGGGCTTCAGGCAGCCTATGTGCGGAAGTGTAGATCTCGATTTGATTTTGATCAAATAACGCAACACACAGACACAAGGAGCGAATAGCATATTGAGCATGATTCCGAGTCGAATGCGAGGAAGGCTTAGGGCAACGACAAATAGGTTGTGTTTTTAGGGACGTTTGGCAAAAGGACGATATTTACTCGTGATGAAGCTAGTGGGAGAGTGTTTTGATTTATTTTTGGCATAGCTGACGGGTAAAAATGATCAAATTGTTTACCGGAAATAGGAAGCGATTCGATCCGTGCTTGAAGAAAGGATAAAGTTTAAATATTCGTTGTCTAATGAAAACAAAACTCAGAACCAAGATGTATCATAGTTAAAATTTCTAATAAATATTTGCGATTTGAACAAATAGCATCTATTGCTTGCTAGAATATCATGATTCTATCTTGCTCAAAAGATTAGATTTGTTATGCCATCAACAATGATCTCTTTCTGCTATTAAACCAATGTGAAAGATTCCTTACTTTTCAAGTTATCTGGTAAGTTATTTGATGTTATGGAAAGCATACAACTTTAATGAGGTTTAGAATTGACATTCGAAAACAAATTTCATGATCAAGTTTGACTATATTCACGATGCATCTACTCCGGTGAAAGTTAGCACAAAAAACGATACAAACTATTATGAAATATAATAATAAATTACAGCGTCAAAGAAATAATTAGAGATTATTCAGTATGACTTAATCTGCATAATTTTATTAGATTAAACCAATCTAATTTGAGATAAGCTCAAGACAGTTTAAGCCTGTCTATTACAGATACTTTTCAACGCGTTTCTGCTACAATTTTACCGAAACGTCACCGCTTTAATGTACATTGATCCCCGTCCCGACTTCTGTTCGGTTCTTCGTAGATCGCTCGCCATAATTTGTGCCCTAGTCCTAATGTGCTGTCGGACAACATTAACAGTTTTAAATTACAGCCGCATCTCCCATGACCCAAACCATCCCCCTCGATCAAACCGCGAAAGCGATCGGCCAACATACGTCCGACCCCCATTGGTATTAGTGCGTGAAACGTGTCGCTTAATAATGATGCTCATAAATCGTAGCATTTGAAAACCAGCCCAGTGCTTGCTGGCACGGTGGTAGGGTTTGCTGTGTTGTGGTTGGTAGAATCACGCGCAGGGCTAACCTGTCGATTAGTTATCATTGTGAGCGGGGGTTGAATGCTGCACTAATTTGGAGATTGTAATTTAAATTTAATTAAACCAAATTCCGGACCAGAGGAGCAAACGCAGTGGGAGTAAAAGCTTGCCGAAAGGTTTGATTGTTTTTGGGTAAGGCTTTTTTATTTGTTTTTGTGCTAATTTATTGGTCTAGGGTTTTCACGGAATTAGTAATGGGAACAAGGAGTATGTTGTTGTTTGGGCTTGATAGTGGGAGGATGATTAGCAGATCGATTAAAATTGTTCCGATAAGGATAAATATAATCATTGGGTTTCAATGAAAACGATACTTGCAAATTGTTTCGGTACCACTAAACAAATTGAATAATTTTAATCTAGAAAGTGCTACATGGGGGTTAATGGTAATCAAAATATTATGAAAACATTGTCAACATAACATCACTTTTATCTTCAGTATGAATGTGATCGGACCGGCCCCGTGGTATATTAGTTTACTCGTACGACTTAACAACATGTCCTTCTAGGGTTCCTACTACCTTGCAATGGGTTACTCAGTAAGTCACAGTTTGCCAGGCTCATTTGTGGCTTTAAGGCTTTAATGCTACAATTTTAATGAACGATATAAGTAGGCCAAGACCAACTACGGTTGTTACTCCAAATAAGAATAAGAAGATCAAAATCATTACGTTCATTTAAAATAATGTATTTACTTACATCATACTACACCGTGAATACTGTTCATACCGATTTACTTTAAGGCGCTTTCTTTGTTATTTTGCTTTTGATGTCTATCTGCTCCTGTTTGTGAGGCCTTTTTCTGACTTTAAATTGTTGTAAAAGACTTTGTGTATCAATTATTCACTATCTATAGCAATAGGAAGCTCGGGCAGTCCCTGATTTAAGATGCTTTCTGGCTATTTATAGCAAGCAAAATATGCGACATAAATCGCACCACAAACCAACCTACCTGACTGTGTACGGTTCATTACGAATGCAATTGACCATTTGTGAGCATCGTTTACTTTTTATTTTCCGTGCTGTAAATACATATTTTTAGACGACACTGAGCTGTTAAAAAGAGAGCTTGCTCATGTAGAAAGCAGGGTATGATGAATGGACGCTGTGAGAACGGACTGTTTTCAGCAGGCGAGGTAAATTATTACGGTTCTTGCTGCCTTTGTCCCTTGGAGGTTCGAGATGTAAAGCGTTAATTCTTCTGTGGGTCAACGGTTCCTCAACCGTGTAGGGTTGCACCAGTGGTTGTACAGTTTAATGTACAACCACTTTCCGCAACCTCCACTCCAGCAAATGGTACGCAACTTGACATTTAATTATAAGAAAAATCTCTTAAAAATCTCTGTGTAGGCACACCCCTGGATGCCAGCCAAGACGTTAGATCCGGTGTGTGTACGTGTGTGTGTGATGCCATTTTACGGGAGAAACATTGTTAACGATGTAGTGCAAGAGTGCTGCATAACTTTGCTAAACATCATTAAACCTAGCCGTGTCAAACGCTCCCGCCAGGATTTGTATGGGTACGGCCAGACACAAATGAATAGCGTCGCGAAAACGACCTCAAAGTTTCTGGCTGCAAAAGTATCACACGTTTATTGCTTCAATCACAATTGCGCGTTCGTTTTGGCGCCACAGCCGCGACTGCCGTCGTTGTACGCCCTTCCGCGTGTTGTCACAACACCTTGCCAAAGAACGAAGTTGAGCTGTCAAAAGTTTAACGCGCGTGTTGTTTACTCCCAGCGTCTTCAGCTCGTCCCGCAACGGCTGTGGAAGATTTCAGCAAAGTTCTTGCCTTTTCACGGGACTTCGCGTTGCGAAGACAGTGGCGAAGAAAGTGTACGCACTGACCGTGACCATGGTTCTAGCCGCCAAGGTTATGCTCTGCTCGGGTGGTGGTGGCAGCATCGCATTTTGCATCATTTATTCAACGGCTGCTGTAGAAAGTGAGTCGTGCGTTCGTGTGTGTGTGTGTTTGTTGGTATCGTGAAGTAGGTGGCTTTCTTCGCATCTCATCTAGTCCCAGCCAAATGGAAAGGAAAATTACACTGGAGAGGAAAAAAATAAACTGCGCTCACTGCTGGAGTCGGTGGCATTAGTCAGCATAGGAGCAACTTTCAACGCGCTGGATACTTTTTGGAGTGTTGAGTTCGGCCCCCGGTTCCACTCAACACGTGACTAACAATGTAACTTTTTCACCGGAAGGTAATAATGTTAGCAGTCATTTGATCATCACATCCCCGTGAAGGCACGCTGCCGCTTACGGTTTCAGCACTTCTGGCAACGCGAGAGTGAGCGAATTGGGTTGTGAAATGCTAAAACACTGACACTTCATTACGTTGGATGTGAGGTCTTGGGGGCTTTCGGGCGGTGGTGTAGATCATTACCCAGTAGCAGTAGTACTGGCGTAGTACGTAGTGTCACCGTTTGCACTGGGTAGCTAGAGCAAAGGCAAACTTTGCCGACTGTAAAACCGAACCTGTCCTGTCTGGTTTCCATGCCTTGGCGTGGATGGATAATTTGGGGCGAAGTAAGTTTTGCTAGAATGTAGCTGATTTAGTTTTTAAGTGCCGTAAAGAGCTAAAAGCCTCGGCCAGGATTCTAGAGGCCGCCAGCTTCCGAATCCGATTATACGGGAGTATCTGGACTGTGTCACAATGTATCTGTGGGTATTCACGTTACGGGGGTAATTAACTTTTTAGCCTGCTCAGGATCATTCATTTTAGAAGGGGATGTCTCACTACCATGGTACATCCGCGTGAGTGGTTATTCCGCTTAGAAGGTTCCGGTAATCTGTGACTTATCTGCTCTCTACTAGTAGGGACATGAAATTTGAATCTTTTATCACAATGTTTCGGTATAACAATTTTACTTGTCAATCGGGTGATCCCGACACAATTTTTACAGGATGAGGAATTATTGTATGTGTACTGCAAGTTGAACTTACCATTCCCGATGAAATTACTAATCAAAATTTACATTAATATAGCCAATATCGCTGTTGGTGAGCCCAAACGTAGTAGAACTTTCATATGAAATTTCACAAAAACACACAAAAAAATCCGGAGGAGTACATAGTCACTTAATTTTGATCTAAAGCGTATTATCGAGCATTTGGATGTTCTTTCTTAATAATCGTTACATCACATGTTAATAATTTTTATTAACATGTGTTTGTTACTCGTTTTAGTAACAAAATCTAAAATGTCATGAGCATTTCTTTAAGTGTAATTCAAACATACATGGTTGATAGCAAAAAAAGTTTCATGTAAAGTCATCATTTAACATCTCCTAAATTAACTATAATTTAAATTGTATTTCTTTTAAACAATTAGGAAAATACAATACTTTTTCCAGTAAAAATATTTAAATCACCTTTCTGTTTCTGTACATTACGATTCTCGAATCGATAGTATAAATACTTTTACAATCGAAAATCGCTGTCCCTGTAACCTCGAATAACGCTAATGTGCCTGATGGAATTCAACAATCGCTAGCATATATGGATATGGTTAAACGATTTACCCACACTGTATTCGATAACAAAACTCAAACAAACGAATGTGTATCCACGTATCGCTCGTCTGCATTAGAATTTCGGAACGTATTGAACCGGTTTCTGGTTGAATTATTCAACACGATTGAACACGCAGTGGCAGTGAGCCACTCGTTCGAATTTTTAGTCACCGATTTGTCACCGATGCCATGCCAGAGTGCACTATCTCGGCTACGCGATACATGGCAACCGTGTCGATCCCGTGATATTAACATATGATTGTTTTATCTGCGACCCATCCGGCACATAGCAGAGCTCCTGTGCCTGGTTAGCCGAGCGGCAGCCTTTTTTTCCTCACTATCTCTTCCATGTGACTGCGATTGACCGTTGCTTTGATACATCCGTGCCATCGCAGGGTCCCTTTTGCGTTGCATGCCGTGCTCAAAAATACAGCAGCTACACGTGGATGGCGTCCGGAATCCGGAACCACTTGCTTATTCACCGGCTAATGCCACTAATCGGACGAGCGCGACGGCCGTGTGAATCCCTAGCCAAATTGTGAAAAAGTCACCCCGAACGAACCGCTCGCGTGGAATGAAAATTCACACGAGAGCAAGGGAAAACAGAGCGTTTGCATGGTATTTTAATTTTGCGCTGACTTCTACTGCCAAGTGATTCCGTGTGGAATTGAAGCGGTGCGAATGGTTTTAGCTAGTTTTTGTCGTATGGTTTATGTTTTAGAATTGGAATATAGTATTCATTTTTTGTGCGGGTGTGTGAGTGTTGCATTTGTTTGCACGGCGCTGTTCGCTCATAAATGCAGCCAGTAGTGTCTGCGGGCTGCAATCGTAACGATAGGCGCCTGGTCAGAAGATTCGTTGCAATTTTTTTGGTAGTTATTTGTGTTGTTTTAACCATTCCGGGATAAGGAAAAAGAGATCTGTATTTATATCGACGTCGAGTTCTTCTCCGCTATCTCCCACCGCCCGCCACTTTGGTCAGTCAACAAAATTCACACTTCAAAAAGCCACCCGACGGTTGGTTGGTGGCCAACCGAGCTTTTGCTTGGCCGTCAATGTTTTAATAAAGGTAGCGGATTCCGTTTGCATCGCTCGAAACACGCATCCACACTTGCAGCAGTGGCTGGGCTTGGAAAAAAAACCCCTACACGTGAATGGGCGCATGGTACGCCCGGTACTCCTGGATTCAGTGTTTTTTGGTGTATGAAATATCAAACGAAACCAGTACCAAAAGAAAAGAAAGATCAAATATGTTTTATTCATGAGTCATTTTCACGATTATGAATATTCAATTTTCACCGTTTGCGAGCGGTGCCGTGGTAGCATGTTTCCGGTAACTAGCGGAGAGCCATTTCCGGTGAGTAGAACGAGCAGATGAAACACCGGGAAGGTAATGGAAAGATGAGGGGAAAAGTTTCCCAATCGCTACAGCCACAGGCCCATGCCTATGGGACGACCACCGAACGCAAACCGTTATAAAGATCGTTCGCCGATGGCTTAATGTTCGTGTGGGATTAGAGAAATGGCGCCGCAGAAAAAAAGGAGCACAATCTCTCGTTTAAATTGGAACAATTTATGCTCGAACAAAGGGAAACGATAAAAAGGATAAAAGCTAACGTCTAATCTAACACCAAACGTGTCGCGTGAACGTGTGACATCAGAGAGGTGTGGTGTTGCTTTTTTTGTTCTATACTCTTGACATAATGCTGCTGATCCGTTGTTCATGAGCACATGTTTAAACTGTTCGATTGCGGTTTACGTAGCCTAGTGATGGATTAAGTGAAGCAATAGATGGAAATATCATCTTGATAAAGTATTCCTATTGTTGTTAATTCATGCAATTAAACTCGATCTCTTTTAAATCCAGCATTAGATAGCAAAACGTGCTCAACTTAAGATCGTTTTCAATGATATCCCTTACTATGTGAATGTTTAGTTCCGAAATAAGCTCCCTTTGATTGCAGTTATCCCCCTAAACCTTGTACGATTCCAAATTGGATGCACACAGCCACCGACCCACGTAAAATGGATCACATCCTGTGACAGCTGGTAAAATAGTACAAATTAAATTACTCCAAAGCATCGCACGTACGCAAATGAAACGATAAGCTCTTGGTGTATGGTCAAGAACACCATAGTGGAAGTGAAAGTCATTCTTGACCAGGATGATCCCGTCGGGATACGCACGGATGCCGTAAATAGTGTGCCAACGAAATTGTATTTTGAAATTGAATAAATATAAATTCGGCTACTTTATGCATTTTTCACTGCCTTCCCGAGGACACCATCCCCGTTTTCCAACCCGTACTCCATCGATGGACATCGGGCGGTGTGACACTTGCTTCAGTCAAAACCTTTGAACCTTTGAAATGTGTTACATAGTGGAAAAGCGTTGACCAGCGTTCACCCACTGCCAGAGGCAGTGTGTTAGCATCTGGTTGGAGTGTACGACCAACAGCCCGTTTCGTGTCCGTCGGTTCGTCGGTAAGTCAGCGAGAAGCTTTGGTAAGGCGATGTACATTCAGCTCCCGGTTCATCTTATTCCGGGTACACGAGATGGAGATAGCGCAGCATTCTCATTTCGTTGCTCTTCCCAGAAGGGCCAACCAACCTACGTTGCGGGATTACGACGTGCATTGCTTCCGGTGCCAGCGTGGGTTGGTTGTTTTCATCGTAACCGTCGTCTCTTGGGCTGTGAACGTGAAATTTATCCACCCTGACCCGTCGACCAATTCGACAGTTTTCCCCGGAAGCAGGAGAGGACGCCTAGCGGGTGTACGAGAATAGAATTAATTGTATCCATTTTTGAGTGTGCCGCTTCTATGCAACGGAACGGAGCCCGCTAAATTTAGTGTCCCCAAAAGTTTGTGTCTATGGTCGGTTATTCGGTAAGGCAGCTGAGTGGCAGAGGAAGAAGAAACTCAACTGTTTCTGGGGCAGGAACTAAATTGAGGGCAGGAACACTCAGTGTAGGTTTTGTAGGATGCAATATAAAAAAAAACTGGCACATCCCTACATGATGACTCCAATGGGAGCATTGTGTTGAGCTTGGACATTTTTGGAAAGCATTTCTTGGTGTGAATTCCAAAAGTGAGATTGGTCTTTCGGTGCGTTTGCCGCCAACAAAGAGACACATATGGCCGGTGCACGATGTATGCAAACGGAATACAATATAAGCGTTCGGCTACGGGCGTTGTTGGTCGTTGTTTTGCTGTCCGCACCGGATATAGAATGGGCGTGCTATTTATTAAAGGAGTTTTCAGTTTCATTAACCTGCTGCTGCATTCGTGTGCATGTGTGCGCAATTTCGCAACGAAGGACGAACTGCCGTGTCGACGCGTTGTTGCAGGACCGTTGTTTCGAACAATTTCGAATGCTCCGCATACGGTAAATCAAAGTCAGTTTAGGATATGGTGGTCGTCGCACTATTGCTGGTAGAATATAATGGTTTTAGTTGCTGGTCCTATACTTTATGACGAAAATATAAAGAGCATATTGTTGATACTGTGTACGATGAGCGAAGCGGTTCTGATCCGAGTTCTGATGGTTTGATATTCAAGTATAGTAGAATAGTAATGTTTGTACAAAATAGCACAGCCTTCAACCATATTGATGTGCTACATCATCGTGTTCACACAACGCCTGAAATATTGTTCCAGTTCATGGCAACAACTAGAGCTCTGCATAGTACTGTTGCGCATCATTTGAATATATTATGTTGAAATATCAAACTGACCATCAGAAAAGTGATTAAATATTGGTTATTTTTCCATGATAGACCATGAGCGGCGTGCAAGAAGCATTTTATAGTGTTCTGTTTGGGGTAAAAATGGGGGTTTGATAATTTTGATGTTGTACATTCGGTTCTAAAACCAGAAGAAGCTCTTTTTGTCCTGAAATAGCAAACAGATTAATCTTTGCTAATAATACTTCCATGCTTTGCTTATTACTTATTATTATGAATCTGATCGTGCAATTAGACAAGCCGTTAGCGTTGCTCACTCAAAAGTGTTGGTAATCCCTATACACATTCTTCTATACTTATTTAACTCTTAGAAATGATTGATATTCTAATATCAATATAATGATATCTAATATAAAACATGTTGCTCCGCATTTGCCTTCTATAGCAATATAAACTTCTTGTTTGGAGCTCTAGGTCGGTGGTCTATAACTTTACCCAATTGCCTGATTTGTAGCAATTCATGGACGTTGATAAACATTTCAAACGACATACAGACAGCCTGGTCAAAAATTGATGAGAAGCCAAGTATGAATAATTTTGACACATAAATTATACCGACCTCTAGCTTGCGCTGGTCTCTACCCTATGCGCTAGTGAAAATAAAAAATACACTTGCGAGTGCGGACAATGATCCCTGCCTTTTACACTAGCGAGTACGGACAATGTATCGCGGCCTTAAGATGATCTAGCTCAAACCGAAAACTTTCCTCCTTTATGAGACTCACCAAATTACTTATAGCATCAGTGAGATTGTTCCATGTAAAAAAGGAACAGTCTAGCTTTTGAATTACCGTTAACTTCGAAATCATAGAACTCTGCTGTATAGTTTTTAAATTCAATCATTTAACCTTCCTCGCACGATCGCTAGCACTGTTAAACCGATTAGTGGAAGCGATTACTGCGCGACTTAAAACTTACCAAACGCAATCCGGCGCCCTCCTACGGCAGCCTGCAAACAATTTACCTCAGTACCGCCGCCATTTGGAAAAGCACTCGAAGAGACATTAATTTTATTTCACATCACACGTGTGATACTTGAAGCCATCGACGTAGCGCCAGACGACTGCCAAGCACGAGTCGGTCTGCAGCACTGGGATAACTTTTTCTATCAAAAATTTCCTTCGTGAGCGTGTGAGAGTAACAACACCAATGGGGGAAAAAGGAATCGTGCCCGGTGAATGGCACGATAATTTGCATCGTTAGCCACCGCCTTGTACGCAATCATCGTAAAAATGTTACTGTGCCAAATTTTTAATGACCCCTCGCGAAAAATGTTGCCTTAGTACGATTTCATATTTTCTGTACGAGTGAGTAAAATGAGGGAGAGAGAGAGTGAGAGGGATGGAAGGAGTGCCCGTTATGGCATTTCTTTTTTCCCCCCTTGCCCAAAGCCTCCAACTTCAGCCAGTTGGTACGCTGCTGTTTGATTTCCGTTTCACGTTTTTCTTTCTTGCCGTGTGGGGGGGGGGGGGGGGGTGCTCGGGGATGAATGAGGGGGCTACTTCTCGGGAAGCAGCAGCCCACGGAATTGGGTTTGTTGCACGGTTACCGGTTTCTCCCGGTGGTCGGGGTGGGATTGAGAAGGGCAAAACTTTTCAACCCGGAACTCATCGCCCGGTAAAAGACGGAAGAGAATCACCAGGAAAAAGAATCCATTAAGCTTCCAGACAATCTCATTTCGTACAGTTTCTGCTGTATGTTTCTGTGTGTGTGTGTTTTTTTTTTCAAAGAGAGAAGGAGAGAGAAAGAATAAGGGGGAGCAAGCAAAAGTGCAACCAAATTACGGGTAATTTTGCGTTGGCAGCTAGTGCCGGGTGAACTTGGTCGTCCGCTACCTTAACCTCGTGGAAAAGAAATGGTATCCCAGAGCGCTCAATGGAAAGAAGGCCTCCCTCAGGTGGTTAGAAAATCCTTAAAAATTCTTGGAAAACTCCTCTGTTACGCTCACTGCCCTCCACCCAACCGCCGCTCACCAAAAAATGCATTCCAAAGCAATACTTTCAGCAAATCACCACACGCCGTCGCTGTAAGTGTGGTTACTTAAGGGTAAAGAAATAATTAATTAAACCATCACAAGCAAAGCAACGGAGTGGTGGGAGGATACCCCCGAAGGTGTACGGGCTTGGGACCACGGGGTGGTATTTTTCTCTTTCACTGCACCATTCCTTGCGGGAAACAAAAGTGCATTTGGCTACGGAAGACAAAACTTTTGCTCTCCACTCCTACCGTGCACTTCCGTGGTGCGAAAATGAGTGCATATCGTGTAAATGAGTTAAGCAAACATAAATTACCGCAATAAATCGCACTCCCGGTCCTCGCCAGCTGTGTGAAGCTTCAGGGAGCAGGTCACGGTGCAGTAGTAGGTCAAACAAATCGTGTGCAATTTACACCAGGCAGACTTGCTTACCTTAGCCGACAAGCATTTCCAGTATGCAGTTTAGTTGAGCGGTATGTTAATGGGTTTATTAGACGAATGAATAGAAATTTAAAAATTATATGTGATGCTTTAAAGTGTACGGTTTGGTTCACCATTTCAAGTAATTCGATACAGAAACAGCTTCTACCCTCGAAGAAACGTGCATTGGCTGTATCTCGCTGATCGCGTTAGGCTATTTTGGCTTCTTTTACTAAACCACGTACTGACCCCTCGATTGTGGCGTGTAATTTGGGTTAAATTTGGAGGTTTTCATCCCCTTCTCGGTTTTATACAGACACGCTACGCAAACACATTGCTTCCATTTGAGCTTTCGTAGTACACACGAATCTCGAGTACTGTAATCTGTAGCCCTTTTTTGGAGCTCTCGCCTTTAATGCGCCCGTTTCATGTTGTTAAGGATACGTTGCAAAGAGGGTTTCGCTTGCTTTCAAAAAGAGTTTCGACTTCATTGCCGGAAGGTTTTCGCAAACACGAATGAGGTGGCGTTGTAGGGATAATAATTTCGTTCATTTTATGCACCACTAGCTTATGGTTGGGTTGAGATAGTAAAGTTTTTAGCATCGTTGCTGGCTGAATGTTTGGCGGGGCGTGCGGCCCCACAGAGAAGACGTGATTTTAGCAAACGGTTTTATTTTTATCATCTTTTTTGTTATTGTACCAATAGGAAAAAAAGATTAAGGAAAGCTTCCATGAGGGAACAGGTTACAACCATTCGTCCTTCCGGTAGGATGGGTATGGTTAAAGCCATTACCTTGTTGGTTCCGGAACGTTTTGTGAACCGTGCGGAGGAGCAGGTGTCTATTTCTAAACCTGTTGGAATGGAGTCAATCTCACGCCTAGCAAAAGCGGGAGCTGGTTGGGAGTCTAGGCCGAACCATCTCTAGTCGAAAGTCAATTTGGCCAACCCTCAAACAACCACGAAAGCTCGTAAAGACGGCTTATTTATGGAACTAATTCGCCCGCCCCGAAGGGGTAAGACTTCAAAGCGATGTTTAGGTAAACAGAGCACTAGCAGAGTTCTTTACCCTTTCTCTCTCTCTCTATCCTTCCCTTTCTCATGCGGCGTTTGTACTACCAAACATACTGTTGTGACTAGCTAAATATCGTTTCTCTCGATTGCGCGAACCGAACATGGAAGATGGAAATGAAATTAGAAAACCAATTAACTACTGGTTCTAATTGATTCCGAGCTGTACCCGTTCGCTTGTGGTTGGTTGGTACTTTGATGGTACAACATAGTGGCCAGCATCGTAAGTTGTTTACGGTTAATATCCACTTGTTTGCGTGCTTGCTTGTAATGCTACCGTAAAAATAAAGCTCGTAAACATATCGTTTTATAGATTGTCTCTGATCAGCTTTGAGACGGAAGCGTGTTTTGAGAATGAGAAATAGGTGGAAGTTACATACAGTGTTTTAATATACAGAATACTTAAACTTTAGTTATTTTGGAAAGCGAGTAATATCTGATAGTATGAGCAAACTCTTTGATAATTTTTAAATCGATCTGATTAAATCTATTTGCAGTAGAATGGGAAATGTTTATAGGGGTTTTTAAGTCATTTTCGAATGTGCACATCATTACAGGGTTTCTCAAGTCAGTTTTGAATGTGCACATCATTATTCACCGCATCCAAGATATTTTTCAACAGCTGTCAAATAGTGTATTTGCTTCAGAATAAAATAAAAAGTTTTTACACATTATTTCCAACGTAACAAAGAACAGTAAAACTCAATCCAGATTGAGACGTGTTGAAAATCATGCTGGAGAAATTAAACATTATTGTGATGGGAATGAAATGTCAGATCGATGTGGATTAATATCTTGCACGCGGTGAATAACAATGTTTACATTCGAAAGTGACTTGGAAAACCCTGTATAAAAACATTGACCTAGATTTTTTATGTCGTGAAACCCAATAATTGTAAACTAACACCGGTTGGCTGCATGCTCAATTAGGATAGCTCATATAAAAGTGAACTAAATGTTTCAAGCCTGATGAAGCCAATCTGACGAAGAACAATTGTCAATCATTAATAAGGCATTTGGCATAATTATTCATCATTTGGTTTATTTTCTCCATACACAAATTTCTGATTCGTTCTGCCTTATTAGATATTGACAACTGTACTTCACCAGATTGGCTTATTCCCATATTTCCGCTTTGTTATGTAAAACGTTTATCGTATCTACATACGTCTCAGTGATCGCCAAATACCGTCGCAGTACAGAAGTGTGTCACCGACCTGAGTCGAAGTGGAATAACATTTGGTCAAATCACACTTTTTGACATTTGTTCGTCCAGGCGATCATAGAAACCCTGAAGGGAGATCTTACCTTGGGTAGGAGCATATATGCATATTCTAGAAATGAGAAGCCGTGTAGGGTAGAAATAGCATGGTCCTATCTTGATAGTCCGATCGAATCTGATCTCCCAACATTGGTGATGGTTTTATTTATGCACATCGGTAGTTGTGGGTTTCTTACATTTGGTTCCAGGTTGTGTGTTTGAATGTTATTGTTTTTTTTACCAAGTTAGCTCCGTTTAAGTTTTTTGTTTACAAAAACGATGATTCCTGCTTTGGGTAATAATGCATAACCTGTTATTGCTTATGGTTACGACTTATACACTGTTCTAATTGTTATGTGATTGTCTATCTTTACCTACGCTGTGCTTATGGTGTTCTCGGCCACTTAGGCTTATGCGTTCTCAGTTCACTTTCTTTTCGAGAAGTGTGTCTAAATTGTTTTTGTGTGTACGGTGCGATTTGAACTCTTCCGAGTGTATTAGTATAGTGTAATCTGCTGAGTGCGTTACACTGGAGTGATATGATTTTCCTGAATATGCTACAAAGTATTTTTTTTTCGATATTTTGTGTTTTAATATGTTATGTTAAACAGATACACTAATTTAAACCATAGTATGGATAAAACAACAGACACATAAATACAAACAAAAAAACAATAGTATGAACAAAACATTATAGACTTATCAGAATACAAATAAGTAAATCTAAAAATAATCAACTGACCAAGCAAATAATACTTAAAATATTCAAATATAAATACAATAATGATATTCAAATTCCCAATAATTCAAATCACAATATTCAAATACTATAATTCTTCACAAATATTCAATAATGATTATAAAATACTTAACAGCCCGGGGACATTGAACTCGCTAGTGTAATTTTGGTTTTCACTAGCGCATCTAGCGGTGGCTGGTGGAAACTTTTTGCTAAACAATTTGGAACCGCGAAAATATATTATTTTTACATGTTTTTTACTTAAATTGGACAAGAAAAGTTTTGTAAAAGGTAGATATTCATGTTCTGAACGCATTACATCTAATTTAATCTTATGAAGTCTAATGTTTGACACATTTAAAATATTCTAAACAGTTTCAAGCTAAACATTCTGCAGTCAGCCTCATCTAAAGTGATACAAAAAAATAATATTATTTCTTGGGGGCATGGAAACTTCTAAACGAATAAGCTTCAAACCCTTTTACCAAGAAGGAAAATAATTTTCTTTAACATACTTCTGCTCCATTCCAAACCACTACGAGATGAGATTGTAGATGTGCAGTCGTCATCTTCGTTTGCTGCTGTCATCGCTCATCACTGCTCAGGAAAGAATAAAAGCAAAAGCATTTAAACTTCTGCTCCGTCTCGGGATGGAACTTCCCAACCCAACACTGTCCACCATTCAATCCTTTCGCTCGAACTGATCGTTCACTGGTTGGAGTACGGAAAAGAGTTGCTAGTGTAGCTCGTCTTCAAGAGCTATATGAAAGTTTGTGCAATTGCTTTCCTTTCCAGCCGCTACTGCAATCAAATCATCTTCACCAGTCTCTACAGGAACGTAGAGCGACAGTGACGAACGTGGACAACAATTTGCCCACGGCAATGTCAGCAAAATTGTGTCATCTTACCGGATGCTACCGGATGATATTGATCTTTACCGCCAGGCTTGTTGGGAAGAAAATGTATGTGTGTGTACAGCACAGGCACGCTGTGTGCAAAGCTTTGTTTATTGTTGATACTCCTTGAAGAATGTTGACAAACTGAAAAGGGTTGGGTTCAAGGGTAAAAAAGGCTTCAAGTAAATGTGGCACAAATCGAAGTTGAAAAGTTTCCACCAACAAACGTTCAATGAAACTTTTGGTCTGATTTAAGGCCGAGTTTTGTTATCAACAAGTTTGGAACGCTTTTGGTAGCGCTCGTCGATTGTGCATTTATAATAAATTTTGCCGTTTTTGAAGTGGATTCAATAGTTTGTTTATTTTTTATTGCTACCGAGAAATCTTTTCGTTTTGGAGTGAAGTTATTTATATATTGATTAATTTCTAAATAAAAACATTTGAATTTGCTGTTTTATTTTTACAGCAAGTGTATTAAATCTACAATCTCAAAGATTGAAGCTTAGCGTGAGACGTGTTTAAAGGATTACTTGAACCGAATCGGCCAACAGTAATTGGTCCGATAGAAATGCTAAACGCACCCGGACGACTTTCCGGCTTGATTGACGGCGCTACGTCCATCTTCGCGTGATTCAGCGCCGGTCGAGGATGAATAATTTCCCGGAAACAACCAGCTAATCTTCGGTTTCGGTAAATTAAACCAAAGAGCTATCTTTAAAGGTATAGCTGCAAAAAGGAGAAAAAGACAGAGTAAAGGGAAAGCTTTAACCACCCCAATCCTATGTCCCCTCCCTGTCTGTCGTCTATGGTTTGAAGCTTTGTATAGAGTTTTGGGAAATTTCAGCTCCATTTTCTAATTAAATTATTTTTCCTACGAGAATTGTGTGTTGGATTTTTGCCACTCGGTCGGCCTGCGTCTTACGCGTTGCTGGCGAAATCCTGAAAGCCCAGCGAATTCTACCGTCCGAACGAAATACGCCGGAACGTTGCTGCTGCTGCTGGCATGAGGGGCGGAAGTACGGCTTCACGCGCTTAGCGGACAAGACAATGCAAGACACTCTGACGCTGTTTCCGGTTCCATTGTGGTAAGTTTTGGGCAGGGCATGAAACCACAACCGCCACAGCCAAGACCGGGTTTGAACCACGCAACGATTTACTTTGTAAGTGTGTGAAAAGACAAACAACACACAAAAAGCGGGCAAACGGTTCCATCGGGGTGGAAAATTTTAAACTAAAAACTTTTGTATGTTTTCCAGCGTGCGATGGGAAAGTGGGCAAAAATGTGCTCCATGGGTAAAATTATGGACAGTTTTACGGCGGTTAAATGGTGCCGGTTCCTCTGCAACATGACGTTGTGCAATGGCTTGGTTTGTGTGGGAGGGCGAAAGTGGGTGTGTTGCGTATAGTTTGTGCAAACCAAGTGGAAACTAACTGCAACAGAGTGGTAGTGGCGGTGGAACCACTGAAGGAATTATTTAGGCCATTAATTAGCAAATTTCAGCTAGGGTTTAATGTAAAATTTATGCTATTGGCTTTCTTCTTTTTAAAAGAATCGACTTTATATTTTGTTTTGGGGGGTGTAGAATGTTGCGTGGTTTTTTTTTCATTTTTGAAATAGTAGTAAAATGTCTTAACCAGTAAGCAAATACTGGACTCACAAAAGATTTATAATTTAATTTTTTATTTTGTGGTTGGTGATTGTTGTAAACTTATGTTTTGTTAAATAAAAAATAAAATATTTTTTTCTAAAAACCTTACATTTGCCACATTAAATTATACACGTTTTTACATGACACAGTTTCCCCCTACAAGACATGGGCAATGGCTCAGTTTTCTTTTGAGGATGATTTTTTGTTTGCTTTGTTTTTTGGTACTGAATCAAAATTATCTGCCCCTGACATAATCCCGGACAGCAGCTGAACTAACACTACACATCTTCAGGGTGCAAAACTTCACCCGTCCCGCCCCATCCTACCAGAATGTTAAAAAAAAGCGATTGTTTCGTCAGGTCTTTCGGCACCGCAGATAAGAACGATCGCCCAGGGGATATTTTTTTTCTTACTGCAGAAGATTTCTTTTGCTTGCCCTCCTTTCTGTTTCGTATGGCTCGGTAGGTGGTTTTAGGAAGAAAAATTTTCCGTGATCGCTCCTCATAATAAATCATTGCAACAAATTGAACGACGATAAGCAGCGTTGAGCTTAAAAAATCTGCGGGAAACGAAAGACAAAATGTGGAGCTGACACACTCACACACACTGGCACACTATCAACACAGGGCTTTGCTTGAATGGGATGAATAGTTTGTCTGAAGAAAATGTGTTTATCTTTGTTTTTTCGCCATGGAAAAAGTTTGCACTTTCTCTGCGGGTGAATCTGTGCAACCGTACTGGTCGCAGTGCAAGTTTGATCTGAGTTCTGGAACAGGCTCAAGGAATGGCGCAAGATGTAATAGTGTGTGGCTGAGGGCGGGAAAGTAAGGAGTATTTTCCTCTTCTCAAAAAGCAAGTTGCCTCACCTTCTCTACAGGAGACAATCGCGACCGAACACCGATGCTGAATGCAAAGTGTTCGACGTCTTGCAAGCTTGTAGCTGCAGAAATATATATTTATAAAGCAGTTTCACAAAATTGATTGACTTTAGTTGGGAACTTTTTTAACGACTTTTTAACATAGATCCGCTGACGGAGCGTTGGTTTTCGCATGCTGGTGGAAAGTTTTGCTGAATGTGTTTTGTTTCTGGGAGTTTTTCTGCTGCACTGCTGTTAGTGGCTTTAATAGCAATAAGGGGTAATAGTTTTTTCCTGCAGTTGCAATATTTCAATGAACATATTTTAAGCCAATTGTTGACAATCGATTCATTTTATTGCTGCTTGGATTCTGCTAAAGGTATAAGATCAATTATTTTTGGTGTCAAGTTAGATTGACAATTATAGCATGTTTAAGATGTTGATGGTTGAGATGTTTAAGATGTTGAGAGTTTTATAAAATACACTTCCCGTCACATAACATTCACTTCTGTGAACGGTTTATTACTAGCACGTCAAGTGTATTACTTTCCATGCGAAAGAGTCATGAAATGGTGAGAAAATTTTAAGAACCCCTGGAAACCCAATAATTTTGGTTTTTTTAAATATGATATAAAGTATTAATTCAATATAAATGAAATAAGAAAATCTCTACGTATCCTTCTAAAACCAGTGTAATCTTTAATTTGATAAATCAATTAAGTTTTTGAATAATTTTACATAATATTTTAAATTATAAAATAGCATGATTATCCTAATCAAACATGTGTATTTTTTAAAGTCATGAATCAAATTACGCACTTTTCAATTCGATTTATGATCAGAAACGAAAAAACCTCCGAACACGAATCACATATTTTCCCACACAAAGTGAGATTATTTTTTTGTATGATCTATTCTATTCTATTCTATTCTATGTTATAAAAAAAATGTTATAAAAATGCTTTGAATTCCGAACGAAATTTTATATTATTTTATGGAAAACTCATAACACAGGATAAAGTTGAGGATCAAATAATGTAGTTTTTCAATGATAATTTGCGCATCGCAGGATTTCGATGCACTCCGATGTATACCTTTTTTTACCATGCACAAAATGCACACGCAATTCGTTTACACAAACAAAATTACAAATAACTATATATGAATAATGTCTGGAATTTGAAGCTGTTTGTCATGTGATATACAAGGGCAAGTTGAAAAAATGTATTAACTGTGGGGCCAATTGCATTCCTTTGTTGAACTTCAGTTGCCGCATGTAATTATGGCTACGATATAGTTGGAGCTAAACCTAAATCTGTGTTATTCAATATTGGAATGCAGCATGCCATTATGACTGTAATATAAATGTAGCTAAATCTAAACCTGTAATATTAAATAATGGAATGCTTTACATGCACATCGTATATAACAGTTTTTTTTAAGTTAAAAGAGTTCTTTTGCAATCATAAAATATCGTAATGCTACGTCAATGCAATTAAATTGTATTGATATAATCTTTTTTGAATCACTGAAACGGGTGGGCTGATAATTCTTTGGCCTAACAAATAGATATCACTGGTGGATTTAAATCCATTTTTTGTACCAACCTTGCTTGCACCTTGCACGATTTGAGTAAAAAGTTAACAGTAATCGAACGATTATTTCTTGAGTTATAATATTTTGGGTGATGCAACTTTTGTGTTTAAAAAAAAATAATGGAAAAATTAGCGAGTTGAATATTACTTTTTGAAGAAAAAAAATACAGTCCAAGAAAAACAATGGGTTGGTGAAGAGCTTTCGGACTCTGCCTCGCCAAAATCAACCCTAAAGTATTAATATGCTTAGTTAAACCGTGGTGAAATGAGCACTGACTACGGTGAAAATATAACAAAAATCTACAAAATAATGAAACACAACTGTACAGTGAAGTTGATCAAGAAAGCTGAACCCCAAAAGGTATCAAAGGAATATTTATCACTCATATTGTACACGCATTGAGCTACGAATAGATTTATGTGATGTTTTATTTTGCCTTAATTGTTTGAATTTCACACAAACATTAAATTGAAGTGTTTTCATTAATTAAGGCACATTATGTCTTTTTTGCTGACTATATAAATTATATTAAATTAAATAAATTAAATTAAATTAAATAAATTAAATTATTAGATCTTCTATTTGCCAATGCTGCCTTCTTGGAGTGCTGCTCCCCCGTCATAGCTTCACCTGTTCCACTCGTCGCGCTAGACAATCATCATCCTGCTCTTGAGACAAGCGTGCTCCTTACGCACTCTCGCCCTGCATCCTCCCAACGAATACCTACGGCTCGTATGTTCAATTTTAGGAAATTGGACTACCAAAAGCTTCATCGTATATTAGCCGTTACCGATTGGTCCTTTATTGATGCTGACTGTGACATAAATCAAGCTGTAGCAGCGTTTACTAATGTAATCACTTCCGCCTTCCCTTCCTGCTGTCCTCTCCTTAAACCCGCTCCTAATCCTAAGTGGTCGAACCGAGCTTTACGTCTATTAAAATCGGACAAAAACCGCGCTCAACGCGCCTACCGTTTAAATAATACTTTACACAATCTTTGTGTATATAAATATGCGGCTAAGGCTTATCGTCTTCTTAATCGCCATCTGTATCGTCGCTACGTTAGGCGTCTTCAAATGCGCTTCACTATTGATCCTGGGTCATTCTTTCGTTTTGCGAACTCTCGGCGAGGCTCTGCTAGCCTTCCATCCACCCTGTTTCTTGATCTGTCCTCTGCTACGTCCAATCCTGATATATGTAACCTGTTTGCCAAACATTTCTCTAGTGTATTTGTCGATCCTAGTACTTTTAAGGTTCCTTTGGACGTAGGCTTGTCTTACACGCCCTCTGATGTGATATCATGTAATTCAGTCGTTGTAAGTGAAAGCCTAGTAAAATCCGCTTTATCCAAACTTAAAACTTCGTTTTCACCAGGCCCCGATGGCATCCCTGCCTGTGTTTTGAAAAAATGTGGCAATACCCTCACTCCTATTCTCACTCGTCTTTTTTCTCGCTCGCTTAGTGTAGGGATTTTTCCTAGTCAATGGAAACTAGCTTGGCTTGTTCCCATTTATAAGAAAGGTGACCGCACACTAGCATCAAACTACAGAGGCATTTCTATTATTTGTGCGTGTTCTAAAATCCTCGAGTCAATTGTCCATTTATCTGTAATGCCTTGTGTAAAAAATTATATTTCTGCGGAACAACACGGCTTTATGCCCAATCGCTCAGTGTCCACCAACCTAATGTGTTTTTTGTCTTCTCTATATCACTATCTGTCTAGTGGTAAGCAAGTAGACACTATCTATACCGATTTCAAAGCGGCATTTGACAGTATACCTCTATCATTACTTGTTGCTAAGCTTCGAAAACTAGGTTTCGGTGGCTCTATATTGCCATGGTTCAACTCCTATCTTGAGAATCGTTCATATGCAGTTAAAATCTGTGGCTCTTTCTCTGAATGTTTTCTTAGTTCTTCGGGTGTCCCTCAAGGTAGTGTCCTTAGTCCCTTACTGTTCATTCTCTTCCTCAATGACTGTACTTCGATCCTTCCTCCTAACGGCTTCTTGCTATATGCGGATGACGTTAAAATTTTTCTTCCTGTATCTTCTACAGCTGATTGTCTAGTCCTTCAATCCTGGCTCTGTAAATTCTCTACATGGTGTGCTTCTAACGGTTTAGTCCTGTGTCCTGAAAAATGTTCTGTCTTGTCTTTCTTCCGATCTTCTACAAGTATAACCCATGCTTATAGTGTCTGTGATGCCCCTATTCCCCGTGCGTCCTTGTCTAAGGATCTTGGCGTCTTCTTTGACCCGAGTCTTTCTTTCAAGGAGCACACGGACTATGTCATCAACAAGGCCAACAAAAGTCTTGGTTATATTTGTCGCATGTCCACTGAAATTCGTGATCCTTTTTGTCTTAAGTCGCTTTATTGTTGTTGGGTCCGTTCCGTACTGGAATATGCCTGTGTCATCTGGTCTCCTGTTCAACTATCTCTGCTCCAAAGGATTGAGAGGATCCAGAGACGTTTTACAAGGATCGTATTTCGTAGGTCGCTGGGTCATCACTCTATTCCGCTTCCTTCGTATGACGATAGATGCACTCTATTAGGCCTTGCCAAGTTGGAGCACCGCCTCTCGGTCGCTCAGGCTTCTTTCGTCGCTGGCATATTGCTCAATACGATTGATACTCCTTCACTTCTGTCGCGCTTACATTTGTATGCACCTTGTCGCACCTTACGTTATCGTTTTCGTCTCCAGTTACCTATATGTCGTACACGTTTTGCTCGCAATGAGCCTTTTGTAAGAGCTATGTCGTCTTTTAATAGTACTTCTGATCTGTTCGATTTCAACATATCCTATCCTGTCTACCGATCCCGTCTTCGCTCCTTTTCCGTACCATAAACTCCTTCCAACTCCTTCGTGAATAATTGTATACTATAGTCAGTAAGCACTATTGCTGTAACCCAACGTGGCCGAGCAATTAATAAAATAAAAATAAATAAATAAATAAATACACTGCTGTCAGCAAATCCGAGTGATATTATCCTTGTAAAAAAGGGTGAATCCTTAACATTCATTAAATCTTAAACAATCCGTTCTGTAGTCTTTGCACGAATAGTTTGGATGTCAATACTTCTGTTTTATCTTATCTTGTTTTAGTGGCAAAACTTAATGTTAATTTATCACGCTGAGCTAACAGCAACGGATGAAGAAAAAATATCCCTAACCCGACGTGTCACGTTCTGCGTTCTGTACTGAAAATGAGAAGCAATGCAGATCAAGCAAGAACTTACTTCAGAGCAGATTGAAAGGAAAGCAAAAAAAAAAAACAAGTACCAGATTATCCTCCATGAAGCACATCCACATTCTACTTTCCACTCACTCACCACCATAATCCTTTTGCTTTCGCTTTGCTATCAATTTTACAACTGGCTATAAAACTTTCATCAACGACACTGGCTGGCATATTGATGGATTCAATACTGCGAACCAGGAAGCGGCAGCGCCAACGAAAGCCGCGGCTAGCCGTAACCAAGCATGCCGGATGAGGCGCCACACTCAATTCGCTATTTTCCTTTTCCACGTTGGAAGTCAACTGTTTCGCTCTGACGGAGGCATCTATTAGTTTTTTCCGCACTCGGACAGAATGACTCTATCAATCGGAAGGGCAGCTAAATCTTGTTTTGGGTTACGGCGGGGTAGAAGTTAACCAGCGTCGTGCCGGTACTGCCCCACATCACCATGCCCGGTGGGGTGCAGAATGTGGCCGTGTGCACGTACAGCAATACAGCGTTGTCGGTTGCACATTCGAGAAAGGGGGAAAAGTTTTGCGTGATAATTTATCTTACCATCGTGGCGATTGTGGATGGGTGCAAGAAGTGGTATAGATAAAAGGGTAAACTGGCTGCAAGGGGAAGCTTTTGATCGGGAACGGCAGGGATGGTAGGGTGAATTGATGCCACTTCAGCATAAACTTACACACTCACAAGCGCACCCATGCGGCCGTGTACGGTGGTTATGCTGTGTTGTCGAGGAAAGAATGGGGGAGCGTGTGAGAAAAACAAAACCAAGGATGCGACTTACCCTTTTGCCGTCGCCTCGGGGGAGCAAAACTGTACGAGAAGGTTATTGTTCCCGTACACTGTTTAGCGGGTAAATTGTTCCGTGTTGGTACGCTTCCGCCTCGTGTACGGGCAGCGAAAAAGTGCACTAATTGATAGTTTAATCAAGCGGCTGTCGGGCGTGATTTACGGGGTGTTTTTATGTGTGCTCATTGTTTGCATCGAGGCAGTGCAACGAGGGCGCATGGGTGCGGGAACCGAGCTCCGCGGGATGTATATATCCGGAGTTAACACATCGACGTTGAGCTGAGTGAAACGCGAAACAGATTGTTTTAGGAATTTGCTATGAGCAGGGATGTGAACTGAATGCGAGTAGAAGGGGGGATATGTTGTTTTTGCTCCTCCCACCCGCTGAAGATAAATGGATGTTGGGTGGAATGTGCAGTGCTTTTGATAATCGACAAGGTTAGGAAAATACGTTTCAATCTATCGATTTACTGGAGCTTTAAAATAGCACTTTGTTTGAACTTTGTGTTAGTTTGCATAGAATATGTTAGCATGGTAAATTGGTTTTGTTTTGTGTATTTCAGCATTGAAGGAAGAAAATTGTTTAAATACAGGGGAAGTTAGGTAAATGTTTAACACGGATACAGACACGTTAAGGTAAATGTTTAAAATCTAGGGATACATAAATACAGCTACCATGAAAACGTTCATACATTATCTTACACTCATGCTTTATCAGAAAATTTGTTGACACATTTAATTTTTTTATCGATTTCTATGTGTTTTAATGAAATACTGGTATATGAATATACTGGTATGTGAATTAAAAAAAGTTTATCAACTGCTGCGACGATTGATTCTGCCGTGAGTTTAAGAATTTTAAGCGCCTCTTCGAACAATCGTAGAATGCAGAATCTAAAGCATTATTGAAATATCGGGCACTAAAAGCTGACGTTGCTTCAGCTTACAGAACAACAGTCCAGACTTCCCTATAGGAAATTACTCGGTGCTCCATAGAATCTCTCTATTCCTGAACGATGTTATATCAATGCCTCTTCAGTTTGATGATAAAAGTTGTTCAAGTCGTAGCAAGATAGTGGGTTTCGTGAAGCACCTCATCAGCATCGAGCGAGTAACAGCATAACGAATGGCTACTATTTTGACCGGAGCTTAATTTTTCGTTTATTTCAATACTTTTTCTGGTTGCTGGATGGTTTATATATTCGGAATACCCTTATTCAAGGTATTTGATGAGATTTGATCACCAATTGATATAAAAAGCAAAATAAATCATCAAATTTGGTGTCCATCTTTCCCTGTGATAACGTGTTCGTCTTTCCTGATTCGGTGTCAGGATACTTAAACCACCAGATAACAAGATTTTCTATTATTTTCATTCTCGTTAATTTGCCAGGTTTTTACTTAACCACGTCAACTCATCCATGTAATAATACTTCCAAAAATATAAACAATAAAAGTTATAGAACTTAACATCTGCAGTAGAAAAACTATATCCGCAAGGGTGCGCAAGATTGAAAATTTGTTTTTTCGCGAATTTAACCAATGTTACGCAAATTATGCCAAAAATGTTCTCATACGTGTTTGGATGCTGCACTGTTTAATTATTCTATAGTTACTTGTATCAAGCATTTTTGAGAAGCGTCAATCTTACCCACAGAGCTCGTTTTACCTACATTCATTTACGTAGTTACAGTTGCTAACCGTTAATTGTGTAACGTTGCTAACCGTTATGGAATTATTAATTTGAGCTAAATGAACTGTCTTGCTGGTAAAATTATGATTTCCAGGCTTGTTTAGACATTCTTTTTAAATTTGTGTTTTTAAAGGTTTATTTTGTAGTTTATTTAAGTGACGTTAGAGCATCCGAATGTAAAACAAAACACTAATGCTTGTTTAATTTAATTTAAATCGAAGAAAAAAATAAAAAAGACGTTTTTTTGGGCTTGTTTAGAGCAAACAGCCACATCGAATAATTCAAAGAGTAAACACAACAATCGTTAAAGGGTCATCAATATTTCGTTTTATACTTCAGTAGATACGATTTGACGCATATCATAGTGCTACTTTCTATAGAAACACACCGTTACGAACTATGCCAATTCCGCCCCCGCCTTCGTGATTCCTCATCCCATATGTTTCTCTAGATTATGAGAACACATTTGTAAAACCTTAGAAGCCAACAAATGATTAAATAAATAAATAAATAAATAAAGAGTTAACGCTTCATTCGCAGTTCGCAGAGTTTTTCAGTTACAAAATGTACAAAGCAATAGTGAGTTGTACTTGGACAAAAAAAAAGTTTTCTAGTGGTATGACGGTGGATAAATAAAAAAATTCTCTTAGGCTATGTTGGCACAATACCATCCTCGTGCATATTAGATGCAACAAACAATATCAAAACAGCGAGCTGTCAAAGACAGCTCAAATAGCTTTAGCAAATAACACCAGATGGCACTAGGAAAGGAGAAAAGGATGAAAAGATAACCCTTAAGGCGAGACAACAAGCTGATCCAAAAATAGGGCCAATTAGAAACAAATTCGGCAGCGGTTACAAAACAAAGCGGGTCAAGCGGGGTCAAGACTGATCAGCTGACGAAGAATAGGCGCCATCGAGGAAGTTAGTTGCGAATTATCTACGAGAGAAAACAGACTAATTTTTAAACTGTGCGGCGAAGATTTATAATACGCGAGCGCCAGTTCTAAGAAGGTCTGAAACGCTACTCAAATAAATAGATAGCTACATCCGTAGCAACAGGCTATTTTTTTGCATTTGGTATGTTAGAATCAAAGTAACTACATTTTGGAGACCATTTTGCTAAATTTGAAATAAAATTCCTTCTAAAAGATGCTTTCAACAAGAAACATGAATGTTTCCATCATAAAAACAATTTTCAAATCTTTGTTATTTCGACTAATTTTTGTAATATCCCTTCAATAACAAATGAAATGATTATTTTTACTTATACAACCTAGATTAAACCCCAAAATATTCTACAGAATCGTAACAACATCAGGTGTTCGCATAGCTGCATCACTATCGTTTAAATTTCACCGTCCATTGAGTTCGAACATTCGCCAACAACTCCTGGCCAACAACAGTCTGAAGGTGTGTAGCGCCCCATTAAATCGCGTGCACGGGGTGTGTGTTTCACCGTAATGATGGTTTCTGTTCGCGTTCAGCACAGCAGTAGGGCACAAATCACGAACCCGCCATCACCTACCGTACCTTTCGCTACCCATTTCCACACATAAAGCTCGATGCTCGGTGTTTTTGTGTATGCCACCGCCATCGTACGGCGCACATTTTTGTCGCGGGCAAAAGTCAGCTACATTTATTTATGCTTTCATGCGCTCACTGTCTTTGGCTGGCGTGACCGTGAGTGAGACGAAGCGGTAAGATAAAAAGGTGTTAATGATAATTGCCACGATTAAAAGATATTCTACTTTATAAACACTTGAAAGTGGAATCGGAAAGGGGTCGAGGTGGGGATATAAAGCTTGCGGTTTTTGAGAGCGGGGTTTTGTGTTAAGGGGAACAGAAGAGCAAACGGAGAAGACTGATTGTGAATGGAAGCGGCTGGTCATTTTGGTTTCGGGGGCAAGTTTGTTATTTAGTGTCCGGAGCGGTAAAAGGACCAACGGCAAACAGAAGCGCAAAGAAAGATGGAAGAATGTACTCGGGATGGTTGCGTCTCGTTCCAGCACCAGGCCTGACCTTGTGGGGGAATGGAGAGTTATCTTTGTCACTGGCTGACCTCACTCTTGACCGCCATCGTGTTTATCGTTTGGCGCGGGCACAAGTTGTGGTTTTGAGTTCCCTGTCGTCTCGGTCGGTCAGGGGAACCTTTTGAATCAACGCTAACCGGCGGCGCTTGAACTCATTCGCCACTAGCCATTAGCAGCGTTAGCGTCTTTATCGGATCGTCACAATCGTGTCTACCGACTGCTTTGAAGCCGTGCTTTTTTTCTTCATCCTTATCCTCCTGCTATTCAGTGCTGCGGCTACGGCGTTTTGTGAGCATGGGATGAAGTAGGGAACGAGATATTAAAAAAAGCGTTCCTAAACAACTTTGTTATCGGGCCGACATAAATCTTATCTTGCGGTTGCGGTGTAACAACGATGGCAGCGAGGCTGTTGGAATGCTGTGTCGTTCAACGCGTGTAGGGTTTGCCAAAGCGCGGGGACGGAGCTGGCGTGTTGGTAAAGTACGGCAAACATTACTGCGCTAACAAGTGACGATAGTGACGAAAATTGGCCATCGCCGGTTTAGCAGCCGGTTATGCAAGATTATCATTCGCTTTAGTGTTTGCTTTTGCTACGATGAGGATGTTGAGATGGTTGGTATGGCACATAATTAGGTTGGAGTTTTTTTACAGTGCTATCCGTGTTGATTTTGTCAGTTTTGATATCAGTTATTTATATTGTAAAATAGTTAAATTATTTTTATTTTATTTATGAAAAGTACTCAAATAAATTATGAAAAAGGCTCTACATGGTTCATATACATGCTAAGCAATATAAGAAATTAACCAATTTTTATTTTATTTAACACAAATCTTTCAGTTTATTTATACTTATGACAATGCTATCTTATGTTCTAGGTTATTTCTAATTCGTCTGCTTGCTCAGTATACTATGATTTTCAAAAGGTTTTTTCTATACCATTGCTTAAGTACTTATTAAAGGCTGGTATTATATAGTTTATGAACATTGACATAATCTTAATTCTATTTTCTTTGTTTATTTTAATCATTTCTGGTTTGATGAATTCATGAAACGTTGGTGTAGAATTAAATTTGTCTTCAACTATTTGTATAATTAATGTCCATGCCGTTTTAATCGTCTATAGGGTAAACGTACCTGTAGTGGTGCTAGTACCAATAGTGGTGGTATTGCACTAAAATGCGTCTCATACGATAAATTAACAGTAGTTAAGTTATTTATGATAGTGTGAAATGTTCTCTAGCCTTTTACAAAGGGCTTAAAAATGAAATGGGGCCATTCCGTTTCTTAGTGACCGAAAAATCCATTATTTTGTCAAAGGTATCAACATTTTTCCAACATCCTTAGGATTTCATAACGATACTCATATTCTTGTTAACGTTCTAAATGACCACATAACAACGCAATTATTAGTTTTTTAGCATAATTGTTATCAAATGATATTGTTTTATTCAAATTCA
Organism: Anopheles coluzzii; assembly: GCF_943734685.1. Taxonomy (NCBI): domain Eukaryota; kingdom Metazoa; phylum Arthropoda; class Insecta; order Diptera; family Culicidae; genus Anopheles; species Anopheles coluzzii. Next base: position 42,353,101 of record NC_064671.1, on the reverse strand, counting down.
TTGGCTTTTGACCATATTTACGTATTTTTCAATATCTTTTACGATAGTGCCATTATAGGTACACCAAACAGGCATGTTCCTATAGTGGTCCTAGTTCTAAAATCAATAAAAACAGCTAATTTTAGATTTTTTTCGATGACATTTTTGACATGTCGTACTGTTTTCATTAAAATAAGCAACAAAAATTAGTTTTCTCTAAGTAATTTATGAAACAAAGGCCAAAATTCGCTTATCTGGCTGAGTGAAAAATCGACTTCAAATCGAGCAAACTCTTCTGAGAATGGGTTGACGACAGGTGTTATTTAGTACTTCAGTCAATATTTTCATCAACCAAATTCATAAATTTTTTTTCGATCAAATTACGAAAGATATCATTATTATGGCAGTAATCCATGCTATTCATACAAAAACAGCCTCAAAACTAAGTTATATCGATATTATACACTGTTCTGAGGCATCTTTGTTTACCACCACTATAGGAACACAATACGACGACTATAGGAACCATACCACCATTATAGGTACAACGAAGCAATCACAAAAATGTGTATTTTTTCGTAGATTCGATGTGTTTTATGGTAAAAATGGTTTTGATTGCGAAGATAAAACATATTCTAACTGTTATGTGTTGAAATATTCAGAAATTGTCGTTTCTGACACTTTAAATCCATTAAAATACATCTGTACCACCACAAATTGCACCACTATTGGTACATTTACCCTAGATCATCTATATTTCCACATTTTTCACAGTTTGGGCTTGTTTTATTACCATTGATCATGTATTTAAAAAAAATCAGATTAAAAATCTCATCAGATATGAGGCCATGTTTGGCGTGTTGGTTAAAAGTGCAGGTTTACTTAATTTCAGCCACTAAATGTCAAAATGTGTGTACAAAAAAATTAAAAAAAGGCCAAAGGGCCAAATAAATCGAATGGAATAGGCTTGGTAGTAATTTTCCTAGATAAAATAAATAATGTGTAATAGTTTTTTTTTCTTAAATCGGGTCCCACCGCCGTTAAGAGTACTCTACGACTAACTCATATCACTTGGAATTAGAACGGAGTTATGCGGGTTTTGATTGAATCGTTTCGAATTGGTTTCGAATTGTCAAAAAGTGAGCTCCAAAATTTAAGTGGTCTCTGAGAACTGTAGCCAAAATAATTAATTCATAGTAATTGTTTATAATATCAAAACTTTGACAAAACCTCATCATATACTGATATCGTTTTTTAACTAAATTTATAATGTGAGTACAAGATAAAATAAAAATGCATAAAATAGGCAACCTATGCTTGCATTTATTTATTTTATTTTATAATCATCAGCTTATTCACAGAACGTAATTGTTGCCTTTAATCTCAATCTTGTCACCATACCGACAGAAAAATGTATTTGATTGATTTCTAGTTTGCATGCTACTTAATCTTATTTATGATAATTGTTTGACCCATCTGGAGCAACAGTTAACAAGTTAAATAAAATAATAACTCTGAATTTACTCTGCGCAACTACCATTGTCGATATACTTCAATCGAACAATTGCTATTGTAATCGTTTTAAAACTACTGCCTTTGAGATTATTTATTGTGTGTAGTGATTTTTTGCAAAAATCTTTCTTTAAACGATAAACAGTCGCACATATCTCTGCCTTGCTGGGGCTGTTGTGTGAAGCTTTGCGAGCGGGATTCAAGTGTGCTCGTATGTAAGCCCAAGTGGGAAGAGGAAAACTCAATGTGGGTTGCTAAACCACCGGAAAATCAATAGCAGTCCACCGCAGCGTTACCACAAACGGCGGAGCCTGTGCGCTACTGGCAGAATGTTTAGCGTTGAGCATTGTTTATGTTTTCATTCACACCTCCGCCCGGCCAACAAACCCGTCAGCAGCAGCGAGATCGACCGTAAAGGGTGTCGAGCTTTCGCCTTTATTCCCAGCAACAGTTATGCTCCATTTTATGGGCAGAAAACGGAGCATGTTTCGCCAAACTATATTTACGGTATTTATTCGCCATGGTGCAAACGAACAATGCGGACCTACACAAATGGGGTAAAATCTGATGGGAATGCAAGCGGGGCCGATGTGGCAAATGCAAAAATAAACAGTTCTCTATCGGCCGAAGCGTGGCGGTACCACAAATCTGCCCTTCCGGTCGTCAGTGTGTGTGTGTATGGGATTGGATTTAACTGCATAGTGAGCTGCTGTTGTTGTGCGGCGCCTCGCACATGCAGTTGAAGGTGGCATCGAAATCCCACCGCACTGACACACATGCACACATTGAGAAGGGAAAAGAGGGCAAAAAAGCCAGTAGGTAAGCACTCCTAGATTCAAGTTCACTCGGTCAAACGAGTGTGGCAACTGTTTTTCCCCTAGCACAAGCGGAAAATTGTTGACTGGTTTTGTTTCGAATGAATTGCAGATGAATGTTGCGGACGCATGCGCTCACTTTGGGCAGAACTTTCACCGCGCCGTATGGTTCACTAGATACGACAATCGGGGGAAACCACAGCGAATGGAAACATCATCGTTATCATCAGCCTGGTGTGCTAACACTTGCCGTACTGGCGGCATGCAGCATGAGATTGTATGATGGAATGTTAATATAATGTCATTACATCACTTTCACCACGAACGGGATAGAAGCGTTTTGACCCGTGTTAAACTGTGCTACCCACCGGGGCGCACTAAAATGCGTGTGTAGCTGCATGGTTTCCCAACCGTCATACCGATGGAGACGCCTGGTCGCCCACCGGTATGTGGCTGGCTGCGTACGTGTGTGGTTTTCTTCCGACTTACGGTAGGGTTTGGCCGACTCACGCTGGTAAATGGGATAAGAGCTGAAGCAGAAATTGTGCACTACCTGTGCAAGGTTGCTAGCGCATCGAAGGTTTCCTGTCCATGAAATAGTCAGAATTTCTTCAGTGTAACTTGTGCATAATTAAATTCCCCCAAAAGTTAGAGCCCGCGCACACATTCGGCTTTTCCCTTTTGTGTGCTGCTGCACGGGTAAAACAACAAGCGCAGGATATTTTCGAACCGGAACCAGCGAGTGCGATTGTTACCGCTGCGGTTTCGTTCCACGACGGACACGCTGGTATGTGCATGATGCGGTAAGCTGGTGCGCGTCACGTACAGTTATTCACGAGTGGTCCCGAGCCCAGGGGTTCCTTGAGCGTCGGTTCAACGGTCCCTACTCCGTTTGGTTTGGTGTGTGTGTGTGTGTGCGTTTTCTGTAAATGCATGCTTTGCATGCTTCTTTGCATCCAGCGCACAAAATGCGCAGAGCGAGTAAAAAGCCGCATGGAAGGCGCGGATTACACGCGGTTGCTGATGCTCACCGGTCGGGACACGTTGGTCGTTGGTGGAATAAATTTATCAACCCTAACCTATCGCGGCGGTAAAGGGCGTAAAGGTGTCGTTTTGGGTTGGGAATGGAAGGTGTGTTTGAGGTTATGTTCGGACGACCCCATACACCAACGGCAACGGTCCGACGACGGTGTGTTTACGTTCATTCGTAACAGGTACGAACCGACCAGAACATACATACACACCGGTTGAATCCTTTAAGGAGTACGGACTGTTTCCAGGTAGTCCGGTACCCTAAGGCGTGGAACCACAGTGTATCGAGAACAATTCCTGTTCGTTCATGTTGCACCTTACCCGTGGGCGCTTGGTAACCATTTCGTTTGCCAGAAGGGGCAACGTTTTTTGGGGTAGTGAAAGTTTACTGTCCGTGTGGTTGGAAGCGTGAGTTAGGAAGCCACAAGCTTGTAAAGACATGCATTCTGGTGAGTTTGGAAGTGAGTAAAGGTAAAAATTTTCTCACTGGATGTTTTGTATGAACTCGTTTTGCTCTCCTTGGGTTTGTGTGTGTGTGTGTGTGTGTGTGAATCTTGCTGCATTCGTTTGTTGTTCCTTGTTTTCTATCACTGGTCTGAAAAAAGAAATGCTAATAAGGCAAAATGTTTAATGATTACATTGTCTTTGTTTTGCTAACAGACATAAATAGCTAATAAGGATCGTAAGCATAATGTGTTAATTGGTATAATATTGATCAATGTATTATGATAAACACAACAAAAGTTCGGTATACTACGTATAATACATCTAAATTATTTTGAGATGAGAATGAAATAAAACAACATAATATATAGCAATGCATCAGAAAGAAAAATCATAAGAAAGAAAGTAGTAAGTAAGTAAGTAAGTAAGTAAGTAATTTATTGATTTGTTTTGTAACAATATTCCACGAATTATACATTGGTTCCGATCGACTGACCTCTACTCAATAACCTGATTGTTATAACGCTTTGCGTATTTGGATTGTACATCTTTACCTGAATTGAAGTAGATCGGGAAAAATTAGAAAAAAACCCTCTGATTGTTTTACCTTAAGATAATCCTACGTACTAGTCCTTACTCCTATTTTTACATCTACATTATAATCTAGCTATTTACAATTGTGCCTTCACTGGCATTACAAAACTTATGTGTTACGAACAAAATTTTTTACTAGTTCAAAACCAGTAATTCTATGTATATCAAATGTGCTATGCCATGGGGGAAGGTTTAGGACTCTTTTCAAGAACTTATTCTGAAATACTTGTAACTTATTTATATGAACTTTGGCACAATTTGCCCATATTTTAGATGAGTAAAGAATTGTTGGCCTAATTACGGTTTTATAAAGTAATAGTTTGTTTTTTAAGTTCAATTTAGAATTCTTGTTTATGAAGCTATACAAAATTTCTCTTGATCCACTTATAACTTTTTCCTCTATATGTTTCCTGAAGGCGAGCCTTTTATCCAAAAACAATCCCAAATACTTTACATTATCTTTCCAAGCAATATCCCAGTCACTTATTTTTAGATTACGATCTGGTAATTTATATGCGCTAGTGCAACGTGTAAAAAATATGGCCTCAGATTTTTCCTCGTTGATTTTTAATTTCCAAGTTTTACAAAATGTCACATATTTTTTAATCCCATTGTTGAGGTTTTTAATAATAGATTTTGGATTGGAATCCGAACTACTCATAGCAAAGTCATCTGCAAAACAATATTTTTTTACAGATTTTGTTTTAGGCAGGTCGCTTGTAAATATGTTGAAAAGAACGGGTGACAGCACGCTGCCTTGGGGTAATCCGGCAGGTGGGTGAATGTCATTTGATTTCGAAGAGGTTATTTGCACGAAACAGCTTCTATCGGATAAAAATGACTGAATCAGTTGAATGATGTTCGGAGGAAAATTGAAAGAAATTAGTTTGTACAAAAGCCCTTGGTGCCATACCGTATCGAACGCTTTTTCTAGATCTAGCATCACAAAACCAGTGGATTTTTTAATATTTCGCTGTGTTTTGATGTTTCTGGTTAATCTATCAATTTGTTTAGTAGTTGAATGCCCTGGTTGAAAACCGTATTGGTAAGAAGGTATGATGGTGTGTTGATTGAGATGCTTAATAATTTTTTTGTGGAAAATTTTTTCAAAAATTTTACCCAAACAACTGAGTAAACTTATTGGTCTGTAGCTTTTAGGGTCTTTATGGTCTTTTTTGGGTTTTGGAATTGGGATGACTTTGCCAATTTTCCATTCAAGAGGAAAATAGTGGTTTTTGGTACAAGCGTTTAAAATAAACGCTAAATATACGATGGCTTTTTTAGGCAACTGTTTTAGGGAATGGTTATTGATTTGATCTGGCCCTTGAGATTTTTTTGATTTCAACTTATAAATGATGTTTTTAATGTGTTTTGGTTTTATAAAGTTTATGGGATCGAAGTTGTTGCTGGGTTGTGCTTGATGGTAGGAAAAGAATCTACTATTTGTCTCTTGGATGTGATGTTCAATTGGGCTCTGATTTGGAAACGTTGTTCTGTAAGCTTTTTCAAAATGGTCTCTCAGAATTTCACATTTTTCATTATTTGTAATATAATACTTTCCATTAGCTTTTAAGGGCGGAATAAATGCAGAATTACCTTTTATAATTCTAACAAATTTCCATAGTCTAGATTTGCTTGGGTCGTTATTAATTTTTTCAAGGTTGCCTGTCCAACTCTGATTTCGTAAGTTTTTCATATCTAATACTATTTCTTTTTTTAATGTGTTATAAGTTGTTTTAAGTATAGTGTTATTTCTATCTTTCTGCCATTGCTTCCTTGTTGCATTTCGATGTTTAATTTTTTGAAGTATATTAAGGGGTAGAATTATTTTAAATTTATCTGGTATTATGAATGGGACAGACTTAGTGTGGGCGTAGTTAATTAATTTTGAGAAATATTTTATCATTTGATCTATTTGGTTTGATGTGTTAATATTTTGGAGATTTAGATTATTTGTATTGAGGCGATTATTTAAAATTTCTTTGAATAAAGTCCAGTTTGCTTCTGAGTAGTTCGGTATTCCAGAAATATGTTTGTTTTGTATTAGGCCAATATTATATTCAAAATAAACAGGTAAGTGATCTGAGGTAAATTTTTGTATGGTAAGAATGTTGCAAATTTTATCGGGTTTGTTAGTTAATAGTAGATCTATGGTTGAGGGGAGACGGTTTGGGTCATTTGGATAATGGGTGTGCTCTTCAGGATGAACAATAGAAAATTTTCCTCTTTGATTTTCCTCGAAAAGGGTTTTTCCCATCTGATTTGCTTTGCTACAGTTCCAGATACGGTGACGTGCGTTAAAATCACCACAGATAAGAAAGTGATTGGTTGGTTTTGTGATGTCCTTCCTGAAACTACTGTGATCATTGTTTGAACCTGGGTTATATATGGAAATAATGGTCACTTTACTGTTTTGGGTCTTGATGGTAATTCCTATTGCTTCAAGTACTTTTAATTTGTAGTCACTATTTACTTCGTGGTTGATAGCTTTAGATATTACTAAAGCTACTCCACCTTTTTCTCCCTGAGTTCTGTCTAGTCTGTAAGTATGATAATTGGGATGCGAAAAACGAGTACCATTCTTAAGAAATGTCTCACTTAGTGCTGCGATGTGTATATCTTTTTTCAAAAGGTAGTTAAAAAATTCGTCTTTTTTGTTTGAAATACCGTTGGCATTCCAGTGAATGATTTTAAGTACATTATTTGAGGTTAGGAAAACAATATTTTGCTGATATTTGAACAATAACTGCGATTAAGTCTTGTTTTGAGCTACATTTGCTCAGATTTGAAAATACATCTTTAACGATTTGCCCTATCTCGTTGAGGTCAAAGTCAAGATTATTGTTTGAACGTGTTTGTTGTTGGTGGAACAGGTCAGAGAAATTCACGTGGTTTGATGGAGTGGAACGTGTTGGTGTGTTGGGGAGACGAGGGAACGATGTCTCGTTGTACGTAAATTCTCTGGAGCGAGAAGGTGTTGGTGTTACCTTTTTAAGCCGTAGCCTAGCTGGGCAGCCGGAGAAATTTGCCGTATGATGTTCACTGCAATTTGCGCACTTCAATTTGGCTGGAGCTATTTTACCGTCTGGACAGGTTGTTGTTTGGCTTAGTGGACACGTTTTGGATGTGTGTTTATCGGCACACTTTACGCACACTGGAGGAAGATAACAGTTTGCGCTACCATGTCCGTAGCGCTGGCAGTTTGTACACTGCATTGGACCGTATTTGTTAGAGTAGTACTCAAAGTATACTCGGTGATGATCTACTGCTCTAACCTGTTTCAGCTCGCTCAGTGTTATTGACCCTCTAGGGAAGTGTAGGAGATACATACACTGGTCGTCGTAGCGTTTTTTCTTGAGTTCGAGTTTTTTGATTACACATGGTGCGATATTGACTTCAGCAAGAACGGTTTTAATGTATTCTGTATCTTGCTCGGGTAACCCAAAGATTACCACTTTCGTTGTTTTTTCTTCCGGTAGTTGATGCGTGTAGAAAGAATTGTTGTGGCGCTTCAACACGTCCACTACAAGCTTAAAATCTTTAGATGTGGTAGTGTTAACCACTATACCTTTATATGTGCAGTTTGTTGTGTAGTTCACTACACCAACAGAGGTGATTTTTTTGTGCACATCTCCTACTTGTGTGCCGGTGACTGTGATCGGTGGTATTTTTGATTTTTGTTGTTTTGCCGTTGCCGATGCGGCAATTATCGATGGAGCTTCTTCATCTTTGCTAAGAATGTCGTAATCGTTACTTGTGGTAACGTTTGGTATCGTAATGTATGAGCACGAAGGCACGGCGTCCCTCGATGCTGATCCTTTCTTGCTGCAGCCCATGGCTATGGGCCGAGCTAGCCTTTTTAACGCCTTAGCTATTTTTTTTTTGTTGTAGTTGTCTGTTTTACTAGTGTGTGTGTTCTATATCAGTGATCGCAGATAACGATTAGATGCGTCCGATCGGGTCGGAGACTGACGATGAACTCCTAAGAAAGAAAGTAAAATTGATGGTTTTTAGAGCAGTAAGCACGGAAAAGCTTGTAGCTGTTGTTTTTCCGAAAATGTTTTAACATGAAATTAAACAAATATAATAAACAATTTGCAAAAAATGGCTTAACATATTTCGTGTTTGGTTTATCCTCATTTTGCAACTGGTTTGACGATACAGTACAATTTGCTCTGTAGATGGCGCTGAAATTCCAGCATATATAACAATGCATACATTGCAGTGTTGGTTTACGAAATTTCCAACGATGGTTCCAACGAACAAGGAGTATCCTTGTACGTTGTTAGCAAGCGCCTAAAGGTATACAAATTGTTGATTCGCTATGATACTTCAACTCACAACCTTCTCGAGCGGAGCCTATATTCATGCAATCAATACAGTACTGATTTCGGTGAGTACCGTTATTTAATAAACGAAGTCATTGGAATTATTTTGTAGTATATTTTGTTCTGATTTAGTAGTTATATTGGTGACTTCATGATGCTTAATATCATAAAATAAATTTGCCAAAAAGTTGATAAGTAATTCAAATGCCATAACCAAAAAAAATTAAAGCTAGGATCAATTTAATCATTATTGAATTATTTAAATGGATCAAACAAACGCAAAAATATAGGTGAAAATATAGGGGAAGGTAGGTAAAGACGGACACTGCGGGTAAGATGGACACTTCTCATAAATGCATGAAAAAGGTAATTTTCGAGTAATTCAACAATGTAGAATCCAAACTGAAGGTAAAACAACACATTTGAGAACATTTTTGGCATAATATATATAAAATTGGTTAAATCCACGAACAAAACAAATTTTCAATCATGTGCACCCTTGTGGATCTAATTTGACTGCTGCCGATCTTAAGCTCTACAACTTGTATTGTTTATATTTCCGGAAGTTTTATTTCATGAATGGGTTGTCGTGATCGTTAATGAAAAAACTGGCGAAAGAACGAGGATAAACGCAATACAAAATTTTGTCTTTTGGTGGTTTAAACATTCTGACACCAAAGCGGGAAAGACGGACACCTTTTTGTAGGGAAAGATGGACACCGAATTTATTGATTTTTTTACTTCTTATATCAATTGGTGATGAATATATTTCTTCACATACCTTAAATAAGGGTATTCCGATGCTATAAATCAATCAGTAACTAGAGAAAGTATTGAAATAAGCGAGAAATGAAACACCGGTCAAAATAGTAGCCACTCGTTATGCTGTTACTCGCTCGATGCTGATGAGGTGCTTCACGAAACCCACTATCTTGCTACGACTTGAACAACTTTAAGCAATAAAAAGATGAGGCATTTATACGACATTGTTCAGGAATAGATGAGAAATTCTATGGGATTACAAAAATCCAATGTTGAATTTTGACATGGTGGAAAATGGATTAAACTATTATTAAGTCCCTCATAAATACCGGGGTCGTGGACTTTTTGCGGAGTAACTTCCTAAAAGGAAGTTCTAGACTGTTGTTTTGTAAGCTGGAGCAACGTCAGCTGTAAGTGCGCGATATGTCAATAATGCTTTAGATGCTGCATTCTACGATATATTACAAGCGCCGTTTACAATTCCTAAATTCATGAATGAATGAATCGCCGTTGCAATAGGCCAAGAATTGGTTAGAATTGGTACCAGGACGTGGAAAGCGATAGAATTTGTTAAAATACTGTAAAACTCTTCACTTTCTAACCTTTTCTACAGGTGTCCATCTTATTATTATTATTATTATTATTATTATTATTTATTCCGAAAGTTATCCAGCTGGCATAAGCTTACATAACATACTTATTTCTATAGTTAATGCTAAAGAACAGTGCTATCAAAAACGCATCAAAAAACATAACAAGTTTAACTGTCAATCAACCAAAAAAAATAAAAAAAACAACATAAACTGTGGAAGCGTCATATTAAGCTATGTAAAAAGGTCCGTAAATTGTTTAAGTTTGAGTTCAAGTCGACATTGTTTCCTAGCGAGTTATAGGCACTTATCATTTTTAATAAAGGATCGTTAGATCCAAAATTAGTCGATCTGAATTCTATGTTAAATAATGTCCTGGTTCTTAAGATTCTACTGGGGGCCTGAAAGTTCAATTTACTCAGAATTGACGGGGCGTCTAAAGATCCGGTAACAAGTTTGTGTATAAATAAGCACTGTGCCGTCTTTCTTCTATGTTGCAGAGGTTCTAGTCCAAATAACAGGCACCTTGTACGGTAAGAGGGACAAACAGAATTACGAGACCACGGGAGACGGTAAAAAAATGAACGAGTGAGCTTACGTTGAACCGATTCTAGCCTATCTATTAAATATTGCTGTGTCGGAGTCCAAATAATACTAGCGAATTCTAAGGTAGGACGGACAATTGCACAATACAGAGCTTTTATACTGAATGGATCTTTGAAGTCTTTCGCAACACGCAAAATGAATCCTAACAAACGGAAGGCTTTTGAAAGTATTGCTTCATAGTGGTTCTGTAACGTTAGTCTGCTATCTAAATGGACGCCTAAATCTTACCCTTCATGGTGTCCATCTTTACCATATCTGGTGTCCGTCTTACCCGAACATTTCAAAACTGCACGAAAAAAACATGTTTTTCATTCATGAAAAAAACGCAAAAATCGATGGAAACTTAAAAATTTCAACACATTTTCTGATAAAACATGAGTGTAAGATAATGTATGCACATTTTCATGGTCGTTGCACTTATATATCCCTAGATTTTTACCATTTCCCTTAACGTGTCCGTCTTTACCTACCTTCCCCTAAGAAAATGATGCATTTGGCACCTATACGACACTGTAATAAAATGTGCTTGGTGTTCCAGCTTACAAAAAAATATAAATAGTAAGATTTCTTGACTACAAGGAACGGCTTAATCTTCGTAAATGAATGATAACCCACCCGTTGCTCGATTTTAATCGTTGATTTACGGCACTCCCGTTCCATCCAATTAACCCAGATTTTCACCTTGGGGTAAAAAGTGCTACCGCTGCACTTTGTTGCATGATAAATGTGTTGAAGGGTGCGCCTTTGCTTGAAACTGTTGGTTGGATTAGTTCCCTAAATCATTGCAGAATTGAGTGATCTTAGCTGTGTGCCTGTGTGTGTTTGTTGCTTGTCCAGCAGCAGTGTAATGTAGAATCGTAAAATGTACTGCTTTGCCCCATAAAATTTGGCAACCCGGACTTTGCTTTCGGTATCTCCCACCTCCCCCAATGCTGGTGCTCTATGCTCAGCTTCATCTCGAGCTAATATCAACCGGAACGACGTCCCGGCTGCAAGGTATAAATAAAGTTTCATAAATCAAAACACCATCCGCATGAAGTTAATGAAATAGTAGTCAACAGTTTGGATGAGTGGTGTGGGTCTGCTTCGGATCCAACAACAGGAGTGCCTTTTTGAATGTGTGCATGATTAAAGCTGCGCCATCACCCAGAGCTGTCTGCCAGGGTGGGGGGTTTTAAGGATGAAGCAAGTGATTTGTTTCGCCCTTGCCTCGGTAGCTAACCAGCGTTTGACGCAAGGGAATATGGGGTTTGGTGAGTAGAGCTGTTGAAAAGTGATAGTAAATTTTATTAGCACCTTTCTTGGTTCGGTGGCCAGCCTGCCACCCCTCTGTGCTTGATCGGGTATGAAAAGCGTTGGATGCAGATGGGAAAAGTTTGGTCTTAGTTAGGTTGGCCCCCGTTCGTTCGAGTGTTTAGCCATCAAGGAAATTGTGTGTGTGTGTGTGTGTGTGTGTGTGTTGGTTTGTGTTCGTATGCCCTTATCGGCTTGACCTACCCTAACCGGATCAAATAGTTATAGGTTTAGCAGCTTGCTCGTGTTCACCGACCGGGATTATGATACTTACGATCAAAAACAACTGACTTTTCCTTCCATGAGAAAGCGGCAAAGAATCTGAAGAATTTCCCTATGGTATTTATGAAGCAGTAAGAAGGGGCTTACTTATTGAAGGCAAAGATTTAGATAGGATCAAGTTTTTTTTACGAGGTAAGACATTTGGTTGGATTTTAGCTTTGATTGAAAACGCAAATCGAGCCGGAGTAACTCATGGTGATGAGAAAATGTTAACCTGCACATCGTTCAAGGCGGACTTTCAACAAAGTTTAATCGACTTAGCCAACGCTACAAGATTTAAGAGTGCAAACATCTTTTTTGGATTGGTGTAAAGCTAGTTTTTGCTTTGCCTTTACCGAAGAGTCCTATTGCGTGGTATGGATGCAGTTTGCATGGGATGAGTAGCTTTGTTGGTAAGTGCTGTTAAAGCGTTATAAATCGCTTCCAATAAAAACATGCTTAGAGGTTGTAAAGGAAAGCTTTCGGGTTTGTGGCTGCAGCTTCTCTGTTTCGATAGCCACCGATACCGTTAGCTGAATGTGGTGCATAGCATATTGGCGATTTTGGCTCCTCTCGGGCCTAGCCATTTGAACTTGTGAGCGTTGTACGATTTTGTAAATTGAAATTGATGCTGGAACTGACCAACCGTTTTGGGAGTGTAGCACTTGCTTTGCCCCATTTTGCCACACGATTGCTAGTGACAGTTGTAGCAAAGTGGTTATTTCGATGCTGGAAAGTGGTCATTTCATGGCCAGATGCAGCTAGAATTGCATTCGATTGTTTGTAGAGTTTGAGTTGTAGAGAACAAAATACTGTAGGTGTTTTAGCATGGCAGATGTTAAGAGTTTGTAGTATAACCTTTATTGTACTGATTATCATAATTCTTATTGAAATAATTCATAAAATGAGTAGTTTTCTTAAGACTGATTGGAATTGCATGCATAAACGCCATCTACAATCAAGTCATTTTCCGATATGTGCAGCAACTCGCGCACGAAATAGATTTAAGTAACATTGAAATGTAACATTTTTAGAAAACAATTGGAATTAATTCTTGTTTTTTGGCAAAGACATTTTGGAACGTAGTCTCCTTAACAAATAGAATATCCTATGAATGAAATTTGTTTATTAAGCATTTTTATCCTTTTTTAATTCGAGACATGACCTTTTTAAATGTATGTTTTATACTGTTGGCTAATAATAAAACCCTTTTTAACTTTACATAGTAAAAACGATAAAATCTACACACAAAAACAAAACATTCAAATTAACCAAGCATTTAACAAACGTGTTAAATGCACAAAACGTATGTACTTTACGTGATTAATGCATACATACTAAAACAACAGAAATAATATTTAACTGTAAACTTTTCCTTATGAGATAAAGCTCATTTCCTTTTTACATTACACTATACTTTTAATAAAATTATCTGAAATGCCTTTTATGTGCCGTAAATTACACCATTTGCTTTACTTTATCTCGATGGAGATAGGCTCACGTGTTACCGTAAACCACGCGTTTAAAAATACTGAAAAATGAGAAAAAAATTAAATTAAAATATCACAACACACGTGTGTTTCCTTGGTCGACCGATATGCCAGCACAAATGTGAACGAAGTTGTAACCTTTATGAAAAGCATGCGATAATGTCACCACTTAACGGCCGCCGTACATGCGATCAAGCCTCCGCAAGACCGTTGCAAGGCTTTAAAGTAAAAGATACAAAAGAGAGAAAAAGAAAACCTTCTCCTTAACTTTCGTGATTCCGTTAGTACATATTTCCTGGAACGTTTAAGCCCCGAGGTTAAGTGAATAAATATGCAAACGCAAACATCTGCATGCGATGTAATAAAAAAGAGTATTCCCTTTCATGCAAGTAAAGAATGTGATGACGAGGCTTACTGCTGCACGTGTTAGGTAAGGTTAAAATAAAAGGATTACATACGTACGTTTTCGTGCACGACTTGGCAAAGCAAAATGCCTTAAGACGCCGCTAATCCAACCAAAACGATTTTTTGCAATGAATTTAAATCGCTTCTAATTGCGTGCTGCTGCCAGCAACATAACAGGATGAGAGGTATAATTAAAAGCGTTCGAGTTGATTTGCATTGAAGCTTGAAGGCGGGCGTGTACATGACATGATAGATTAATCGCCGTTTTTATACCCTGTAAATGACACGAAACCGTGGCAAGCGGAAAGGTTGAAAAAAAGAAAAAAAAAGTCTACAGCTGTAATGTATGGCGTGGGGATTATGTTGAAAGATGTTTTAATTGCCACGAAAAATTTCCGTTGGCATGACCTTGCTAGAAAAGCCGTTAAAAACCGTTAAAAATCAGTTGCTTGCAAAATTTTCCATAACCAATGATTTTTTCCATCATAATATGGTCGCTTATGGAGGTAGAAGTGTACGAAGGTAGCTGTTACTGCTAGAAACGTGCTAAAACATGTTACGATTATTTTTCGAAACTTCAACTTGCTTGTTGGCCAGACTGTTTGAAAAGAATTTTAATAGGGGCGTCTACGTGTGGAAATGTTCGACTGCCTAGCCACGAACGTCTAGCAACATATCGTTACGGCTGTACCTAATGAGAGAAATGGTCGTTAAACTGATCGCTACCTGATCTGCATACTGTGCGGAGGACACATTCTAGGTAGTTCTCAGGGTAACATCTGAAAGAGCAAGCATGATAGAAAGAAAGCTCGGGAGAACTGCTCAGGTACGATCGAATGAAGATGGTATTTAACACCCTGTCAGCCAACGATAGGACATCAGTTGTGCTTCAACCATCGTACAGTGTAGTGCAGTTCGCTCTAGTGGGCTGTGCAGTGAGTGAAGATCGCGATCGTATCAAACACCAAAATCACACAGAACGGTCATAATTTGGGGCGATTGTCGGACTAGTCGCTGTCGCAGTCATTCGGTTTCACCTTAGTGACTAGACCGAACACTCGCGTCCTAAACGAACGACCCAATCGTCCTGTATTTGTGTGTGTTGTTATGATAAAGTGAAAGAATATTATGTACATGTGTAAAACTGTGAGTTTGTTTATTTGAGCGGCTTATTGTCCGCTGCAGCTAGCTACTTTGGTGTTCTACCTTACTGATTACTGTGCTGGAACATCATAAAGCTAGACCATCACTGCAGATAGGTGTGGCAACCACAGCCTCAATGTGATAATCTTTTTGTTTGAGTTTGTAGTCGGAAGTACTCAAAATCACAGGAAGTGGCGATCGAAGGAACTCCCGGTGTGATATGTTGGAAAATCCGTACCATATCACAGCGGTAGTTACCTGATATTGCTGCTGTTCCTCATTCAACGCGTGCTCAAGATGTTTGTACAGTGACTGTGTATGGTGATCAGCGTTGGGTTTAACAGTAAACAAACACGTACAATATCATATTTACAAGCCCTGGGCGTCTACATTGAAGGAACTTCTGCTGTGATCTGAGTTAGGATCATATCACAGTAGTTGTACTTTAATGTCGGCACTTCCCACAATCATCGACGATGAGTAGCAGTTGTCTGTGGTGCACGATAATGAATTTGAATACTAATGCAACTTCTAATCCACTTGAAGATGCGACAAACTCCGTCCAGAGGGTGTCCGATTTCAATGAACTCATCACTGGGCAAAGTTTGTCGCATAAACAAGCCGAAGTACGACTGGAAAAACATGTGTGATCGTGTATTTATTACATCGTTTTCTAATGGATCCTATTTTGAAGTGAATGATGATCTTTTGTAAGGAAAACTATGTTTTATGTGTAGAAATAAAGTGTGATGTGTTTCAAAAATAATAATGTTTACAGCACTCTATTCAGGCAATAATTTTTAAGTCGATGTCGATGGCTGTTTCAGGATAACTTACGGCTACAAAAGGTACAACTTACGAGTAACAAATTACGAGGCAAAAGGCTCCTTCATGTTGTACCCGTAAGTTATTCTGGTAAAACAATTCCTGCCAATACTTTGCATGTGGATAGGAAAGACAGGCAAGACAGCAACAGCTAAGCTCTTACTTCAAGGTTTGAGAGGCGAATTGTGTATCACAGGTAAATGACATCCCATTGTTATATTGTCTAACCTTCACCCAGAGAAAAATAATATAAGCCCAGACTGTCTCGGCCTATTGACTGTTAAACTTTTATTGCAGGATTAGCTGACAAATCTGTATGCTCTCCTGCTGGAATTTCCAGCTTATCTATATTCTCAGGCAATAACGAACCAACCGTCAATTATGACAACTGGTTGTTATGGGCACCAATATATGAGCGGAAGGAAACTTGTAGGCAACACATGTCCCTTTGCCAAGGTAACGTTGAGCATTTTGCGCTTTGGCCAATTTTATTACACTTCCAAACAGGGGTTTACTGTCTTAGATTTTCATTCCGTAAAGGTGATGGGAAATCCGTTGTTTTTGAAGGCCTTTCACTGTTTGCTGGCGGTTTGAACGCCCCGCATCCAGCCTTTCCTCATAAACTACAACAACACAAACGCTTCCCTAGGTATGTCATCATATAGCACAGACATTAAGGATGATGCTTGTGTTCGTGCATTCATGCCTTGACGAGGCTGCCCTTTTTTGTCGCCAGTGAAGCCGGCCTGGAAAAAGAATCACCGGCCGACGGTTATTGATTCTCGTGTGACAGATGTGGCGACGTGCCGGTGATGACTTTGAGAGTTATTATCCTTTCATTCTACCCTTTAACTTCCCCCACTGCTCCCGTAAATGTCATCGGCAGCAGGTCGGATTGTGGCCAGCCCGTTGACAGCCAACTAGCCAGGATTGAAAAGGTTTAAAGGAAGCTTGTTTTTTTTCGGTTTTGTTTCATTTCAGGGGGCTTGCGAGGTCATGTTGGCACGAGTATCCGTTGTTCCGTCCGGTCAGAACATTTATGCTGACTTGCAGCACGGTGCGTGTGCTTGGTTGGTACAGCAACTGTTTCTGCAACACCGTACGTGCCTGGTAGATGGTGGAAGCTTTTTGCGCAAAATGTCATCTCTACCGGAAGCCTATTCATCATCCGCCTGTCACAGAGCGCATCCTACAATTCTTCGTTAGAAAAAAAGAACAAACCACATCATGACTGAGCGTAGTAGGCCGGTTTGTTGCCAATCACAAGTGACGATTGGATGTTGTGTGTGTGTTGTGATGCGCGCGATTCTGCATTTGAGGTGAGTCATCGAAGCGCAAAGCTATAGTTTGTTGCCACAGCAAACAAGCATGCACGTCAGGTTGAGATAGGCCTTTTGGATTGATTTTACATTTTCAAATTTCATGAAACATCGTCAGTCTCAAGCTCAATAAACCAAACAAAAGGATCCTCTAACTTTCTAACTTTCTGACGGAATGTACTTCAAGTCAGAGGGTGTTTTTATTCGACCGCGTTTATTTATTCCGTGAAAGTTTAACCCACTCCTATCGTCGCATTACCCGAAGCAAATGGCGAACGTCTCTGCTGTGTACTAATCGCCCATAACGAGCAGTTAATAATCTCGTTTGCTTCAGAAATTGCTTCTTAATGTTGCGAAAAGTTTTCTCTGAAGACCAGCTTGCTAGCGATCCGATAATTATAGCATAATAAAAGACCGACTGGAAAGGGTTATTGTTTTTCACCGCACCAGAACGATTATGGCGATCGGCTTGATAATAATCTTCCTATTATTGCGAGATATTTTGAATAATTGGCTTCCTGCTTTATGGAATTAAAACTGGTTGAAGGTATCAGAGAAAAATAGTGAGAGAGAAAGAGAGAAAGAGATAGAGCATCTCATTCAGTGAATCCTGACCGCTATTATAACAGACGATGGACGAAGAATTCAAATCGCCACTTCGAAGAATTGTCTACACGGCAAAGAGTTTGCGATGGCTTTCCTTTGGCCTTGTAATCGACTTGCTCCTTGGGTTTGCTTTTTTATACCCCTGTGAGGATGCCACCATTTGCTAGAAAAGTTGTTTTCAAGCTAGCCGGCGGTCATGTTTCGGCGATCACGATTTTAGCCATTTGGGACGTGCTTGTTCGAGCTGCAGCTGGGACAATCGCGATGGTAACAGCGTCGCTTTCGATTCCGGCGAGCAGCTGGACAAAATTGATTTCCATCGGATTATCATCGTGATTGTCTGGTTAATTTCGTTGTCGGTTAGTTATCACAAACTGATAGCAGTGGTGTGTATGTGTGTGGATGTTTGGTTCCATTTTTTTTGGTCGTTGCAACGACTGAAAGGAGCTTGTGGAACATAATGTATCGAAGGAACGTGTTAATTATGAACGATGAAGATGAGCAGCTGCCCGAGCGATTCAACCATGGATCGAACAGTGTTTGGCTGTTGGTGGTGGCATATATATGTTTCACCGATGGAGCAGATGCACCATCGGTGCTTGAATCGTTGTCACCCGCATACAGATTCTTGTGCGTTTCGTGAAGTTGTCACAATTGACACACTGTTGGAAAAGGTACTGCTGTTCAAGTGGGCGACTATAAGAGTGAGAGCGGAATGGTTCAATACACATACACAATAATACAAGAGGTTCAATTTCTGTACGTGCAAAACAGAATCAAATGATGATGTGCGGTTAGAAATGCGCTCTAGTGGAGCCTTCTACGAGGATAGAGCGACAAAAAAAATCATAGCATGTATGCATAAGACAAGCTTATTTTTTGTTTGATACTCTTAGGGAATGTTTTAACGAGACAATAATGGTGTAACGTTGCTGGTGCTGTCGTTAAGCTGAAGAAGTCTTTTGTGTTGCTTGACGCGTCTCTCTCAAGTGCCGAACCCATCGATGTTGATGTGAACGACATGCACGTCAATTTAATGTTTGTATTTGCGGTGATGCTTATAGGATGACAGTTGAAGGTGGGTTTGGTGTGGTAATTGGGAATTGCAATGCATGATGCAGGTTGTTTGAAGAGTTGTAGATGTTTTATTCACAAATAGTTAATAAAAACATTTGTTAATTAAGTCAATAAAGTTAATGTTAGGAAGGAAAAACAATTACCAAAGTAACGGCAATGCATATTTGAAAACCCTTTATATTCTTTATATTTTTAGAACTTTCAATTTTTTTTTGTTTATTTATTTATTCATTTATTTATTTACTGATATAATTTTCCTAATACCTAGATCAACGACGATTATCACCGAAATTGAATAGTAATAGAAGGATCGACCTATACGAATCAGTCCAGAGATTGAAACCAAAATTATCAATCCAGTCATCCAGTCTAGTGCCTTGCCATTGATATTGAAGGATCGTTAGTTCCATAAAGTGTGCGTCTAGGTATGGTATTGAATTAATTGCGCGATCGTAGTGTTTTTGCAGGTGTATACATGTTAAGCTTTCCTAATAGAGAAGGTGCTCCAATTCATGATTTAACAATTTGCTGACAAACACACTTTGATTTACTTTGTGACGATGTTCAAGCGTTTGAAGACTTAATATCAAACAACGATCCCTATTGCTTGCCATAAAAGTAACTCATCTCAAAGGTGGAAAATTCATAGTTAGTCTAGTAAACCTGCGTTGAACAGTTTTTAACTTTTTACCCTACTAGCACTATGCGGAAACTAAATAATAGAACAATACTCAATACTTGAGCGAACCAAACAAACATATAGTGATATTAGGCAAAATAGATCATAGCTTTTGTTCAATAAACCCTAATACTTTATAAGCCTTACTAACAATATTGTCAATGTGCAAGAGGAACGTTCAGTTTTAGTCCAAAATCAATTCTAAATCACACACATGTTGCTGACGAAGTAACGTCGTACCTGCCAGAAAATAAACTAAAGTTATATATAGTTTTAGAACTTTATATTTTTTAGAAATTTTTACTTCACAAATATTGATACTGAAGTTTTGTTTAAATATGCTTAAATATGGTCGAGTTGCGGTCCAGAGTTCTCAATTTTTCTCGAGTTGTGAAATGCTTAAAGCTTTAAAGAATTTAGCCAAATAAATGTCCAAACATAAATTAGAGCGTAAGTAAACTTCATTACCAAATTTTCATTACCAATTTTTACCAAATTTTTAGTATAAAAAAAGGATACATTTTTTATACAGTATGAACTGTTACAGTACGAACTAGAAAAATGTTTATAATTATAATTCTAAAAATGAAACTTTATATCTTCTTTGAATATATAAATCACCACCGTTTTAGTTACATCCAACATCGAGGTGAGTGAGGTCAAATGGTTTATAAAAAGCATTTCTAAATTTTCTACACCAACAGAAATAAAATCCTCTTATAACAAACCATGGCGAAGAGAGAATCAATTGCCATTGTACCTTTACCATCTTGTCAGTGGCAACTGTCAACTGTTAGGCAAAGTCCATGGATCCCACTAACATGAAGACATAGTAAATTTTATTACTCGTAAACATCTTGCGTTCTCGCTGAAAGGTTGAGATGGATGTGGGTACGTTCCCACGCCAGTGTGGATGCTACGCTATAGATTACTTACTCGTTTGATCAAATCAATATGTGGAGGTGAGTGAAACGTTTTAATAAAGTTACATTCGTTTGATGTTGAATGAGTTAAAAGCATTCAGTTTTTTTTTGCTAAATTAATGCTGATGCACTTTAATTGCTGACAAAATTACAAAATTACAAATGTACATCATGAGAAACGCCCACAAGTGGCACGTATCATACAGTTGGTGTTTAACAAACTGTAAAAATGACCGACAACGGTTGTTGAGTCGAACGAAGAAGAATAAAAAAAGATTATTTGCAAAAAAATATGATGATTTCAAAGAACTAGGTTCACCTAAGTTGATAATGATACTGTGAAAAAAATAATTGAAAGGGCTTTTGGCATTGAAGTCGCAAAGTAAAACGAAGAGCAATTATGAAAGTACGCATATGGACCCAAAAGCTCCAAAAGCTTATCTGTTTTGTCACGCATGATTTTTAAAAATATGATTGATTTAGCAGACTGCTATTTTACATATTATTGTTTTTGTGACGAGCATTTGAACTATCTTTTGTTTCAATTTATTTTCCAATTTGTGTTATATTGTGTAATCGAAGGTCCCATCATTACGAGTAATTTGTGATATATTCAATTGAAAAACATAAAATAAGTCATTCTATTGATTGACGGGAATATTCAAATAGCAGATAAAAACTGCTTTTCTAAAAAAAATGCAGGGTGTTTTTTATTAAAATACATAAAATATATTCTTGACAATACAAAGATTAAAATCCCACCTAGTTTTAGGCATACATTTTTCGCTACAGGCGACAATACTTACTAGGCATATGTAAAATGAACGAGAATCGCACCGTTCGAACAGTTCGGTAAAGTGCACGAACGAACGAGGTTCTTAACAAAAAGAACGACCAGGACTTTTGGAAGAAACTGACTACACCGAACGCGTTCGAACGTTCCGTTCAGTGTTCGACGGCACACATAAATGTGGTAATAAAACGTGCAAAATCATATTGCTTTCTCCCTCATTCTCGCACCGTGCGAACGGGTCGTCAGAGATCAAAATGTACCCTGTTGGTGTTGAAATCGTACCCATACAACTCAATTCCTCGAACGCCGTCGAATTTGTCCAGCAGTGTTCGATACGTGTGCTGTTGGTGTGGAAATCGTATCTATACGACTGAATTCATCGAACGCGTTCGAACTGGTGTTCGATCTGTGTTCTGTTGGTGTATAAATCGTACCTACACAACTGAATTCATCGAACGCGTTCGAATTGGTGTTCGATCTGTGTTCTGTTGGTGTGTAAATCGTACCTACACAACTGAATTCATCGAACGCGTTCGAATTGGTGTTCGATCTGTGTTCTGTTGGTGTATAAATCGTACCTACACAACTGAATTCATCGAACGCGTTCGAACTGGTGTTCGATCTGTGTTCTGTTGGTGTGTAAATCGTACCTACACAACTGAATTCATCGAACGCGTTCGAACTGGTGTTCGATCTGTGTTCTGTTGGCATGGAAATTATACCTATACAATTCAAAAGATCGAGCCCGTTCAAACGGATTAGTCATTGTTCGCGAATGAACTGAACTGAATTGATTGCGCTCATCATGTTGATCCATATTTAAGTAGTTTTTTTAAATAGAATCCTTAAGTGTGTATAAGGCATGGGGTACAATATATGCAGGAGACATTTTTGCTCGTATTAGTTTTTTACATGCTAGTTTTTGGTCGGTTTTGCGATGGATTGTGTTGACCAGACAGCCGAGTGTTTAATGTTTTTAAATGATTGGTTTTAACCGCAGAATGAGTACTTCTTTGGCTACAGTATGCGTCTATGGTGGGTAAATGAAAAAGATAACGAGCGTTCTTTGTGAATAAAAACCTCATGAAACAAAGAACGAAAGAATCGTCGTTCGCGTTCGGTTCTTTTTGGTGAGCGAACTAGTTCGTTCGCGTTCGGTGAAAAGAATCGTTTTGCCCATGCCTAATACTTACCATTGAACATCGGTCTTCAAAACGAGACCGCTGGTTAGTTTCGAATATCATTAATAATTAAACCAACAACATTTCTTATACAAATACCATCATATAGTGGTAATGGTGGTACCGGGCGTGAGTGTTTTTATTATTGTAATAATGTTTCCTCCATCATGCTCGATCCTGTCGCCTATGTCAAAACATGCCTTCCCATTCTTATTTTGATTTCTGCTAGAATACAAATCCTTCTCAATTCTAGTGTTCGAAAATTGCCTGCAAACTAAATAATTATAGTGAAAAAAAATTACACAGAAAAACAAACATTCGATATAAAAGTTTGCCGGTTTGCCATTGCATACTGTAGCATTTGCTAGATATTTCCTGTATTTAATGCATGTTGTTGGTCAACAATAGCACATCATTTTATTATACCGTGCTTACACATTTTGAGTTTTACGGCAACCTTATGTTATTACTCACGGAGACATGATAACTTAATTTTAAAATATTAAACACTTTGATACACAAATTACACAATCGTTCAAATAGAAACACACTGGACCATGTACTGTTGATTAAAATAAAACCATATCCGCGTTAATCGCCGCGTAAGTCATTCGTATTACGGTTTAAAGAAACCCAAGAGCAAGCTCTTAATCACGTCGCTTGTTTGTTCTGCTTCTCGTCGCGCTCACGACTTTTAATTGTGTCTGTTTGATTCCTCCGCTTAACGCGCTCCATACAATAATTCCATTTTGCTACGTCATCTAGTACATGAGGAAGGTATGGAATAAGGGAAAGGATTCCGGGGAGCAAAGATGACTCGCTTTGCCGGAGTAGGGATTAAGGTTCTTGTTCTAACACGCATTATACACATCTGAATGGGTTATTCACTCACAACACACACGCAACTCGTAATAAATCTCATCTCACCTTGGCTTATCTACTTAGCTTAACGCTACTTATGTTAAGTGTGTGGTTTTGTGTCGTTACATCATATATAGTTTGTTCCAGGAAGGAAACTTTTCCTATTCGCTTTCCGAGTGTTTTAAAATTATCTTAACAAACTGCAACTCTTTGTTCGTCAATTTCTTCTTAAATATGTAGTTCCCTAACGTTTTTTTATCTGTTTTGTTTTATGGTTTGTAGCACTCGTTTTCCTCATCTCTTGAGATACGGATTAATCTTTCACTTCCCATTTTATTTCCTCGACTCATGCGTTGAGTGTTCGGTGAGTGTTGCGCCTGTTTGTTTGTTTTTCATTGGAAAATGTTCATACTAAATGTTTGTTGTTGTTGTTGTTGTGATCCAAACACAACTGCATGTCTCAACTGCCAAAGTACCAGTCTAATCCCTTAAGCCAGAGGAGCGCGGAAGCGGTATGCTTGGGAAAGTCATTTTCCATTGGATTGGGTTTAATTTTGTGTTTCAGGATTGCAATTATGGAGTACTCATACTAACATCAGCACACAACAACAAAAAGACAAGTTATGCCGGCTGTGCCGCGGGTGATAAAAGTTTGTTGGTTGGGAAAAACACAAGCTCTAAAACATAATTGCAAAGCGGGAAAAACGTTTTCAATCGGGCTTGAATTTCAATATGCCACATTTATGCTCGCTTTATTCAACCAAGTTTAAGCACTGCAAATACAAAATACTGAAACTCAAAGCGAATAAATTGTATGACATGAAACCAACTTAGTAATATTCTTCTCTAATGTTTGCGCAGCTCAACGTCGAAGCCACACATTCCCGTTTAAAATGCCAAACAAAAGTTGTTTTTCAAAGGTCGTCAATAAAGCGTGCTGATGCAGTCCCAACTGTTTTGACGCCTAAATTAGGCAAGCCGCACAACACCGAGCAACCGTATTAGCTGGCTGCGTTTCGTTTAATCAACCGCGCTCTGAAAGGAAATTTGTCTTCATAACCATGCCACGCCGTCTACCGTTGCGGGCGATAGTGGCTTCATAATGCTATGTTTTAGGCTCTAATAAACCTCTCTCTCTCTCTTTGATATTGAGGTAATTTTGGATCTCACGCGGTAAGGAAGCGTGCGGCGCGTCGGCTATGTTTATCATTAATTTACTCTCACTTTCCGCTTTACGCTTGATGCGCAACGCACAATCCTTTTTCTTTTCAACGCTACTGTTTTCACCCTCATGATGTGTGATGGGTTGATTTCACGTGAGAAGCAAAGTGAGGAGAAGTGGAGAAATGAGACAGAGAAACTGGCAGCGAAACGGGACCATAACGGTGGAGGTGAATATTTATCATGGTAATTAATTATACCTCAACTTTCGGCGCGTCAGTACTTCTTAGCAAAAGCGGAAAGGGAGCTTTTTTCTGTTTAAAAAAAAAGGAGCAGGGTGGCAATTTCGAAATTAAGCAACCCGCTCAATATTTGGGCAAGGAAAACCCCGGGGAACGCAGATCAACGTCGAAAGCGAGTGAATTAATATTTTGATAAATTTAATTCCCCATACAGGTAGTGAAGCTGGGCGACGAGAACGACGAAGTACGCTGGGATCACATTTGGAATTCATTAGCAAATCCAAGAGCTTTCCCTTTGCATCCGGAAGTCAATGGGAAAACAACGGCAACGAGCTTCGAGGGTGGGGTGTGGGCTGGGGGCAGTTGAGTTTGATAAATTTGCGTATGGATCGCGGAACTTTGCTGGAAGCTGGAAGGAATTCGTGCGAAGCAAATTCCACGCATTCATCCCGTCATGCCGGCCTGCATTACCTGTGATGGAAGTTTAGAGCAACAATTTTTGATATTCTAAGCTCCGAATGTAGCTCTTTGTTGCTGGTGCGTAGACGATTACGCTTTTATATTCAAAAGCTGGCCGTGGGAGATGGTTTACAGCGCAATGATAATGATGGTGGAAGTTATGAGCGGTTTATTTTAAGCTCATCTGACACTGGATACAAATTGTTAATGAAGAAGTGTGGAATGCATGGGGCTGTCAAAGAATGATTTGACCCGCGGGAGTGAAATTATTCGCCTTTCGTCGTTCGGGTGGATGATAAGACATTTTAATACTTTTTTTACTAAAAGTGTACTACTGTCCATCACATTGTATACTTTTCCGGGTGGTTGATAAGTAGATAAAAAATCATTTTTTAATCAAGTTGAGCCGAAAAGTGGAAAAAGGAGTGTCGTTTTAAAACGAAATAATTTTGTTCTCGAAATCACCAATGATAAATCAGAAGGAATGGTAAAAAAACTGCAATATTTTCATCTTCTTCATGCTGCCATAATATAAATTTGATGCAAAATATTAACCTTGATTGTACGCCATCAAAACCATGCTATTACCAAGCTTCATCCGTAGTTGACACACTTTCTTGACCGAAAATGGCAGCCTTATCTGTTCCCGCCCAAACAAACCGTGCGAAATGCGGCCAGCTTTAAGCACGATTAATGATTTTGCGTGGAAACGATTTGTTCCTCTCAATTTCCTTCTAAATGTGTATTTGCCCGTAGCATCGGTAAGGGCGTGTCGGTTAAAGGGGACTGGCAGAATGTGTGAACCACACCCTCCAGACGATTCTCATTTACAGCAACGATGACACTAATGTTGCTTTATGAGTGTGTTTTGGGTGAATGGATATGGCTGCGTAGGGGAAGGGCGAATATCTTTCGGTTTGGGGACATTGTATTTTGCTGTTGTTGTTATTATTGCTATCGGTTTGATGTCAAGTCAAGTCAATTGAATCAAACGGCTAGACTGCAATGAAGAACATCCTGAAAAAGTGTTGTCAACATGGTTATAAATATGAACGGTTGTAATGTAAGCAGTGACAAATGCACGATAACATAAAGCAAAGAGAGCTCGCGTTTGGATGATTGTTGGGTGCCCTACGAGTACCTTTGGTTATGGAACCACATTTCCATGTTACGATCATGGAGCAAGTTAGCATGAAATCCAGCGACGTGCAAATATTGTCCAAATACTTCACAGCACCTGTATCGGCCTGTGTACAGGACCATAAGAATCCTTCCCTGTTAGATCAATGGATTCAAAAGGTTGAATCGATAGTTCGCCAACGCTTCGGTAAGCTAGATTCACGCCAGAGCTCACCGTTTTGTCTCTGATTTATGTAACACGTTTGTACATGCCACTAGTAATAAATGTGCTCCACTCGCACCATCGGGCAAATAAATAGGAAAGTGCTTTTAATCCCAAAATAAAACGCAATGATAGAAGGATTGCAATACTCCCGTTTACACATTCCCTCGGCGGTATGCACAATACCTGAATACGACCAACAAAAGTGACAAAAAACAAGCATGTTTCCCCGTGTTTTGAAACCGGGTACGCAGTTCGGCTATGCGGTTAGAAAATAAAAACAAACAGCACCCATGCCCCACTGGCCAGCTTTGCGGGATTGTATATGGAAAAATAAAAAATTGGCTGAGCAAAAAAGCTACTGTTCTTGTTGCCTTGTAGCTCTCATTCACTCTTTCTACTCCATCATCATCATCACCATCGTCGTCGTCCTCACCGATGTCGACAGGAAAGCTTAAGCTCGATTCGCCCTGGCAACCCACCGTTTGTGGTTACTGTGTCGGAGTTTTATGTTGACAAGCCTGCACAAAATGCCAATAGAATTGGCAACATGCGATTTTTTTCGTTCTGTAAGTTACAGAGTTTTATAAGCTGCAGAGTTTTGGAGAACCAGGAAAACAAACCAAAAGGGCAATTTTTACTACGTGCCCTGTGTCATTTATATTTTACGACAGTATCGCCAACATCCCGAACGCGGTTGCCCTTTTATTTTCTCTCTCTCTCTCTCTCTCTCTCTCTCCCTCTCTCTCTCGCTCTCTCTATCTCTCTTTCCCTGTTCATAGATCAACGCGTGAATTGGCTTCGAGTAGGATTTTATTTCCATACCGCGGCCTAAAAGGGTTCGCTGTGGATTGATTGTATCTTTTCGGTGTTTTTAGTTATTGCAACGCCGTTGCGTTTTACTGTCCAATAGCGTATTGCGTAAATTGATTGCGTTTTCAAAAGAATGTGCATGTCTTTGTGATTATTTTTGCGCTAGTTTTGCTGCTGACAGATTCTATTACACGCTTAGCAAACTGGCGATTACAAATTTTGTGGTTGAATAGAGAAATCAGGCACATTGAATGTACAGAAAAAAGGCTCTCGACGAACTGGAATTGGCTTTTGTTACTGCTAAAATCCGATCACGATGGCATGGAAAGGTTATTACGGTTTCTGTTCTCGTCGTGCAACGATACAGCTTCCTGCCAGGTGAACGAGGCTGTAATCCCGACACAAACCCACAAACCTCAGTACGTAGGGGATGCGATGGTAGTAAAATTATAAACCCATCATGATGTGTCATCGTGACACGGTGTCATCGAGCCGTGGAGGAGCCGGCTGGAGAGTAGAACGGCCTAAACAAACGGCGCTTGCCGGAGCACGAGACCCTCCCCCGGGGCATCTGTTGAGCCGCAACTAGCACTGGAGCAGTGGGAAATCTAACCAGGTTTTCCCCAAAACCTAACATCATTAATCTCGAGTGCGGATCGTACGCTCAGCGGCACAAGCTTTCCAGTTAGCTGGAACTGACGATGTAGGTTTTTGCCAGCTAACAAAAGAATTATTCGACACAAAACTCCCCTGATACCCGTACCCGCAAGACCGTCAAATCTCTTTCCTGAGGAAATACAGAGTGCGTATGTATGTGTGTGTCTGTGTTTGTTTGTATGTGTGTTTATGCTGTGGTGATTGTGAAGTATGTACAAATCGGATTCACCGTCAATAAAACGTGCACACGTCACGCCACACCTGTTTGCAGGGCGACACCACATCACCCTGTCGTCGGTTCGTTGAATCTTTCTAATCTGTCAACCTCATCGGTTAAAACCCGCACGATTATTAATTAATAACTAATCACGTGCCCTCATCCACTTTCAAACGTGTTTTCTCGTATCATCGTACGGAGAGATAAAAGGGCGTAAGGGCTTACTTCCTTAATGAATAAAATTCACCTGTCGCACGAAACCGCATCCGGGTGGACCGGCAGGAACCGTTCCGGATGGGTGGAGTTATTTACAGTGGGAGAGGAAAAAGGGAAATTACTTCATCCGTCCGTTCACCATCCTAGAGTCCCGGTTCAGTACGCTTTCTTAGGATGCTCTTCGGTGTGAAGGGTTTCGCGGTGGAGCCGCTGCTCGTCGGTACGCTCGCAGGCTGTACGTCGGCACATTGCGATATGCTGCTGATGGTGACGGTTCGCGTTACTGGCCCATCGGTGACGGATAGTGAGTCCCGCGAACCGCCAGCATTGCTGGCGGGGAGCTCGATCAGCGCGACGGTTTCGGCGACCGTATCGGGCGTGCTGGACGGCAGCAGTCCATCCGCACCGATACGGATCGCTGGCTCCGTTCGTTAATCGAATCGTTCGATGCTGGCAGGGGCCAGCTTGCCGGGTGGTGGTGGCGGGGGTGGGATGCACATTTCGTCGATCGTGCAGACACGCTCGTTGTACGGGAACTTGAAGTTGATCTCGCTGCCCGTCGTTATGACCGGCGTTTCGCCGTTCTTCTCGAGGATTGTGTCTAGAGAGGCGGGGGAGATGATTAAGAACGTTAATCAACTTTATCCTGTTGTTTGTGATAGCAAATCTTATGACCGGAGTGCGTCGAATGACAAGATCATGAAAAGAAAATATCTCTGAATAAGAATCTATAATTTGTTAAAATAAATCAAGAATCAAGAAAGAAAAAAACTAATAAAATACAAGCGTATCTCACTATAGCACGACACATTAGTGATGTGCTCTCTGCAGCGCATCCACGACTCTGATCTGACTCCGGATATGGGTTTTAGTACAATTCCAGCTCCGGGAATCTCGGAATCACTAAGTCTGCCCGGACTCGGATTTATCCGGAGTCGGAATCGACGGAAGTCGGAGTCCTTCTGAAGTTGGCAGGAGTAGTCCGGAGTCGGGCGGAGTCAGAGTCGCTCGGAGTTGAAGTCAGTCAAAACCATTACATTTCGTGGTGTTTCTTTCTTCCTTCGCTTTACACATGCACTTCTTAAACGGGTCTTTCTTTCTAAGAATAGCCACCAGAGAAACCAGGAGTAGAAGATGAAATGCTTGAACACAGTGTCTCCCGTCGACTCTGGACGGCCCCAACTCGAGTCGATTTCGACTTCGGGCGACTCCGTTCGACTCCGGGCAATTCTGTACGTCTCCAGACGACTCTGAGTACTTCCGGACGGACAATTTCATACGATTCTGGATAATGCAGGCCCCGGATAATTTTCCGGAGCCGGTTCCAAAATTTTCGGAGTCAGGTCGAAGTTGATTCCGCATTTTACCCATCACTAGTACACATAACCCACGCTTTGATCAAATTGACATGTTTTGCGGTATATCATTTTGATCCTACCATTTTAGCTGAATCTTTCTACAGCAATGAACAATTTACCATAAAATTACTTCCTGGAAATGGAAAATTGAAGCGTACGAAACGGAAACCCTCCCCACGGAGCTAGTATAATTTTCTGCCCGACTACTTAACTATCGTATCACTCACTGCCTGCTGGTAAGTCCCCCTAAGTTCATACCCATTTCTGCGTCATGCCCCCACTTACCTCGTTTATCCTCGTGCGTGTAATAGCGCGCCCGGTGCCTCGAGAGACAGAGCGCCGTGGACACGACGATGATGGCGAGTATGATGAATATTATCAGTCCACAGGCAGCCAGTATGCTAACACTGCCCGCTAGAAGATGGAAAAGGGGTGGCGGAGGGGGGGGGAGAAGGGGGAGAAAAAAGGAACATTAAAGCATATGTAAAAGCTATCGCAAGAGATTGGGAAACCATCCCTGCCACAGTGCACGGTGGATGCACCCTTACCTTGCTCGAGAAAGTTGTGCGACGTGCTGGCGGCATCATGATCCTCGTCCACAATTACCTCCATGCAATCCTCCACCCCGTCCTGGTGGAGGCCATCGATGCGCACCTCGCGTAATCGTTCAGGTAGGAAGCATCGGGGAAGTTCCTGCCAGCGAAGGCCTTCTTTGAGCTGGAAAAAGTGGGACGGAAAGGGAAGCCAGGTATTATAGATGGTTAGTGCACTTCAGTGCACAGGAGGCGAGAGTGAGACCGGATTTAAGTGCTAGCTGTCAGTCAATGTATGTGTATGCTCCAGTATGGCGAGAAGAGTATGATGCGCTAATCCGAGTCTCGTTTTGTTGGAGAAGATAATCCACCCGCCCTGAGATAGTTCATCCATAAATGTTACCTACCTTTTTTGTTTGCGTTATGAGCGGTCCCATGTGACACCAGTCGCATATCAGTGGGTTATTTTCCAGCTTGACGTCGCCGATCCGGGCTAGCTGGGTTGCGTACCGTTCCGGGATGCCGTTTAGCTGATTCCGGGAGAGGTCCAAAAACTGAGCAAAAGATAGATGGATGGGAAGAAATAGAAAGAATTGGTTCAGAATGTGAGGCGCTACCTATTACATGCGCTCGAAGCAGTTGACAGTGAAGATGTACAGCATCGAGTGGCTTCTCGTGTCAGATTTTCATGGCAACTCGCTGTTGGTTGAAATGAGCTTGACAGGTTGCACTGGATGCGATGCAATCGTCGAATCGGTTTGCGCGATCATAGCCGAGCTGACAGGTTTAGAAATTGGCCCGTACGTTGAGTTGAATGGATTTCTTTGAACTGAACCTTGCTCACTGCAAAAGGGATTTCAGTTTTCCATTCCATTGATTGTAAACACATACACAAGGTTAGATCGTTTGAAATGCATTTTTACGGCCGGATTAGTCTTATTTTTGGTGAAACAGATTTTACACGAAATTTTTTTCACCCGCTCTCACTTGATCCTTGACACGGGGAAGGAATTCAAATGCAGTACCTTCGTTTCGTGCTTTCGGTGAAGTTCGATTTTTGAAACGTGTTTATTTCTCCAAGGTACAGGCTTTGACTCAAAAAAGAAACGCTTCTAGAGCAAAGTGCTTGGCATCTCGAAAAGCTCAAAAAGCAATTTCTTTACCACCGCGTGTGACTACTGCTCTCCCTGCAATGCACAGTGAATGCCGTGAATCGCATTACCACCTGAAAGTGGCACTTTCGAGTGAAACACGACTTGCCGTCGTGCATGCCGAAATGCAGTACCGATGTTTATCTTGTGGTGTATGTGGTATGCGCCCGCTACACTGCAAGGTATAAATCAAACATTTCATTTTGCAGGCGAGATATTTATTTAGCCTTTTTCGCTTTCTCTCCAGCGCTCTTGTTTCGATAAAGCTCGTTTTTCACAGTGTATGTATGCCTATTTACCCTGCAAAATTGGTTTGCCCGGCGGTAGCAGACGCTGGTTGGCTTCCTAATTCCTGTACCACAAACCGCAGCATATGAAGCTGAGCTGTTTTTCCTCCCTGTTTTCACAGTGCATGGGACAATGGGAAGGGGGAAAAATAATACACAAAATAAATGCAATAACACAATTCCTTTCGGTAAATCATAACATCTACCGACACAATAGGTCGGCTGATTGAGAAGCTGGTAGCTGGATTTGGGCAAACCACGTGTCTTGGAAGAGCATGCACCGGTGTAATCAAGCGATGGGAGGCGCAGAAAGAGAAAACGAATCAAATACTAGTTTAGATTTCGGTTTCTTTCATTCGCTAGCTTTCCTGACGCTCATGTGCTTTTTTCGTGAGATTTCGGTACGATTTAGTACTATAAGCCAGTGATGCACTTTGAAAGCAAACCAGAGGGTGGTTCGGCCAATAAAGGGTGAAGCCATAAACATGCTCAAATTGTGTATTTTCTTAATAAACTGTTTCAATTTATATTTTTGGTTTTGGAATTAGTAAAAAACCTCCTTAACGATTTTAGATAGCTTTACGTGAAATAAGCTAGGTAAAGCATTAAATGTATAAATGAAATTGTGAATGTAGTTACAGTCAATTTTCTCTTATTTTAGTGCCAACGGAACTCTCAAATAAGAGGGAAATTCAAATTACAGTGTTAGGAAGTGAATAGACGCGTTTCAACGAAACGATTTCTGATTGTAAACTCCTGTCATTCGGCGTCAAGGGTTTGGCGAATCTTATTCGTGCAATTTTTGCCATCCACCCCAGGCTGGATGGCACGAATCTATGCCTGTAAGCTTTAGGCAGATGCAAAGAAAACTGTTTCTTTTGTTATTGAAACCTAGTTTTGTGATCCCTGCGCATGGGAGAACAATCGTTTAAAGGTTATTAATTATTTTCATACGGTAACAAAACAAATGTTAATGTTCGAACGTTAATAAAATCGCCATTTTCGGATCCACAGAAGAATCGTGTCATGAAAATGCAAAACTATTTACGAATCTGTTTTGAGAGTGAAAGGGGAAAGATTGGCCATCAAACAATCATTCCGTGGCATTTCATACAAACTAGACAGAGACAGAACATTTATTATGCAGCCTTGACTGTTGCTTCAATAAAAACTACAAGCACGATTGCAAATTGGAGCATACATCATTCCATAAACATGGCAACACTCAATACAAAAAAGAGGGACACAAATTTCAAAGGTTTTCCAAGCAAGAGGAACAAAAATGTACTGGAAATGAATGGACTGTCAAAATGTTTAAACAAGAGGGTAAAATACCACTGTTTTCATTAGAAAAATAACATTATTCGGGACTTTCAAGTCATCTTAGATTGATTGTGCCAATTTTAAGGGGTACGAATTTTGAATGAAGCACCCTGTGAAAGCCCAGAACCGCGAATATTGGTTGATAGCTCATACTCAAGCACCACAAGCTGCTATACTTCCGTTTCGTTCAATCGGATGGTACACACAAAAGCATGTGCCGTGTGGGAAGTTGTCTGTAAATGGGCGCTATGAAGGGTGGTGTAAATTTGCTGTTCGAGATACGATCCATTCATTTTTTGTATCATGCATCTGTACATCGTGGAGTCGTGTTTTGCATGCAATGGCACTGTTCACAGCACAGATTGCACTGTTACCGTTCGAAACAGTCGGAAAAGAAAATTGATCTGTGGGTAGAAAACATCGCCAGTAGATGGAGGAACTGAATCACTCATCGTCCGTGGAAGCGCTCCTTTTGCGTAGTGCAGGTATTTTATCATTGTGAATGATATGTAGTAGTTGCGAAGGATATACAATTACCCTTGTTAATGTTGAAGCACAATCTTGAAATGCACTTGCAAAAAGGAAATGGAAAGAAATGAGCCTTTTCTATAAATCTCATGCAAGGGCTAGCCATCATTATTGAAAAATGAATATTCATGAACAGTATCGGAACATTTGTATGGAAGCAGAAGCATGTTTTCTACCCTGTCCATAGAGTAACACTTACCTCCAGCTGGTTCAGCGGTTCGATGATTTGCAACGTGAAGTTATCGATATGATTTCCGGACAGATTGAGTGCGCTAAGGTGCCGAAATGGACTGAACAGGTTCAGTGGTAGTGTGCCCATATCGGCCACCATCAGGCCGGTGATGTTTTTTATAACCTGCGAATACAAAGGATAGCAAAAAAAAAAGATTAGGTTCATATGTGGAATGCCTACTGGTGCATATATTTGCACATTTCGTATCGTAAGCATCCTGCTCAAAGGTAAGGTCTGTTTATAGATCCTCGATCCTCGAGAGCATCTCCGAGCTTGAATGATTGATTGCGGATAATGTTTCTTATAGTGTACCACACCATTCCCAACGTACATTTATCGTATCTTCCATTTCGCCCAGATCCAGCTGTATATTGCCGCTAATGTTGAGCGTCTGCAGGTTGCGAAGTGGCCGAAAGCAGACCGGCTCAATGTGGGACAGCTTGTTGTACGATGCATCCAGAAAGGTAAGGTTGGCAAGATTCTCGAACGCTCGGTCAGCAATCTTGGCCAACCGGTTGCGGGAAATGTCTGTGGTTGAAAAGAAAAAGGGTAAATATTGGTAAATTTATTAGACACATCAAAAAGGGCCCGTTCCGCATAAGCCCACACTGCCATTAGGGTAATTTTTGAGCGTTTTTGATCGTTGAGCTCTTTTCACTTACCCAACAGTGTTAGTCCTTTCTGGTGTATGAATAATTCATCGATGATCACCGACAGCTGGTTGCCGTCGAGGCGCAGTGTTTGCAGATGCCGCAGGTCTTTGAATTCTTCTTTGTCAAGAAATTTGATCTGCAAATTGTTGCGTAATGGAATGAATGAGTTTGGAAAGTTCAGCCAAGTGGTAAATGTATTTTGCACATACCTGGTTCTGTCCCAGATCCAGCTCCGTCAGATGGGATAGGATATTGTATATTTGGGGATTGATGTTGGACAGGCGACATCCTCGCACTCGTAGTATTTTTAAATCCTGAAAAATAAGGATTACAAATATATGTTTATTTTTCCCAGATTATGTTAAGATTTTAGCTATACGGTTTAATCATACCTGTACATCTTTGAACACTTCCGGTGGCAGATCGTCGATGGAATTGTAGCTAAGGTCCAGATGTTTTAGCTTGGCGAGATGCAGAAACAACCGTTGATTGAACTCGGTAATGGAATTGTCTATCAAGTGTAGAGTTTTAAGCTCCTATGACAACAAAAGAAAGGTTTTTAGCTTCCATAGCAAACGTAAACTATACGCAGAAATCCAACTTGCCTTCAAATGAGCAAACGTTCCACTAGCGATATTGTCCAGCCGGTTGCGCGATAGATCCAGCTCGATCAAATTATCCTGCCCGCGGAAGTTCTCCATCGCCAGCTGGGTAATGTTGTTGCGCGACAGATCAATCGTCTTCAGCCGCACCAAGCCCCAGAACGACCGATCGCCAACCGAAGGTACGTTTGCATCGATGATGCGTAATATTTCCAGCTTTTTGAAGTACTGGAACTGTGGTCCCACGTTGATTGGATGGCGCGTGTTCGAGATGACAAGCACCTCGATGTCCGGTTCGAAGGAGGGCAATGGAGGATTTATCCACTCCACTGAAGAAGAATGGTAAGGGTGAAAAGAAAAGCGAGGATTTCGGTGTTGATTGTTTGTGAGTGATAATGTTCACTGGCTAAGTAATTAAATTAAACTCGTTTGTTTTCATGTACGGATGCGATATGATTAATTTGAAATATAACTATTCCTGATGGAGAAACATGTCCGACAAAGAGCCCCAAACATTCAATGCTTTCTATACAGTTCCACCGTGTGCTGACTGAGAGAAAACTTCAAAGCCACAGCGTTCCCTTACAGGCATTTCTGGGTGGTAAATGATAATGCAATCGGCAGTATTATTGCACACATACGAACAATGCCGAACAAATCCAACTATCTGTGCGTTGATTTCGAACGTTCTCAGATATGTATCTAGAAGAAAACTTCCTGCCTGAGGGTAGATTCATTTATTGAGTGTGCCTGCGCCATTATTGTCAGCAGCATTAGATCATTATCATCGCACAAAGGCAAGTGTGTCTGCTTTTCACTGTTGCATTTTCTAGTTCCCTTTAGGCAATGTGTGCCTGACCGTGCGCTAACGAAGTGTTTATTCGATTAACATACCTTTGTTGCAGACGGTCCGGAACCGTCCCTTCAGGTCAAGATCACAGTGGCAATCGTCGGGACACTTTCTGGCGTAGGCTGGTATCGTTCCAAAGAGCAGGACGGTCAGCACGAGGAGTAGTGCTGACCCATGGGTGGATATGTTGAAATTCATTATGGTTCTGTGGAAAATCAAGATCAAGAAGAATCCGATGAGATTTTGAAAAGAAGAGCAAGGTAGAAAGCAAAAGAAACACATATTGACAATGGAAGCTTAGTGTGAATGGAAGACAAATCTATTCATCAGCAGATATGATCATAGAAGGGGTTGTTTTGTTTGATTGAATTGTTTAGAATTTAATAACAATTTTCTTGGAATTTCTTTACGAATGATTTGCAGTTGTATGGATAACATGCCGCATTGTATGTACAACTTATTAACTGTTGGTTTTATTTCAATTTCCTCTTGATTGACTTGATCGTTACAATATTTAATTGTAGAGTAATTGAGTATTTGTTTCATGACAACTATCAATGAACAGCATTTCGTTTTATGCTTTTGAAAAAAAAAATAAACAAAAACAGAAAAATCAACTATTTATATTCATCTGATTCATCTGATTAAATTCGAACAAATATTACCAATTCACTATCGTTACAGAGGTTTTCAAGTCATTTTCATTCGAATCAGCACATAGTTATTCACCTTATTCAAGATATTTTTCAACAGTTGTAAAATGGTTTATTTGTTTCAAAATGAGATTTTAGTTTCAATACATGATATTCAACACATAACAAAGAACTGTCAAACTCAATCCAGCTTGAGTCGTGTTGAAAATCATGCTGTAGAAATTAAACAAAATATTGTGATGCGAATAAAATGTCTGATCGATGTGAATAAAAATTTTGCATGTTGTGAATAACTATGTTTACATTCGAATGTGACTTGGAGAACCCTGTATTTTCTTTCCAGCGGAAAATAAAAAAATACAAACAGACAAAAATCAGCAAAAGCTTCTGGACACAATCCCTCAAGGGAAAACAAGGGAAGTCGTGAGCCATAAATTGGGTCAAAAAATTTATGAACCGCTCCACAGTAAATCACTCCAGCGTAAACTTCACCGTGTGTGAAGATTCATAACCGACAACACGCAGTGCAGTCGGTTGAACCCCGTACATCCTAAACAACATGCAATCGAATGTAAACAGAAACGCACGCACAGTGCGAACCATAAATCGATGACTATTAATGTCACGTTTTATTACGGAGTGAACCAAGCGGGGACAAAAAGCTGTACACGGGCATGGTGCTGTTGTAAGGGTGAGAGTGAGGGAGCGAAAAAAGAGAGAAAGAGAGAGAGATAGAGAGAGAGAGAGAGAGAGAAAGAGAGATAGAGAGAGAGAGAGAGAGAAAATAAGTTTCCCTAAGCTCAAGCACAAATCGATGGGTGCGCCTGGTCGATCACCGTTGCGCTTGGTAGGGTAGGAAACTATAACCTAAACTGCCAACCGACATTAACTTCCACAGGCAAGGTTGAGCATTCAATTGGGATCGGCTGTTGTGTCGCATTAAAGCAGTGTTGCAGAAATGGGGAAATAAATAAAATCGAACGAACACGTGGGGCTTTCCCTTACTACTTCGAGGAAGGATTGTAGGGCGGTCATTTTAGTAGTGCAGGTATTATTTTTCAAACACATTTTAGGTTTTCTTCAGATCCTTCTATATGAATGAAATGTGTCGAAATGGTACAAAAAAAAGCTTCCTACATTCTAACCAAGCGTAACCGCTCTCATATTTCATTGTCCTTTTTGGTCAATAAGGTACCCCTAATACTTTCCCAGGACATAAGTTATACCATGGTTTGTTGATTCTGCCCGGAACAAAACTCCTTTATCCCTCCTTTTCGCTAGTCCCCGTATTTAGACGTTCCAGTTTCCGGTGAACCTTGCCTTCTGGTTAGGATTTTACAAAGCAAAGAAACACTTGCCTGCGGTGAACAGAAGTTGTGCGGTGTTGTGTTGTTGCTTCTTCACTTTCAGCTTTGTGAAAATATTTACCATCGTCAAGGAAGCACCGCTCAACAAGTCAACCCAAAGGTTCAATGGAGCATTAAAAAAAACGGGAAAAGCAATAGTCACAATGTTAGAGGCTCTCTTTCTTTCGCTTTCTCTCTTCGCTCACGGCATCGTATGAGTCGCTTATCGGATTTAATGTCCGCAACTTTTTCCAACGAACGGTAGAAGTAACAAATCTGAGTTCGAATTGGAAAAGCGATCGAATTTACTTTGACAATACTGGTTTCTCCCTTTTTTCAGGCCGATTCAAAAAAACCCATCTTCTTTTGATTTTTTTTACCATAAACTCACGATGATGCGCTGTCGGAACATAAATTAGAGCTTGAGTTTGATTTATATCGGTTTATTTAGCAGAAAGCTTCACGCTTTCTGGTTATTTTTGGTGGCCGACACACCTGTTTTAGGGATGTTTTTATTTATTCTTATTATTATTTGGAAGGAATAGTCTGACCGAAGATCGAAGATAAGTCCTTCCTGCCAGCCGAAAAGGTGGAAGTTATTCGACCGTTTACAGTTTGCTAAAAATTCGCTGTCACCCACCCCAGAGTGGTATTTTTACATCGAGATGCACCTTTTTAGGAACTTTTTGGGCCGTCGGGGCAGGGTTGGAATTGGAATGGATTTAGATTTAGATTGATTTATTTACAGCTCAATGATTGGTATTGAATGTGTCAATATTTGCAATCGTTTCGGATGAATTTGGCGCCAATTTCGCGCCAATGCACAGTGGGCAACGGCCATACAAACGCCGGGATGAAAATCAATTCCTCGTGCTATTGCAGTTTTTCTTCATTCAATACCATTGCTCTTACTATACAGGGCAGTCCTACACTAAAATCGTCAAGAGAGCAAAAAAAAACCTTCATAAGTATCGCTCACAACATTACATTATTGTGTAGTCCTTAACCACATCAACAATTATTGTTACGAATTTAAACAAGGGCGGAATAAGTTCCTTACTAAAAACGATATTTTAAGTATTACGCGCTAAAAAAGCCGAGTTTTTCATGGTTAGTTTTGAAAAGAGCTGATTCCTATCTTACGATCTTTTTCAAACTGTTTTTCTCGGTTCAGCTTTGTTTATTATGCCTCTTTGTTTCAAATGCCCGTTTATGACTAGTAGTTCGATACTTGTGGTGTATGGCTCATACAACAACACGTCAAAATCGCTCGCGCTATTTTCAAGAAAATGCTCAATAATTTTCGGGGTCGCGGATGGTCGCAGCTAATTTCAACGTCAAAACGTAGGAAAAATGTTGACCTTTCCTATGATGTACGACTCACGAGTGAAATCGAGTCGAATCATAAAAAAATCACTCTCCAAAATGAAAATATCCAAAAATTCGGCAGTGACGTTTGGTTTTCAATCATTATTGAACTTTAAAAACAAGTTTTTGCAAAATATTCAGACATAACATCAAAGTATGACAAAAAACCTTTCCAATGACACATAAATTATCAAAATCTAACCATCATATACTAAAATATTATGGTTTATGTTCGGTCAAAAAATAGCTCAAATTTGGGACAAAAAACACAAAGTTTACACTTTGATGGCCTATATCTCAGTAAGTTTAAGATAAAAACGTGAAATATTTTGGTTTCAACTAAGTTTAAGTATCTATTTTAAGAAAATGATTATGGTGTTAACCTGCGATGAAGTTGGTTTTTCGATTTTTATACAGGCGTTTGCCCAATGTGCAATGGTGGGCTGATAAAATGATGCGCTCGACTGGGAAGCATCAATAGAGAAAGCGATCGATGGGCAACTACTACGCTTGATTTCATCATTCATATCTCTTATGTTAGTTCAGCACTGGAATTGAAGCCCAACATAGAGATAAGTAAACGAAAGATACAGTATCGGACATTAAGATAGGACCCTTTTTTTTCAATGCACCGTGCACTTGTTTTGCCACGTTACTCGTGTTTGTGTGTGTGTATGTGTGTATGTGTGTGTATGTGTGTGTGTGAGTGTGTGTGTGTGTGTATGTGTGTGTGTGTGTGTGTGTGTGTGTGTGTGTGCATGTGTGTGTGTGTAGTAGTAGAAAGTGAGTGTGCTTTTTAATGTGTATTTGCAAGTGCGCGGGTTTGTGTCTGAAAAACATAGCTTGCCATGATGTCATATTGCGTTGAAATTATTCTTATTATGTGTGTTATCATGTGAAACATTGTGCGTTTACACTTGGATAAAAACTAAAGTTTGCATCGACAGCAGCCCTTGTTCCTCGGACGAAAACGCAGGTGTGCTGTTTCATGAATGTGAATGCGACACCGGTGCGAAATGGACACACGCACAATAGCAATGAACTCGGCATTCTCTCACAGGTGTTTCTCCAGTGCACGCCATTGAAAGGCCTTCGTGCATCTCTGCGTTGCACGTTGTGTGCGAATGGTAAACTTTGTGCGTGCATTGAGCTGGCGCGCAGTTGTTCTTTTCAATGGGCGTTTTGTTTCATGAGCGCGGCAGTATTCTGTTCTCGATTTTGAAGGGAAGACGCTTACTCGCGTACTCGTTGATAGTTGTTATCCATGCGATGTTTTCGCTGCTCGACAACGATGTAATTCATCGCGTATAGAAG
Organism: Anopheles coluzzii; assembly: GCF_943734685.1. Classification (NCBI taxonomy): domain Eukaryota; kingdom Metazoa; phylum Arthropoda; class Insecta; order Diptera; family Culicidae; genus Anopheles; species Anopheles coluzzii. The sequence continues at coordinate 42,312,278 of NC_064671.1, read as the reverse complement.
TAGAACGCAGGCAGAGCACGGGATCAGCCGTGTCCAAGTTTTTAACCAGCGCGTTCTTGACGGTCCAAGCAAGCAATGTTAGTAACAATGGGTCGAGGTAAACGTTGTACCGATTATCAGCGCCATATGTAAAAGCGAATGGCTGCTGCTGGCATTAAGCGCAAAAGGATCGAGTTCGTAATGGAACGATCGCGCACTTTTGTGGCAAACGCGCTTCGGACAACCGAAACGTGCTTAGACAACTGAAACGCGCTTGGACAACCGAAACGCGCAAGTCAACCGGTCGTCCTCAGAAGACCACGGCGAAAGAAGACCGTAACATTGTTAATATATCGAAAACACACTGATCGCGAGGGCGGTGGTCCTGCTTATCACACCAAAAACCTAACCCAAAACACAAAAAAGCTACTTACAAATCTATCCGAAACGACCTACTTGTGAAACAAACACACACATCAATACACATTCAAACATACATCCACACACACACACACATGCACACACACATACACACACACATACACACACATACACACACACACACAAACACAAACACATACAAACCACACATAAACTTGGCCCAACGGGTGCACGATGCGTTAAAAACCCAATGCCCTATCTTTCTGTCCGATACTGTATAATGAAATTAAATCAATAGGTTGATACTCATAATATAAAGGAACATATCCGTTAAATTATTAGTTTTCTGACCAAAAAAAAAAAAATAATAATAAAACAACAGATACAAAACAAACCATATGTGTGGTATACAAATGAAACTAAAAACAATTAATTTGCCGTTCTGGACATTTATGGAACAAATCGATCAATGGATTAAAATTATGAGATAATGAGAAATAACATTAATGATCACTTTAATTGTCAAAATATTCATCTTTAAAGGTTATTTTATCATTATTTTGCATAATATTTTATGTAAATTATGTAATCAATCCGGCTAAAATAACAGTTGCAAATTGGAACCTAACAAAATGAGCAATCTATATTTATTCTTAAAGCTATCTCTTAAATCCGCAGTACATCGTCCGACTGTACACTAAATATGCTTCATTTCATTTGGCTTCATTCGCCCATTTGAGCCATCGGTTCCATTCGAGCCACAAAGAAAACAAACCAGCAAAGCAGCTGTGTGTCTTGAAGCCAAAATTTGCCAGCGAAAGCACAGCAGTATGAAGTTCATTCGGATGATGTTCCGTAACAGAATTAAACGTGCTGCTGTTGCTGATGCTACTAGCCAGTCTTTGCCTGTGTCACGTTACCCAGACGCCCGGCATGTTTTTATCGTGATGTTGAGTGATAAAAGTGAGCAAGAGGGAAAGAAAATCGTAGTCACACTACATAGAGCGAGAAGTTTCTTTTTGCTAGCACATTGCAAAGGGAGGATCACGTCAGTCCCCCTTTAAGTAGCCAGAGCAGTATTATGGGAAGGATTATGAAATCGCGGGACTGCGGTATGAGGCTACCGGAGCGGTTCGGAGACTAGGAGTGCCATGTCGTGACAACCGAATGAGCTGCAAACTATGGGTGTTATCGAAGAAAAAGATTTGATTATTTGCACAAGCTTAAGATTGTGTACAACTGACAGCTGTTGCTGTTGTATCGAGAATCTGTGCGCACTGTGAGAGGAGAGCAGTGTTAAGGGTAGGAAAAAGGACCATTATTGGTACATGTTGTAGTGAAACAGATTTTTTGCAGGCTCTATGGTCAGGAAAAGTAAAAATTGGTACTGTTTTCTTTGCCTATCTAGGATCTGTTGTGTGCATGATTAGCTGAAGAAGATTGACTCACGGCACGAAGCACAGTGTGGCAAACTAAAGCTAGCGTTTTTTGTTATAAAGTGGGAAATAAAACCATATAAAAGCTTTCTACGTTTATTTTTATGTAATGAGTACACAAAAAGCTTATAAAATAACATGTTTAATTTAATATTACATCTTGAAAACTAGTTAGAGTTACAAAAGTGTGCGTGTACAATGCATGAAGCAAAAACCTAACGCTCTCGCTATCGTGTGGAATTCATTCTCGTGCTATTTCTATTTAGCCATTTTGATGCTTTTTTACATATGACAGCTATGGGGTTGAGATTGGTCAAATGGATGCCAATTATTTTATGAATGGTTGTTATTTTTATAGAATTATATGTTTGTTTTCTGCTAAAAACCTAGACTTGATATGGCATTTGCATACCTTTAGGCGTTCAGTAGTGCGTGAAGAAAGACAAAGAGCAAAGTATGTCGTGTTTGATGTGATGTGCCTTATTGATGTTAATGTGCGTTCAAAAACTGTTTATGTTTTATAAAACATAAACAAATCAAGAATATCTATATTTTACATGTTTAAATGAGCTTATCCTTTTAATTAATACTTATATTTCCATTGAAAAAAATAATGGTATTGCGTTGATGTAGGCAAGCATGAGCATGATTTGAAAAAAAAAGTTCATATTATTAATATCATACCTTTAGCGTTGTGATGAACGAGCTGTAACACTATAGTAACTACGTAATTTTCGGTAGAATCGTTGCAACCACTGTTTTGCACACTAACTGCACTGGTCACGCTTTAGCTACAATTACTTCCACTCCGGCTGTGGTGTTGATTCACGGCATAAAAATTAAAACAAAGCACCGCACAGTTGCATACTGGTTCAGAAAACACTCGCAGCACAGGTGTCAGTCACCGTGTTTCACTTTCGATCGGTGCTGTAACCACATAAAGCAGGCACAAGCGCACATATGAATGGAACCGATAATTATGCACCGGTTTGTGGTGTGCAGCACGTGCGAACGGTTTCATTTGCGGTTTGGCTGCTCAATGCTCGACAAACCCGTTTGATGTGTGGTTGCGAGCGAGATTGGTGGTCACCAGGAGAAGCTGTAAGTAAAACAAAATGAAGTTGTTAATGAATTCTACTATACATAATATGACAAGTTAGATTTTCAGGAATGTATACTAGTTTTTTAATTATTGCCTATACTAACGTTTTCCTTTCCGATTGCTCCTAGCAATAAGTAAAGCCTCAGTTTAGATGCATTTTACAACTTAAGCAAACATCAAAACCATAAAAAGGGCCTGCAAGAAGGCAAGTTTGAGTAACGGCCGTATTTAAAATTCCTCACCATAAAGCTTTAACAGTTAACTAAGTTAACTTTAGCTGTTTCAGTTTTAACAGCTTCATCATCCCACGAAAAGATGTGGAGTATTATGATGCAAAGTTTTATTGTTGGTTGGAGCTACTGCCCAGCAGATGCAATTGTAGCCCTTGCAGATGATTTAGCTAATGATTGCCTTCGTTGGATTACTATACTTCTCTTCTGCCGGAGTACTTGAAAGGCAGGGTCTAATAAAGACCGTGTACTAAAAGCCCCTAGTCCCTCTGTTGTATATTTTACGAGGAGAATCGTAAAGCAAAATGGTACATGAATGGTAATTTGTTGTATCAGGTTACAAAATACAGTTTAAAGCGCGTTGTTGTACTCTTGACTCTACTCTTGGAACTTAAAAAATGCCGGTAGCAATAATCTTGTAACATTTTGAGTCTTGTTATAAGATCTACAAGTCTTGTAGATTTATACTATCAATTCTAGTAACGAATAAACCTTTAAAAAGATGAACGCATGATGAAACAAATGTTGGAACTGAAATTTCTCCAGCACCAATCCAATACCAATTAGCTAACCGTGTTCAAAAATGCTTTCCATTGTGGCGCTTCCTTTGTGGTGTAGCATCAAAAATACAATTTATCTAATTGTTTGACCGCTCTTCGGCCTTTAGACTGAAGCGAGTACAAAAACATTGTGTTCCTGTTCCATGAACGACATTGGTGCCATAAAACCCAAAACGACCCCTCTTGTGAAAACAAATCCGAGAAGGTCTGCAAAAAATGGCCACTTATTCGGGCCACATAGCAAATACTTAGTGCCAGTAGCAGTAGCAGTCCCAGTTCAGCAATGGGACCGCAACAATTCTTCGAGTGGTGTGGAATCCCATCCCATACCCTCGTTCGAGCTGCAGTTTTCCAATCCACCACCAGCAGCAGCTCATTTCAACGCGATTGTCATTAAGGTAAGTAATGGGGAAATCGAGAGGGTCAAGCAAAGTGTAACAAAATGGTGGGAAAAATCTGGCCATTCTCTGCGGGTTTTGGAGAGCTCAGTAAAATCCAACCCGTAACTATTCAGTGATGGAAAATTGCTAGCTACAAGTCCAAAGGGGGAAACGACGAAATTTGATCGGTGTACCATTTTGTGCAGATTGAATGTAGCTTTATTTATGGACAATTTATGGTAATGCAAAGTGGTAGTAAAATCATATTTATGTTTGCTAGCCGAGGGGGATGCGTATCGAGGGAAGTAAAATTTGGACTCTGTTTTAAATGCGCATTTTCATTGGTCCAGTAAGCACAACTTTCATGTATTTCAGGTTTTTTTTTTGAAATATGGTATACTCATATAATACATGTCTTTTCTGCCCAAGAGAGTGAAGGTGAACAATTAAAGCATACTCTATTAAATTTTGTGCATTCTAGTGAACAAAAGAAGATCTTATGCCTTTACCTATAACACTGTAAAAATCTATTAGAGACACATAGACACAGAAGACAGTTTATTCTATTACATTCCGGTATACTACACCTTTGTTTTAGTTATAAAAATGTTTTAGTTATAGAGTTTAGTTAAAAACTCTATAGATATGCTAAGGTTCTGCTCAATTACTTTTGCGTGCCTTTAATGTGGTTCGAAATCGAGCTAATTCATGCGAGTAATTTATCGAACACCTAATAAATCTTGACCTTCCTATCCCAGTCACGGATTTTCGAATAAATCATGCTTATAAACATTGGATTGATTTGGGCGGCACGCGGCAACGCTGTTCAGTACAGTTTCGCCGTCCGAACGAAGTACGCCACCCAAACGTGCCAATAGCTTGGCTAATCATTATTCCGCCATCGTTGCACAAATTAGTCCGTGTATGGTAGTGTTGTTTCTTTCCGCGTGCGCGGAATTTATGGAGTGTCGAAATCGAAGCTCACGATCACCACCACCATCACCACAACCAAGGTGGTTGAGGTGTTTTGGGAAATGCATTAGCCGTCGCCATTCGTCGGACGTGTTGGGAATGACGATTGATGCTTCCCGGTCGAGTAAGTTGGAATAGGGTCAGACTAGACGATGGTCCCCCGTTAAGCTCATAAATCAGCATAACAATCAATTACCGCATAGCATGGTGGGCGGTCAATTTGGGGGAAATGCTCCGAAAAGCATAATTTTCAAATGGTGGGTTCTCCATTATTTTTTGGTCGGCTGAGTGCCTGGGGTATAGATTATTGATGATTACGCGTGCAAATATGCAACTGATTGGAAAATGTGCGTCATTTATTGAAGAGTTGAGCGTTTAGGAGAAGGTGAAGGTTAGAAGAGAGTAGTAGCAAATCATTGTCTTGTTGGTTTTTGGGGTGTGTGTGTGTGTATTTGGCTGTGTATATGAGTGCGGTAATTATGGCAGTATCATGAATAGCAAAGTGTTGATCTATTCTGTACATTTGATCCGTTTGCGGTACATGAAATCAGGTTTCACCAATTCACATAGTTGAAAAAACGTTGTAAACGAAATTGAAAATAAAATTATTTTAAAGCTTTAGATATAACTGCCTGAATGTATGCAATTTACAAAAACGGATTGGAATCATTATTATTCTCATAAATAGCTTGTTTTTATCCCATTTAAATCTCGTAATTAAATCCCGATGCTGTTGCTGCTGAAATGGGGAAACATTTCAGGCTTAAAGAGCCATTCTTCCACCTCTATCAGCTGCCAATTGTTATAAGGCTGCATACATTCAGGCTGAAGCGTGCAGCAACGGTACGCTCGCAAATGTCTTCATCAAATAGCTTTCACGTTGCTCTTTAAACCAACGCAAACATGGCGTAACTGCAATCCCATTCAGGTCAAGCTTTAAGTAGGCTTTTAGCATATGAAATGATTTAAATCCATTTCACTCGTTTGTTACCTACAGGATTTCCACAAGCTCACAGGGTAACAACATCGGTACACATTATCACACACCAGTTGCAGGCGATACACATCAACAACCGTATTATCTGGGACAGCTGCCACAAAAACCTTAACCAACGAAGAGACGTACGCTGAGGGGAAGCGTTTAATTATCCTACCACCAATCTCACCAAACGAAAGGAATCATCATGGTTTGTTTTTAATGCTTTCCTTTTACTGAGTAACCCAAAAACAACAACAGTCCGTGGCACTATAAGAGCCATAGGTAATTAGGACGAGTTTTCACTCGGAAAAGGACTCCATCCGATGCGTCTAAAAATGTCGCGGGCGCGTGGGTTGCATTTGGGGTGAACCGCCCATGCTTTGGCGAGACAGACCGCGATGACGACGGGGATGACTTGTGTGTAGGAGTGGTGGACGGTAACAAGCACGAGTGACATGTTTTGACTAACAACAGTGCTATTATATTTTTGCCTCTGCTACTCTACCCGACCTACCTACACCTTGACATAACCCACACGACCACAACATAACCAGGGTGTACGTGTATGTATTTATGCAAAATCAGGGCTAGAGATTTTGTTAGCATCTAAAGAGCGTACATAATTCGTCAATTAGTTGCGGCCACAGCCAGATTGGCGCTAAGAACCGCGATAGAAGGGCGTTTAATAATTTATGAGTTTGAAATGAAACGAAAAAACCCCGGGACAAATTGAAGCTTGCACAGCCAGCAACAGCGAGGGGAGCGTATTATCGTGAGCGAAAGCTCAACGCACTGCATATTGAATCAATTAGTGTCAATTATGCGCTATCCATTCAGGCCCGCTCGTGCCAACGGAACCATGAAGGAATTATCGGGATGAGGGAAGGTTTTAAATTTTAATATCGCTAACAGGGCGTAGAACGCGGAAAAACATGCGTTATTCGATACAGTTTTGTGGTGGTGGTGGTGTTGTTGTTGCACTGACGGGTGATTAAACTGGCATTGAATGTTATGTTTTTTCGTTTGCCTGTTTGTCATATAATGTGGTTTCAAACTAGCCACATGTGGCTAACACCGAGCAAAAACTGAGCAATGCTCTGATTGAGTTTATTATAATTAATTAAAAGCGTTGAATGGGTGCATTTTTATTGGTTTGTGTTTGCATAAAATTCATTACATTTTATACTTTTTTGGCCATTCCTCATTCCATGTGATTACTTTTGATATGTGCCCATAATGCACAATAAATGTACAAAAGTACATGGTATATGCTCAATTAATCACAGCTATATTATTTTTTTCCCTCGAAAATTCCGATAAACCCAACAGGCTTCTGTAAATCAGTTGTAATAAATTTTCATCACGCTGTTCAATCGCGCATTCCCGTACCCTTCTAGCTGCAACGTTTGATTGCAATCGATTGTAGCAAACACGTAAAGGTAAATTAGTTTCACGACAGTCAAACAGCACACAGCCGGAACGACGATCACGCACGGAATGGTTAGATCATCTGTCAGCATAATCACTAATTAAATGGTAACAGGATAACCGGCCGCATTCCGTGCTGCGATCGCCAGGAAGTAACCGGTCGTGTACGTGCTCGGAGTTGACTTAATGTTTTCCGTGCCACGGCACCGGAACGAACGCCACGTGTGCTGAAGGGCTTTGGGTTGGATGTGTAATTGTGTTATCGCTTTTTGGTTGCTCTTTTGGGCTTTCGCTTGTTGTGTGTATGTCCGGCTTGTTGGCACTGGAGACAGACCTTCTGCATGGTACGGTTTTTCGTTGTATTTGTCGTTCATTTGCCACCTTTTCAGGTCCTCGTGAGGCTGGATCTTACGTGAGCTAAAGTTGCCTTTTCACAACGGGAGGAGCTTTTGGTTGCGGGTGTATGTCTTTATGTGTATGTGTGTACGGCTACGGAAGGCCAGCCAAGTATTGGGAAGAGTATTGATGGCCGTTTCAGATTCGACGAAGTGTGGTTCTTTTGTTGTTCTAGAAGCTAAGGCAGCAAATGGAGTCAACCGTTTTGTGGTTAAATGAATTTGTCAAAAATAAGTTGCAGAGCCAGCACGTGACTGAGAAATTATTGGACAAATTGGAGCTGTATGCTGGATAAAATTTGTTTCATTATTAGGCTTAGTATACTTATGTATGGATCAATGCGTAAAACGAAAGATAAATTTACATGCTTGCATAATTCACAAAGTACGAATGGCAGCGTTTGGATTGAAGTCGTTTTGCTTTTCAACAAAATTCCTGAAAAAGCTAGAAAAAATCAACAATAGAATAAAACAAGCCTACTTTCAGGCGCAAAACAAAGACTGGTCAAGGAAAGTCTATTTTTGTACTTCAATATAGCTTTAGTAATCTCTACATGGATCAAAACCAGATAATATTCAATATTATGGCAATATTTTGGCCTAATGTTTCATTCTGATCACATTCAAATTTAAATCAGAAAAAGTAATCAGAACAGCAATAATAAAAAGACCGTTTATGAAACATAAATAAAGAAAAGAAAGTAAATTGTACCGGGACTAATAGCATGAAATTACTGTTGACAACGAACGAAACGGCGGAATACTTGCCTGTTAGTTATTTACCGAATAATGCATTTAGAAAAGGATAGCTTCAAAGAAGACTAACGCCCTTAAAGTCTCAATCGATGCGAACATTCAACGAAAAATGAATGAATTTTACTGCAAAAACGTGTAATCCTTTCGGTTGGTAGCGATTATTTGCCTGTTTTTTTTTACACCCAAAACCTGATTCTTGTCCCCCATTCAAATGTGCTTCAGCCCCGAAACAAAAAAGGATTGAGGGTGCTATAAAAGCCAGACCACCACGCATAATACCATAAGCTTTCACCGACCCTTGCGCCGTGCCTGGCGGGCGATGAGATTGTATGGAATTAAAATTTCATAATCATTGCTGCGGAGTGTATTTTTTCCGTTTCAGCTTGCTGTGGAATTTGGCGTTTGCAGCAAACATTCTCTTCTACAACTACTGTTGCTGCAAGGGTACGGCGGTATATTAGGCGAAATGGGTCGGTCCGCTCGTTAGGCAGAACCATTTTCATTAGGATTTCAATTAAAACCGATCAGTGGATGGATTCGGATGGTTTCAGGAGATTGGAGATTGGACCGAGCAGCAAAACCATAACGGGTTGAAAATGGATTGACTTTTGCATTTACATCAACCCATTGCCCCATCATGCTCGTTCAGTGGGTGGGCTTTACGCGAATGGCACCTCCGTTATTGATAGATGCCAAAATGCCCGTAGGAGTTTGGTGATCATTTCCATTTTGAGTGCACGTGTGCACGTGGCAAAAATTGTAGCAATGTTGTATTGAATTTTCTATATTTCGTCTAAATGAGCAACAAATTCTTTGCGTAAAAAGTGGCTTTTTCTGTCTATCAGAATTATCAATTATTAATTCTGTGAGTGGGTTTATTTCACGTGGAGCTGTATTTGCTTCTTTATCGATAGCCGAAACGAAAATCCAAGAATTACTCCCACCATATCTGAAAGCTTCCTGGTAGCGTCGTTTTGTTGACAATGCTTGTCAATACCACTGATAGCGGGCGCTGGAAAGGATGGAGTGTCTAATTTGCATACTCACCGAAATATTAATGATTTTATAATGCACGCGGTTGCGCCCCCGTTTGTGTTAAGATTTCCCCAGTTGCCACAATCGGTTACTTTCGGTCGTTCTATCTCACCATCGTCTTTCACCGATCCTTCCATCCATGGGTAGTTGATTATTATTTTGCCTCCCACGAGCCAAGCGACTTTCCACCCAGACTTTCCCGCTTTACCCCTTACCACAGACAATAGGAAGCTCTTTTTTATCATTTTATTTATAGCAATCACTTAAACCGATTAATGTTCTTGAGTCTTTTAGTTACCGAGAGGATCCCTTCCTTTTTTTTAAGGCAACGGCTTCAAGAGTCCCTTTATTTCCCTCCCATCAAGCGATCCCTTCCCATTGCCAGTGTCGTAGCCTTCACAATAAATGTAAATCACTCTTGTGGAATAATATCAATTATACGCGAAAGCACTTTTACCAATTGTAATCCTTTTCTGTAGAGAGAACAATCGAGGCGCTTGATGTAAGGGATACAAGCACCTTCGCTCGAGTAAAATCTTACCAAAGGAAAATGGCCCTCATCACACAAATGCACCATCAAACCACTCTCGTACATGCTGATGAAGTTCGGTTCCCTTTGCCAGTGTACCTTTGGGGTACCTTTTTGCGAGAAATTGTCGAAGTCGAAATTAGTTTCCCCGAAGGAACACCGGCGGTTATGGGGTGTTCTTTTTTTTTTGTTTCATTTGTGCATTTTTAATTAATCTTCTGTGTCTTTTCTGTTGTCAGTATGGTGGAATGAGCTGTTTCAAAGGTTTCTACTTGAGCAAAAGATCATAGAGATGCAGCATCCAGGTTCGGTGCAATCGTTTGGTAGAGGATAATAATCTAATGAGTGTAGCGGGATGTGGTGATGTTCAAGGGTATCTTTGAGGGAAGGATACCTTTACCATTGTTATTAAATGAGCTGTATAGCATTGCTTCTAATGAGGTGTTACACTGTCTAGGTGATATTATTTTAGTGGAGTTTGAATGCTTTTAATTATCATTTAAAAGTTGATTACAGTTGCACTTACGGCACCCATTAGGAGGTGTACCAAGCTGTTATGTGTACTTCTTTAGCTTTCAATTGTTTTCTGAAGAGGTTTTCAAACTGGATAATGGTTCAACTAAGTTAAAAAAATCATGATAATAAAAATGAATCAACTATACAAGCTTCTTGTTCCTTCGATGATTCACTATGCGTTAATATTTCCTTTTTTCATTGTAAAATTAATATTTTGAAACTTCATGGCGTGTGTTTAAGTTTTCTGATTAGCTATAAAATGGGTTCCGTAAAGAAAATTTTTCCTATTATTTATTTTTAGTTTTCGTTTCGCATTTGTTATTTTTGTCACAAGTTGCGTTGATTTTTCCTTGTACTCATTTATAAACTATTTTTTTTACTAAAATTTAACGACTGTTGATAGTTTTTCATAATTATATAATTTGTTCACAGTCTCAACTCACTGCTTCAACTTTGATTGCCTGCCAACGATTGAGTTTATGCTTTTCAATTGACACGTTTTTCCATAAAAAATGATTTTTTTTAAATGACCATGAATTTTTTGTGGATAAAAAAAATGGGATTTTCATACAAAGGCATGGATTTTAATTTACCTGTAAGCTAATTATAGACCGTATAACTATTAAATAATGTATAGCAACTTGAACTTGATTTTGGTTGATTTAAACTAAAAATGTATTACTTCAAATGATGATACGGTTACAGTAAATCGGTACTAGATATAATAATTTATTATTATAGAAAATTACTTGTCGGCCTTTGAATCTTAACGAGAGCAGTAAACATTAAGGTTACTTGTAACATTAAATTATAAACACAAACCTACATATTCCAAGCAATACGGCAAAGCCGTCCCTCCTGAATAAAAAAAAACATACATATTCCAAATATTCGAGAAATGTTTAACTGTTCTTGAAAGCCCTCGAACTAATGTTGTATGTTGTTGTTGGAATAGTTTAGAGAGGCTTTGGCTCCAACGGAGTTCTTTCGCATCTGACTAATGTTGTAGTTAAATTTGCTTGAAAATTCATTAAATTGACGCACGATCTAACACAGAATTAACTACACATATCATCATTACAGAAAATAACATGTTATCATTTTCCATCGGTTTATTAGAGAGAAAGATATAAAGAAGAGAGAGAGAGAGAGAAAGAGAGAGAGAGAGAGAAAGGAAAGAGAGAGAGAGAAAGAGAGAGATTTTAAGAGATAGAAAGAGACCAAGAAAATAACACTGAACAAAAATGAAGGAAGAGTATGAACATAATTATGTCAGCTTACCTCGACCAGGTAATTTATCACCGATACTAAAGAGAATCACGGTCCGAAACATCAACCGGTACCGCGTGCTGTCATCGCTGTGCTAGCCAGCGTTCGCTAGCACACTTACTTTAATTTTGCTAAAAGACTCAAAATGGCAGAGCTAAAATAAAGAAGGCCCGGAACCGGTAGCAGTGGAGCGTTCGTACTTTTTCTACATCGTCCGTAGAAAAAGGACAAAACGAAAATGATGGCTGCTGCTGCTACGTCTGCTGCCTGTACTATATTCTGCCACACCGTTTTTGACGAACCACACAACCGTGGTGAAAACTTGCAGGCACGTTTCAATAATTTATAGGAAAGTTTTTTAATTAAATAATATTTTCTCATTTTCTGGCTGAAAATCGCACGGAAGAACTTTTGGTCGCACAATACAGATAGTTTCCCGGGTAGCTTTACCCATTGGTTGTACAGTGCGAGATTTAAAGGATTTTGGTTTCGCTGCATGAAATATCAGTTTCATTTCGTTCAAATGTATGTTCATCAGGTCCGTTCAACGAACCGCCAATCTTTGCTTGTTATCGGCAAAGCAATAAACCGATCATTCCGAACAGTAAGAGTTTGAAAATTAGACGATTTGTCACGTAGCAGACATGAGACATGCACCGTGCAGGAACGTTTCCCAAACTAAATCGCTTTCCTTATTTATTTCCCCTTTTTTCTCCCGGGGAAGGATTTCCCGTCGTACACTGATTGACTTTTATTGCACAACGCCGACTCTACAGAGCGAACACTACTGGCGGGAATGATCTAAATGTTCCCGCGAAATCCATTATATGACAATTTTCCCCAACTTGCACATCATCTTTTGCACTGCACTGGAATCGAAGGAGTGGATATACTTTTGGGTATGATTTTTTTTGCCCTTTGTTTTCTACCCGTGGCGTGGGGGTTATGTTGTTCGACGTTGTACGATTTAGATGCATTGCTTTGCTCCATAATTTCATCATACCGCACCGTGCGGGAGGGTAGAGAATGGCGACAAGACAATCTGATTTAAATTTTCGATTCAACGCGCGAAAGACTGTGCGACAGTCTGGCTGCGAGTGTATGATGCTTTTTGTACTGTTTTCTTTTCTTCGTGGAGTACGGATGAAAAATAAGTCGATAACCGTCTCCGCCCGACCTTTCTCCGAGTTGGGCGGATATGAAAATCGATAAAATATAATAAAATATAAATTTAGATTGCTTAGCAAACTGTCGCACCGGAAGAACCGGGTAAGGCAGTACGGAAACAGAGTGTAAGAAGAAAGAAAACGAAGGGCGTACACAGTGGCACGAAAGCGGGCAGCGATTTATTGGTGCTTTGCATGGAATTGCGATTGAATTGCGAGCCCGGTAGGCGGATGCAACGGAATGTTTTATGCGCCATATCTACGGCGAACTTTTCAAGCATCCTGTGCCGTTGGGTGCGTCCTGACCGAAGTGAGTAAAAAGCAAACAAAAAACAAAAAAAGAAGAAAAGTAGCAGAACGCGGTGTTGAACTGATCTGAGCGGTTCATTTCCGGCCGCCGCTTGGAATGGAAGCTCCACAAGGGGAGGGGCAAAAAACACAATCAAAGCGAATTTAATGTATTTGTTAGCTTTGTTTCTCACGCTGCACGCTTGGTGCAAGTGGCGGCGGCTTAATTGTGTCTCATAATCAGCTGCGTACTATCTTTGCAATGGGGGTCGGGTGGGTAAAAATATTTTTCCCCAAGTGCTGCCATTTCCGTTTGGTATGTGCGCAATTTGTACGTACGTACAGTTTGTGCAGTTGAGGGTTTTTTTTTGCTTCGTTGTGAAGTTGAGGTATTTGAGAGCAAATTGTGGGAAGGCATCTCAGAGCAAGATAAAAGAAATAAAGGCTTTAAAAGAGCCGCAAATGTAGCTTATTAAAAAAACATTAAAGTTGATACTTTGCTCTTTTGTATTGTGACATTGGCGGTATCCTTTCACACAATTAATTCTTTATCATGATTTAAAGATTCAAAAAATCTGGAGCATCTGCCGTATGTTATATTATCATTGATTTCAGTTTGCTTAAGTTTTTATATGAATGCTATGTTGTATTTTATATGATACAAAACACAAATATAATTTTTTAGATGGGTTAGCATCAAACAGAAATTTCTTCAGCCTAACAATCTTAAAGGTACCTATCTTTAAAAGAGAATTAATTTGTACTGCAAACGAGCTTTACTGTCATGTTACACGTTAAATTGATTCAAGCGGTAACTACCTGAAAGCTTGTGACTCTCCTGAGGTTGTTGTGTTAATCCGTTGGGTTAACTCTCTAACTACTCTCTTCGCTGTAGTTTCAATTCATAAAGATAAAGATGTTACAAACAATTTTTTATGAAACACACCTCATAAACACAATCAAAAACAAACAATTAAAACTTTTAATATACATCTGCCTGCAATATCTCTTTCAACGAGCGATAAAATGGTTCATCCTCGATGAAAGTTAACCTTTTCGTACGATTTAGTCTCCTGTCAAGGCAAAATAGCAAAAGTAACATTGTAAGCTCTTCTACTAAGGACTGGATCCTCCAGGATCGGACCGGTACGTCCTTCAACGCTTGAGTGAAGTAGCACTTAATGGAGCTGTACGATTTCCTTTCCTGTAAAGTATTGCCACGAGTGCAGCACGAGTAGTTCTTGGGAATGAACCATTAGAGGAAGATTGCCATAATTTTGCTACATCCATCGTGTCCATCCTTTGAGCAGCGATTTGCGCACCACTGTCAAGGACATACCACATTTACTGTCTACTTCTGACAAAAAAAAAAAAAACGAGTAAAAAGGATGAAAATCTTTGGAAGGAGAAGGTTGAATGTTAAACGCCTGATGGTTATAATAGTTTTACGCACATTAGATATCGTTCGGAAATAAATGGAAAATAGCTCGCCTTTTCTACCAAGAAGTACAACTGTGCAACACTTTAGAGCTTGTCGAAAAATGCTTTGCCAATTGTAATCAATAATTTAATCCGAAATAATTATCTCTCACTTTTCCCGTTCGTATTGCCGAACAAGGGTGTGAAGTAGACAGAGAGTGAGATAGAAACGGGTTTCCACTTACCCATCATGGAATGCAAACAGACCGTTGAGTTTATGTTTCTTATCACCATTGCAATGGGCTGGGGCAGATGTTCCGAGCACAAAATAAATATTTACTATTCATTATCCAAAAATGTTTTTGCTCTCATTTCAGGGAGGGGGATGAGTTGATCAATGTTGATATTTTGTTATGTTTTTTCCCACTTGCAAAGCGAGCTCACGTTAAACCCTCTCGAATGGAATTTTAGTTTTTTTTTTATAATTTCGTTTGTATTTTGCCTATAAGAGGAAGTTGTAAAAAAGTACGTTGCGTAGCATGATCTTTTCGGACCCTGTTCACGATCCAGCACATGATAAGGCCACATCGGCTGGATATTTCCGCAAGTATGATAATAAAACTTACTCGCTGGTGAATAGGAAGCCACCAGCATACGAGAAAAATATTAGCATCCGTCCCGTGGAACAAATTTTTCCGCAAAAAGCACCTTGTGAACGGCGTGGAACCTGGCAGGGTGGATAAATGCAAAACACATCGTCCGCTCGCAGGTGTTCCGTTGCACAACTTTGTGCAAAAGCGTAGCATTAGAGCAAAACGTGAAACAAAGTTACATGTTAAGATAATAATGATTGTGCCCCGGTGCTGGCAACGTTTTGACCTTCCTGGGAAGAGAACGATGGACCCCCCGGGGGGCGGAGGATCTGCAGAATCGCGAAACTTTGCACACGCACGGACAGGCCACGTATTCTCACTGGGGCCGGTTCGGAAAGGTTGGAACGTTTGATGTTTGCGGTTAATTTTAAATTTGAATTTTAATTGAAGTTTAACCATATTTTTGTTTTGTTTTTGGCTCTTACTTTGTTTAGGAAACGCAAATCCTGTGATGGTGAGAGGATTTTCGGACACCGGGTCCATGTGGTGTATACATTGGAGGGTTTTACGTTGTGTGGTGTTGTATTCCCGAGTAACAATAATTTCCTTCCTGGGACTTGGTTAACATTGGTTAGCTTAGCGTAGTCACGCTTAAACCCATAGGAACGAGAACGTTTTGCATAGAGCAACTTGGATCTTACTTAAGCTCATTTATGATAAACTTTTATTCATACTATACGTTTAAAGTGCAAAAAAATTAAAGGTGCACGTAGTTCATTTTTATTGTCTATAGAAGTAAGAAATGCAGCAAAATACCTTCAATTTATGGAATAAAAAAAGCTACAGCATCATGAACGCTGAAAAATGCTTCTTGCTTCTCATTTACTATCTTTTTTTTCTACTTCATTCAAATAAATACCACGAGCACAGGAAATTCAATTAAAAATCCATTTAACTCACCAGCACCTCAAAAGAAACGACCAGTTCTTCAGCGCTGGTCAAAAAGGAAGTGTCAACAAAGCGGACCAAAGAAGGAAGAAAAAACAAAGAAACCGTGCACCCAACAATTTCTCCTCTTGCAGTAGTTATTGTTTAGCTCCGGTGGCTAAGAGTCTCATATTTTTTACTTCATTTTGATGCTGTGGTGTTGCGTTGCGCAATTTAAATCTTACAACCGGGAATATCGGTACAGGGTTGGGTGGGAGGTGTGAAAAAGCAACAGTAATCTCCGCAGACGGTGTACTGGGAGAACAGTAGCAGAACAGAAAGATTACCCTGCACTAGGTGGAACAGCGCTGCCTGAGAAAGTGATTGCTTTGCCGTTTGGTATGCCGGCATGCCGTTGGCAAGAGAGTCAGTCCGTCAGTACGAGTAAGCTGTGCGCCTTAAAGTATGCAAGTCCCGCTTTCACTTCGAGCGCTCGACGATGGGGATGAATATTTTTGTTTACATGTGCAAACTTTGGCGCTACATTTCTTCTGCCATGTTTTGTTCCATGCAAAGAAAAATGGTCGAGCAAGACTTGCTGGCTTTAGCGAGGTTCATGGTGTCCCTTTTGCACTAAGTACCTCCCGTTTTTTTTCTTCCCTCCGTTTTTTTGTCCCTTCGTTCAAGCTGTGTACAGAAGTACACGAGAGATGAACAAAAAAGATCCACCACTTTCTCTTTTGTACATTCTTACGCTGTTGTAACGAGACGCAATGTATCTTCATCGCTTCTTGTCGACTCCTTTCAGCGCTCTCAAGTGGAAGTAATTTATGCACCCGCTCCTAATCTCGGGCTCTCGCCCAGCCTGTTAGCATGTAAACGGTGAGCGTAGGTGTACGTCTTTGACCTTAATCCTTGAGATTTTCCGCACAGATTTCGACCTTCTTTCCTCCCACCGGAAGATCTACGCACAAACTACGCACAGCTTCCCTTCAACATCTTCATCGTTCTATTATTCTGAATTACACTAGCGAGTCCCGGGCACGATAGAACGAAATAGCAAGGTGGGAAATCAATAATCCCTTCATAAGCAGCAGATAAAAACATACTCCTTTCATGTAGATCAAATGACGACTTACGTCTTATGGAACGCACGTCCTCACGTGAGGAAAGGATATGAAATGTTTTACTCCGGTCCGTAGGTACAGGTAGAGAGGGGTGCCATAATCGCTGGGCATCACATATCCTCTGGCCTATTCTTTATCTGTAGGTAGCTTACGGGATCTTTCTCGCTCAAAGCGGCAGTCTGCTTGACTAATGCTAGCAATACCTTTCTGGATACCTCTCAACAGTTCTGTTCAATGTGTGTAAGTGTGATGCGTGACAGAAGTGTGCAAGGATGAAATATGAATTCTCTCACTACGAGCAAATTCCATAAGATAGCAAGCACACACGAGGTGTAGGTATGCAGAAAATGGGTCAAGATAGTTAAGTCAAAGTGCTCGATGATCCATCGGTAGATCTGGGTAACTTTTCCGAGCAATGATAATGAAATGTTTGATTTTTCAAATTTTCTCAATTCTGCACGTGTTGTTCAGTATTCTGTAAGACTCATCAGTATTTTTTTACAACACTTGTTAAATTTTAAACATAAACAGCACCAACCGAAAGTCAAATAGTTATTATTTTAAGATGAAGACTCAAAAACAAAACAAACACAAAAACTTCATACAGTGATGTTTTACAACCAGAAGGTATAAAAAAAGCTACAGTAACTTCGTCTCGTTATCAGATTGCGATTATCGTACGCCATCATTAAACACTGCTCTCGCAAAGGGTGCGCCTCATGTGCCTGACACCAATGTTCGATGAATATCCTAGTAGGCGTGTACTGAGCAAGCAAAAAAAAGCACAGCACAACGCACATGTAGGAAGCGCAATCGATTGATATCGTCCTCCCCGGAACAGGTTGGCGTGCAGAAACACGCGCGCATATCGATAGCAAACACCGTACACCGTCGGCAACAATTCCACGACTCATAAAAAAGTCAATGAGCCGCAAGCTTCGGCACAGGTTCTTTTTTTCCTTTTTTTTGTAAAACAGGTTTCGTCTTTCACGCGCGGCTGAAATTAAGCAAAAACACCACGCACCACAATCACTGGGTTGGGGTGAATGGAGCGATGGCGAATAACGAGATGCTTTTAAGATCGGATCCGGATCGGAAGGGGTGCGTTGAAGAGCACAGAAAATAACCGATGACGGGAGTCGCGCGTGTTATGTGGCGCTTTCAAAAAACGGATACGATAAATCGCAACCGCCTGTTCGGCTGGATGAGAAGAAAGGCAGAAAGGCAGTTGCGCTGTTGCTGTGCTTTATTTTGGTTGTTGCTGGTTGGATGCGCTCGCTTTCTAAGAATGAATGAATTGTACAATTTTGCACATTTTTTTTTTGCTCCTCCAAAGATTGCTCTCATTCGTTACTCATTCTTCAATCTCGAACTTATTGATGCATGCAATATGTTCTGCGGATACAGTCTTTTCCTTTTATCTCAAAGGGTTTTCTTTTTCCGGGCGAAAGAGCGGCGAGTTTCGTTTCGTATCAAAAATCCTCACTGTAAAGAAAAGGGTAGAACCTTCGTTTTTTTCTCGCTTGTGGTAGGATTATGTGATCGGGAGAAAATGATACGAGTGAGCTCAACTGGTATTGAGAGGCTCATTCAGCTTTTTCTTTGGGAACAAAGCTGCAGGACGTTTAGAGCCGGTGTATTATGAGGGCTTTTTGAACTTTAATTTTGTTTAACAAAAAAAAACGACTATAAGCCTTTTTTGAAATGCTTTACGAGCAAATTAGCTATACTGTTTCTGAGATAGGGTTGATTGAAGCTTAACGACTTAAATCTGCTTAGTGTGAGTAAGTAAAAATTGCCAAGCTAGTAACATTAACTGCAATCCATTTAACACTGTATAAAGTAAATACATACCTTTTCTTGAAACTATTTAAAAATCTTGTAAGTTAACAAATCATATTATCCTGTGACGACCAGGTATGGAGTATGAATGTTTTAAGATCAAATATGATGTATTATAAATGATAAATATAACACTTAAATATTTTAAAACCGTAAAACCCTTGTTAACAAATAAATGTTAAGGAGTGAATGTATTATTTAATAATGTCAAAAAAATTAAGTTGATTAATAATTGTGCTAACAACTGGTACTACAACGTCAATTATTATATTAATTTTATCTTTTTTTAAAAAGAGTAACTATCATTCGTTAAATGGTATTAATCATTTAATGAGTGAAAAATGTAGCATGTTAGCTGTTCAAAAAAGGTTACGCAAATAAAATTACGCCTTAAAAAAATTGAAACCTCTGGTAGAAGCAAAAGATCTTTCTATTATTTTGTTTTCTTTGTTTCTCTTTTCGATCCACGCGGCTTGTCTCAGTTAACAACCATTATAAGAACCCCGGGACAACATCTTGATTTATTGCGCGTTCGAACAGGTTTCGCGGGCCTTGTTGTTAAAAAAAAGGCTCCCGCTGCTCGTCGATCGATCTTGCGTTTGTTCTACCGCCCGCTCAATACTTCTGTTCGGTATCGACAGAAGCAGCGAAGCAACAAGAAAGTTCCAAACTGCCTGCAGGCTTGGCGCGCAAAGCGTGAACAAAAAGGTGGAAGCACATTTCTGTATTCACCCATACATCACTCGTGCGAGAAGCGAAACTGCACCAGCCACTCATCATCTGCAGCTCCATATGATGGTTGATGTTTCCTTGCGCGGGAGTGGTAGTTGAGTAGGGGAGGTTTTTGAAAATTTATACCCAATCGCTTCTATCCCCATCACTCATGCGGAAACATAATAGTAATAAAAAAATAAACAAACGCGTTCGTTTTTGAAAGCGCAACAAAAAAAACCCAAAGGAAACAAAAAGGAACCAATCCGCCACAAATTGAAACACACTCGGCTTCGCGTAGCCTCAACAACAACAAGAACAAAAACACACACATACTCGAGCAACCATTTGCACCAGAGATCAAGATTGACGAGCAGCTGGGATTTGCCTCGGGTGTAGCGAATTGGTTGCAAAACGATGCCGTCGGTGCCTGTTAGTTTCGAAAGCTTCTCCATCACTAAACTTTAGCGATCGATACAATATTGCTCGCAAAAATGAAATCAAAGGAACAAAACAAAAATAGAGATTTTTATCCTTTTTTAGTTGCAAATAGTAGGTTGCAATTTTTAGCGTGCAAAACAAAATCCGAAATAAAAGATAACTTTACAGTGTGGTACGAATCAGAGACAAATCGAACCGTGCGCCAGCCCGACAGAACAAACGGCTGTTGACCGTCAATTCTAATCGTAATGGATGATCATGGGTTCGGGCGATGAGGCAGATGACGACCCACAAAAAAAATCATGCCCACTGAGATGAGAGCTTCAACGAGAGGGCCGTCGGTATGAAATTGCGCTTGAATGAAAATTAATGATTGCGGTGGTGCGCTGAGAGATAGGGCCTGGCAGCGCGCTCTACATCGATGTGAAGTTAGGGCATTGTGATGCTGTTAACTAAAATAGTTGCATACATGCATACGACCCTTTGGCATGTTCCATTAGCACCAATTTCGATTCGAGTGGATGAAGCCTATCGGTGTGATGTACGACAGGTGCCGCGTGCTACATCGCGATAGTGCAGAGGCTCGGCCATCGAAAGCTCGTCTTAATCAGCTTTAGCTGTGATGGAAAAGATGATTGAGATAATAAACGGGATAGTGTTGCAGGTGATGTCCAGAGCAAAGCTTGCGGTGTTTTTTGTTGTTCCATTGCGGGATAAAGGGTCACCTTGCATGGAAAAAGATTATTACAAATAATAACAAAAAACCACAATCCTGTCCCCTGAGCAAGAAGATGGATTGTCGCATAGTACTGCAATCTCAGTACAGCTGAGCTGAGCGGTAAGCTTTTAACGGGATGTGATCCGATCCGTTCCGAAGTGTATCGCAATGCTGGAGTGCATAAATTAAATACCCGCACGCAACCCAACAGCACAAGAGTGATGACAAAGGTAAACAAAAGGCCCGGTCCTGCCGGAGATGAACGGACGGCAAAATGATCCCGCACCACGCTCCCATTATGGTACCCCGGGGTTGGCCAGGGCAATTGCTGTTGCAAAAAGCATCTACAACAGCCTTTGACGGTAATCAGGTGAGACCTTTGCCGGGAGTGCAGGAGAGTTATTGCATTCCGAAAATTAATTAACGTTCGGGTCGGTACGAGCAAACCGGATGTTGCATCGTCCTCTTACCATGTACGGCAGTTTCGGTGCCCCCGGCGGTCCAGCGCAAAACTGGTTCGGAAACATGGACAGAATTAATCACAACCCCAGAGACCCAAGCTCCGCGCGGTAAGCTCCGAAAACCGGATAAAACAAACCCGAGATTTCAAGTTTGCTCGCCCGTTTTCGCCGCAGAGAACGAACGAACGACAACACAAACAGCACGGAGGGATTGGTAGAACGGCTTTCGGGAGGATGTAATTATTTCTCGAGCCCCACGATCGTCCCAGGTGTAGCTACTGGCCCGGGAGCAACCGATTCTCGGGTTGCACCATTCCCACGGTTCCTGTGCCACGCGACTCGCACACACGATCTTCGGTAAAACGTTTGACCGTTAAATCAAACTGATCATCTTGAGAGATCCGTTCACCGTCTCTGCGTGCGGGAACGAAACAGAAGCGTAGAAAATCGATACCGGTCGCCCCGTTTAGAACAGTTCGGTGGAAGTACTCACCGCCGATTTGGCATTCTAAAGGTTATTGTGCATTGGGCAGCTCTTTTCGAGCACACGCTTGTCTTAAACGTGAAACCTCTTCATTGCGTTGCACGCGCTTACGGGTTGGGTTGAAGCGAGCCATCCATTCTGTCACTTGCACGTTACGCAGTCTAAGATAATCCGCTGATCCGTCGGTCAACGGGATGAGCACTTCAGCGGAAAGGGTGAAGAGAGTATTAATCGCTGCATTCGTACTGGTGCGTCGACCATTTGCTCGGGAGCTTCTTTGGAAAGGAATTTCAATACGCAAAGACACACACACACACACACGCTCATGCACACGAATGACGTTTCATTGCCGTTTTGTACCGTGCAAGAAAGCTTTACTGCGCCGTTAAAGATCTGCCAGTCTGCCGGGACATCCAAGTTGGCGATGCACTTCTCCATGGATATCCGTGTCGAGTGTGCTGATGTGTCAAAACCGATGCATTGGTGTTTATTACGCCCCGGTGTGAAGGGAAGCAATAGCAGTCACCGTTCTCCGCGATGATGATGGTAATGATGATGGTGCCGTATCTAAACGAACCTTCATGCTGCCACACTGCTCGCTTTTTGTATACGGCTGGAACAGTGTGGGTGTTCTGGGAAGGTCATGATGGATGCCGGCGTTGCGGCGTGGGTGGTCCATGTGGTTATGCATTTTGCAGGGGTCGGATCGGGTTAGACAACGGTAATTAATATTTAGCCGTCATTAAGCGTCAGGTTCATGGGTGGGAAAAGCCTTACGGTTGCGCTGAAATGACGCTGGTGACCGGTGGTGGTCTTTAGCGATGGATGAGATGGATATGTGGAGCGCTTGGCTGCTTCTAATGGAAGGGAAATAATCAGTAGGAACGTAAATAGTGAAAGGTTCTGAAGAGGGTAAACAAATTGCAATCAATCTCTATATTCACGTTCTACTCATATAACAGATTTAATTTAATTTAATTAATAAACTCATTGGATTCTCTGTTTAATACCGATGAAAGCTCCGTTTTCACCGTAAATAAACACGTTCACCTTACTTTTTATTTGCACAACATAATGCGTCATCCGAGACACGTGCTACACTTTGTCCACTCGTCAAAACAATGCGTCGCAGCCGAAGCCATTTCGCTTTGCAAACATTCAAACATTTGCCCAAGGTACGTTATTTCTTCAGTTTTCCTTCCCATCTTGGCAAACAAAAGGCTCCATACTGGCATACATATTTGGCATCCGGTGTGTATGTGTTTGTGGACGTCTGGTGCCGTCTTGTCTTTTCCTGCCTTGCTCATGCCACGCATATCATGCCATCCTTCCACATTTTAGCAGCCTAACGAACCATCTATGTATGCGAGAGGTGAACAAGAAAAAAACACCTCAGGACCCTTTTCTAACCATACGCACGCCCAGCACACACTCAGTGTAAGATGTAAAAATAAATACTATGACAAATAAAGTCAGTCCCTTTAAATAAATAGCGTGGTACCAGTTGGGCCATTTTCTCGGCCGAGCTGGGAAGGGTGGAAAATGCTTACTAACAACTGAATGGAAGCACGATTAGTATTGTGGGAATACACAAGCTTACCGTACTGTATTTGTACAATTTTCGTTCAATTTTCTCTGGAATGTCGAGTGTGTGCGTCTGTATGCCGTGAAGATGGGTCTGAAAAAGCTTCACTACTAACATAGCACAGCCTTATAGTAGCACGGTAGAGAAAGTTGCTTGCCATTGTTTGCGTTTGTTTTGCATACTCAAGCTGCAAGCAAGAATTAAGGGAGCGTGTTTGAGCGCGTTTGCAAAGACAATAGAGTTTCCCCTTGCGCCCTCTTTGCAGCGCAAAGGTGTTGTTAATGTGGTAATTTTGTGATGCAAATTGCATACTTGCCATGATTTTCTTAACAGCCTGATTGTCTGAAGCTATGCCGTTACCCATCTTTCCGAGCTTATCATTAAATCACATTTATTTGGAAGGGTTTTGGCTTACTATTATTCGACGAAATCGTATTTATCTCACCAACCAAATAGTCTCATCCATCTCTAACCGTACAAAGTCACAAAAAGCTCGAAAATTCCGATTGAAGATTGTGCAAAACCACAAATAAAACTGTTACCGGCTTACGAATTGGCTTCAATGTGGGTGCTTGAAATGGTTAAACCGTAAAGGACTCTATCCCAAACGCTTTGGTAACCCACAGAACGTATCAAAACTTCCCTAGAATGCCCATGCTCTCTATCTTCGGAAGTGAGTTTTAGGCTTAGCAGGAAACAGCTAATAAGAATGAAGCTGTTCTTTGGTGAGAGTGTAGAAAAGGTTACCTCCAATGCTGACACTCCCGTTTGCCCATTGTTATGTTTTACTGTACACGCCTGTCAAACAAACGTCGACGACCCTTAAAAGCTTTTCGATCAGGGGACAACCCGGTTCGGCCTTCTAGCCTTTCGAGGATAATTCTATTTAGGTTCATTCTCCTTCTCTGTCTCTCTCTTACTATAGATCTGCTCTCCTCCTATTGTGGAGGTGTATTTAGTGCCATATATTTATCTTTTTTTCTCCCGGTTAGTGAATAAATAGGTTTTGCAAAAACAAGACAAACAAAACCATTCGGACGACAGTTAGCATGTCCTTGCGTGTGCGGGTGCTTCGGTTTACCCAATGACCAGTGGGACATGCAACAGCAAAGAGGGTGTTAAAGTGAGATGTTTACCCAAACTGTACCAAAATATCAATCATGTGCTGTCCTTAGGGGGAACGTGGTCAGGTTTTTGTTACCACCATGTGTTGTTGTTGTTGTTTTTGTCTTAGGTTTGTCCACCCAAATGGAAACCTCTCCAGCGAACAGCAAGCATACTCAAACACCGGTTGACTTATGAGCTACAGTTTAGCTTCCACATTTGCTTAAGCAGCCTTGGGTTGGTCAAACCTTTTCCCTCCCGTTTTCTTTGCCGATCAATGCATGCGTCAGATTCAATTTTTGCTATGAGTGTTTTAGTCCTAGCGAGAAGCACATTTTGGCAAATTGTTTACTTTGCTCAGTTGTGTTTTCTTCGCAAAAACCGGGTGACCCTTTGCCGTTTGGGAATCCGGTGTCAAAATGTAATTATCGGAATTGAATAGTGTTTGCGTTTTCGGAATGGAAAGCAAAAAAAAGGAGGACGAAAACATCTTGAAACTTCCATGTTGGGTGCAGTGGGGGGAAGGACTGGCAGTGAGATGTAGGAAAACTTTGTCAGTTCCATAAGTACGCCGTGTTAAGTAGTAGTACTGTGGGCTATTTGAGTTGGCAGAAATTGCTCACTATTCGTTCTTTGGCTGCTTGAGCCTTTAGCCTTTAACGCGCAGCTAATTCACCACATTTGGCAGATGGTCAACTTTTTAGATCAGTGGTAAAAGGGGGCAGCATTGTACTGAGGAAAATGTTTCTTTAGAAGGAAGTATGGACGCACACACACATACGACACAAACAAAAACCACACAATGTGTATTCAAAGAAGGAATCGGAATGGAAAGACAACTAGCTTGCTTACCTCGAGAGTGAAGTGTGCGGTTGGTTTTTGTTTGTACTGTTCCATTACAAAGTACTCTACTCGGTACAATAAATACTCTACTTACACGCCACTCACCCCACACGGCGGACTGTGATGGCCGCATCGGGACGCATCGAGAACAATTAGAATCATGACACTTGAGTCATGTTTTTCCTTGGCAACATTTACCAAACACGTATCCCTTTGATGGTTTTACAAGGCTTCGGGTACGATAAAACAAGCGGAAGGAAAGATGCATGAACAATTTACCACATCAATTCACCCATTATCTGTGTATGCTATAAATTATCAAACTTGTACATATACGGCCAGCACGTACGGAGCACGGGGCGCCTAGCTGGTTGTGGAACTTGACAGGAAGGCAGCAGTGGTTCCGTGGTTTCCAGTTCTTCTTGTACGAAACCACAGCACACTGACAAACTGGCGTCCTTCGGTAAGCTTTTTCATATGAAGCGTTGGTCTTTAGCTCGTTGTACATACTCTGCAACATCGGTACGCACTTATGCTTTGTGCTAGGATCGGTGGAGTTGAGTGGAGGTTGAACTTTTCTTATAAATAATAACCTTCTCGCTACGAGCGACGGAAACGACCGATTGGGGAGTTCTAGCACTAGAGAATGTGAGGTAAAGCGAGACCGATTTTACAAATTCAGAACATTGTGTAACATATTCTGTTTTACTTCATACACAGTTGCTGTACTGGAAGGATAGTAGACAGGTTATGATGGTCTTACATGTTTTCAAGAAGGAAATGAGTGAAAAATATCAAGAGTTAGAATACTATACAAACTTAAAAGTTACTTTTTATCTAATGTAATTGATACAGCGCCTACCACAACTATATGGACAGTCGTTTTTCGCGATTTGCAGAAAATCCATAAGAGATAGATAAAAACAGTGAATTTGTAGACTTTGTAGCGGCCTAAGAGAATATCGATGGTGAAGTGGGTGGTGGGAGGAAAAAAATATCAGACTAGGATTACATTCCTTAACTATGTATGTAACAGCAGCAAATATTTAGATTCTGCTGAAAAATCGTTGCTGAGCTTTTTATGTCGCTTTTGTTTGATCGGATCAGTTTTGAACTGTTGTTCACAAAATTGATAAGGTTCTCATGGCAATTTCAAATTAATTTTTGAAAAACTTTTTACATACTTTGGTTTGCGTTTTCAAAACCATCATTACATGCGAAAAAAAATTTTTTGTGCGTTTTTTTGCTATTCGAAAAAAAAAATATTTTGATAATTACTCTTATAAAACTTATAAAACCTTCAAATAAGTTATAAAAACACTTTTTAAAAATCGTTTAAAAATGTATTTCTTTAAAATCTTTGTAGAATATGTTATTTAGATTCTTGAACGATTTTGAAATGCGTTATTTAGCTCATAAAACCAGTTTTTCGAAGTGTCTTTATAGTTATGGTACGACCATAAATTAGTTTTTTCGTCATAAGTCTTGTAAAAATGTGCTAAAAAAATTTGAAAAAAATATACGAAGATGTGAAATTGTATTCATACATTCACTGTTTTTATCTATCTCTTATGGATTTTCTGCAAATCGCGAAAAACGACTGTCCATATAGTTGTGGTAGGCGCTGTATAAAAAGACATGTTCAAGGCTAGTTAAAAAACTTACTTTCTATTGTAAATTTTGCTAGGTTTTTAAAGAATTTAAAATAATTCCAATTTGATATTTATTTGCTGATAAAAAAATATAAATGATATCAATTTTACAATTTGCAGAAGAAAATAAGATACATTTTTGAAAAAATAGCAGAAATTTGGGATTAAATATATCCTTTGACTCATTATCAGTGTTTTTTGCATATCCAGGCGAGGTCGAGTCCCATAAGCCTGGATAAACGGGCGCTCTACTGTAGTTCTTTAAGGGGTAATATAGTGATCTGTTCAGAAAATGTTGCCAGTTTTGATATAAAAGCCATTAATGTATCATTTAGTCGGTCTCGTGTTACAGTCGTCAACTCGTACGAATTAACAACATACCCGTCATGGGTTCAAGGCCGAAATAAAACGTGCTCGTATACGTAGAACTGACTATCCTGCTATGGTAACAATAAGTCACTGAAAGAAGAATATACATCATTTTCAAGGCAAATCAATTTTTGAACGTTTTCTGTCTGGTACTGGCTGGGGTAAAATACACTATAGTAACGAGATAAACAGGCAATGCTCTAAAATAATTGCTACAACTATAATAAAGCTCATTCTAGTTTGCTCTGCACTAACTCATGCATTTTTTGCCCCGATCTGCTGGATGCGTTATGCCGCAGTTCATAGTTGAAAACATGTTTGTTTAAAACACGTTTAATCTGCATACTAACCTACGAAGTTATTTGCAATTTCAAGCTTTGCTTCGAATGAACAAAACTATGTATGCCACGTATAAAAACAACGAGTTTTGGAGCTGTATCCCTTTTTCGGAGCGGAACGCGAAATTACATCGAAACGTGTCCGATCCGCATAAGGTTTTTGTTTTATTAATATTTTGTGCTTCTGTGCATGTAGAGCTGTTTAACTCTCCAAATAACCATACTTTAGTTCGCTTTTGACTGCTTCGATTGCTTTTTTCGCTACTAAAACACGCTTTTAAGAGGAAATCAGGAGAGGTGTGTTTTGCCCCAGAGATGTATTTTTCGTCAGCAACCCCTATTTGTAACGATAAGATATTTAACTATTTAAAAAATACTCACACAAATTTTGAAATACAATGAATGGCATAATACAAAACTATACCTTTAGTGAGTAGCTAGCAGCAGAATGTGTAACATTTTTCAGTTTTATTTCACGTTTTACGTTTTATAGTGCATTTAGCTAAAATAACAGAAAAGTGCATTTATCGAAATTTATTCTTCTTCTTAAGTGCAATGAAAAGTTGCAATTGATCCAAGGAGAGCAGCACAGCATTTTAAAGTTTTCCACACCACACAATTATTTACAGATACGTATAGATTTATTTTCCGGGTCAGTTAATAGTTTCCAATGCTAACATCATTAATTTAATGATGATGAAGATGTAATATCTGCTTTATATGTAGCATTACTAATGAAATGTAAATAAACACACATTCAATGGAACGCAACATTGTGCACGAAGATCGTTTGATCCATCGAGGATTTCCCAGCAGCTTAAGCCGCATGGGGTAAAAGTCCTATACATGTAACATGAAAAAGAATTCCAAAAATAATTAAGCACTGCATGTTATAATGAATCCAAAAAATATATCCTAGACAGATCATGCATGAAAAAAAAAACATCTCAAAGTTAAGTGTTGATATGTTGTGTTACCATCGTTGATACACAGGGATTTCACCCCATTCAATTAATTGGAAATCTATTCCAAAGCGCTGACGTTGTTAAAAGGACTGTAAACCAACGAACAGTGAAAAATAGTACCTGAAGCTATACAAGCTAAAGCAAGCAATTCAATTCATTTCCGGATCAGTTTGTTATGTTAACAGTTTTACTTAACGCTTGATGGATGTTTTTCACAACCGATACATGTATATGCTGCTGTTGAAAATCATCGAGGAGAAAATCATCAAGCGAAAATCATCATTAAAATAATGATTTTAGCATTGGAAACTATTAACTGACCCGGAAAACAAATCTATACGTGTCTGTATAGAGTCGTTTTGTGTGGAAAACTATAAAATGCTGTGATGCTCTCCTTCGCGTGACGTCAGCAAGGCAAGATAACTTTCCCCATCGTTCGACGGTTTTGTACATCGTCGATCATAATCCTCCGCACATCCGTACGATAAACATGGCTTTCTGCAACACTTCAGCTGCTTCCGGTCCCAAAAAAACACAAACACACACATACACACTACAAAGGGCGTAACAAAATTGAGCTGCAAGCACAAACCTAAAAACACTAATGGACCACAAAGTTCATGGAAACCTCGCGCCCCACAAAAAAGCACAAGTATGTGTAGGCCAGAGAACGGAACTAGCCGGCCAAACCGAAACGGTCACCGTGACGCGATGTAGGCAAAAGGCTTTGGCTCAGAACAGGGCCGCCCGGAAACGGGCAAAGGAAGTGTTTTGTCTTTATCGCTGAACGCCCAAACACCGTCAGACCGCTTGGCCGAACCTTCGGGCGAAGAAAAACAAACAAACAACCGGGCCCGGTAACGATTAGTTTAGTGTGATTGACACATTTATTGCGTGACATGTCACACAGCTTCGGGCAGGCTCGGGCACGGTAGAGCATTCTTCCATGTGCCATTTGCACTCCTTTGGATTCTTCTTGGAAGTGTTTCGGTGAGCGATCAAATGCGGTGTGATAATCACAGGCTAGGCAACCGTGCGCTCGGATTGTGTTGTCGCGTGAGTTCCGTAGATTTGGAGGCGCATCTTCATGTTAGTCGATCGTGTTTGGGGTGAAGTGTTTCAGCTTTTAAAAACAGGATGCTTTAATGACAAGAATGTTGAACAGGATGTTGAACCAATTTAGCCCTTGTGTTTGTGTGTGTGTGTGTGCGCGTCATTGTGTTTGTTACAAATTATGATGCCACGGTTCTGGGTGGAATGATGATTGACAGTGGGAAAGTTCTTGGTGTTCATATTCCACCAAAGTGAAGGGAACTATTCAAACGAGGCAACAACAACCCATAAACTCGGTTTGCGTGCGAGCAAAGGCTTTTTGAATCTTCAGGCGACTCATATTTTTGCTAACGAGTGACTTCATACGAGGAAGACCCTCTTGAGACGGGTAGTTTCACGAAGGCTCAACGAGGTTAACCTCCAGCAATGCTGACACACTCTTCGCACATAAAACACTTGTCCGCTGTACGAAGAAAGTATGGAAATCGTTTGGCTGTTAGTATTGGCAATCGTTTTCTTACGATTACTTCCCTCGCAGTAAGGTGTCTGGTATTACGTGTCTTATGGGCTCTGGACATGCAAGTGACACACGATGCATGATGGATCATACTACTCGCCCATCCCCGTGGGCAATAATGGTTTCATTTTGCGGATAGACACTAACCAGACATATGGTTTTTTACATGGAAACCTATTTTATTGAACGTCTTCGAACAACGATGTACTTACGTGTGTGTGTGTGTGTGCTGGTGCGAGGTGTACACGTGCAGATATTACACGAGAGTAGCTGTCTTGTTAGGTAAGTCAAACAAATCGATCAACTCGAGCGTGGCTGATAGGCAGTCTAGCTGATGTTGAATTTCCTTGACGTGTTTCGGTACGATTTAAATTGAACATTACTTATTCTCCTGGAATTTTCTGTGTGTGCTCAATAAACTCACTCAGCAACGGTATTGATTTTTCTGTGAGAGAGCACCAATACCGTATAGGACATCAAAGTGCCTGGAAGCATTAGTATAATCGTCAGCGTGATTCCAACCTACCGCCCTGCTCGTCGTGGGTCGTTTTACGTAATTAATGAGGCTAGATTTTATTCCCGTCGTTTTCCACAATCCATCTTAGAAACCAGCTCAATGCTCAGATCGAAATGAGCAGACAGCAAACACCACGGCATCCAGTGTGGCCACTGATGCATGATTGATTGACTCACGATCAACTGGCAGCTTCTTGAGATCTGTTTGTTTTACGTTTCAGCTTCGCAAGCAAACAGTTGCATCAGAACGAGCATCCCTTAAGCTGGGGTGGGATGAAAGGGATAAGCTCTGGACAGGTTGTAAAAGTAATTCCAGTGTTCTTATCGTTTGAAAGTTTGATGATGATATCGTTCGGTTTTATCGTTCCAAGCGGCAGCACGAGCTCGTACCACTGCCGTCCTGTCTCTGGTCTTGCCCTTTTTAGAGGCAAAAAGCAATTTCAATCAATTCAATTCTTCCCCTTCCAGAATCCACACTCCCGATGGAAATGTCAATTTTATTATCGCCATAATTAAGTTCCTTCTGCGTATGGTGCATCAAACTACCGGTAGCTTTATCGGCTTGGTATTTTCATCTTCACTGCTTGTGCCACTGCCACTGTTGGGACTGTTTGTATTGTGCTCGCCAAGAAGCCAGCTATCGAGTTAATCCACACAGAGCACAGCATGGAAAAGAGGGATAAGATATGCGTTATCGTAAACAATGCAGCGCGAATGCAAAGCCCGGCTGCGGTAGAGCTGCAAAATAATATTCACAACCGCTTACATCAACAAACACTAACCGAAGTCTCTTGCAGTGGTTCTGGAGCTGGGACCGACCATGCACCATATCTTACCGGATCAATATAAATAAATGTCACGCGGTCGCGATTCACCACAAGAACCGTTGATTAAGATATTTCCACACCATGAGTGTGAGCGGGGTGAGCAGGTTCGAGAATTGATGTAAAAGAAAACGAATATCCCGGGTTAGCAGAAGACGGTAGCATAAAAAAAAGAAATAGCGGGGCATCAAATTAGCTCCCGCCATCGAGCGGTCCAATTGATGGGGGGTCGATCACGTGCTGGGCGGTAAAAAGTGTGTATGAATAAAAAATGGAATAGTTTGCTGCATCAGCTTTATGGATTCATTATTTTGGTATTTAGTCGGTTTAATTTCTCCCCGGGGTCGGTCGTTGAAGGAAAGCGAAATGAAAATATATCCTCAACGAGCTTGCTGTGCTATTTACAAAAGGGACATTAAAACGATAAACAAAAGGAAAAGTGCCACACGCTACACAGACACAGTTATAACAAACCTTGGTGTTGCAACGGGGAGTTTTCTTATTCCCGAGCTGGCTTTGTTTATAGTGAAGTGGACAGCACAAAAGATGTTGAATCAGCGGGTGGGCCGACAGTGATTGAGTTATATTCGGAAGCGAAAGTAAACAGTTGGTTTCGAAACTATGCTGGGCGATTTGGGGATTTCTTTTTGTAGTTTTTTTTTGCAACAAAGCGCCACTTCAACCGGGGAGCGCAAAAAATAGCGTTTAAAACCATCCTTCTATGTTTCCTTTCCGTTGCTATGGTAATTCGCAAAAAGAAAACGTATCGTATGCGTGAGCGCCAAATTTGCGCAACGCTAGCACGTGTTTGACCAACGGATGGGGTATTTGCTGTTGAATTTGTTTTTCGTATAATAATCATTCTTTATCTTAAACTCGTTTCACTTCTTCTCACCCCAGCACAAGTCGCTATGGAGTGACATCTAAATCGTGCAATGCAGTTTTTGTTTTCACACCGGATAAAAAAGCAGTAGAAATTTTCCGTTATTTGCTACACAGACGGGCGCACAAAATCGAAAAAACAACCAACGAAAACAATCATACATTTCATAACTCAATTAAGGGCGTGGGAATCGGCCAAAATGATACCGACTCCTTGCTCACGATTAGAGCGTTTTTTCTCAATCTTTCTTTTTCCTCTTTCCACGTTGCTTTACCCACTTCCGTTTCAAATCCGTGTTCGGGTGCATTCCCGCGAAGGTTGAACGGCGCTAGAAGGTAAGGTCAGCAGCAGCAGCAGCAGAGGCACAAATTATTTGCTTTTGCTTCTGTCACATGCTTTCCGAATTTGCTGCTGGAACCCTTTTTTCATTCTCTCGGTAGGAGGACACATTTTTCAGACGGTCTCTCCTTCTTATGTGGTCCTTCGTTGTTTCTGCTTTCGTTTGTCCTTTTTTTCCTCATCATTTTGTGTGTCTCTTTCTTTTCGTCTTTATTGCTGAACATTCTTGATGATTGTTCCGTTCTTACTCGTTTCCGTTTGAATGGAAATTTATGTCGATGTCTCTTTTTTGTACATTTTTGAAACTTTTTTTTATTGTTCTAAATGTTTTATGCAAGCTAGAATAAAAATAAATAAAAATATCACCGGCAGCCATAGCAGCAAAACAAAGCGTCAATTTTCACATCACATGCTTTTGTTCCCTTACAATCAGCAAGGGATAACAAATGCTGATGATGCCATATTGAACGTTTATTGGAAAATTGTGTTTTCTGTTTTTCCAACCCAAGAAAAAAAGGGTTTGCTGTTTCATCTTCCTGCCGGCGGTTGGAAATGTTTATTTATTATTGGAAAATGTCACACTTCACGTCGAGCCCGTTCGAACCATTGGAGGATGGTATGTTTTAGGCCGTAAAGGGAAATTCATCATTTTCCTTTTTTCTGTGTGTGTGTATTTCCGCAAACAAGCGCTGTGGGAAGGAAATTGGGAGAAAATTGGTAACATAAATAACGTTTACCCGGTGCCTGTTTTCCCCTCGCTGTGATGTATTTGTATAGTGCAGTGACACTTTCATGCAATGTAAACAGTTCTATTGAGCTAGTGCGCCATTTATTTGGTGTCTGGTTTGGTGTGTGTGTGTGTGTGTTTGTGTGTGTGTGTGTGTCTGGATTTTGTGTTGTAAAAGCGAATGGTAAATATCCTTTTTTTGTTTCCCGTTTTACTAACTTATGAATGGAATAGTATGTTTAGGACTTAGATGATGCCACCCTGCTAGTGTGCATCGTAATGGGATTGAAATGAAAAATAAACGCACATTGGTGCTTATGCATTTGAATTTTCATTAGTTTACTTTCAATAAACGCGCCCTCCAAACAAATAATGAGCTTATGTATAAAATGAAGCAATATTTATAAAATGTTAATTAGCATTGCCTTCAATAGCCTGCAAAACCAAACCCAAACCGCTAATGACACTTTTTGCGTCAATATATCGACATGCGGCGTGTATCGTTTGTTTGCGTGTCACTTCTGTACGCAACACCGTTGTCGCAGTACTATACGCAGCCCCTGAAATGAGCCTGTCAATCAGCGGGCACAGCGTGCCGTGCGCTGCCGTGGGAGAAATGATCCTCGCTCGTCACTCTCCTCAACCCTGTCATCGGAGGGTCGTGTAGCGACGAAACTCCTGCGAAGATTTCACATTCCTTTTGTTTTGTTTCGTTCCGCTTTGCCTTGACATTTTGAGAAAAAATGTAAAACCCACAGTCACAGTGGGTCACCATCGGGTTTAGTGCCTGGAGGCTTTAAATAATTTGCATGGAAGAGTGTAAGGTTCAACATGAAATATGTACTTGATGTCAGGGTAATATGTCTCATGATTTTTTGTGGAGTGTATTTGGCTCAATACGGCTTCTGAAAACATAAAACAATGGAAAACATTTGCTAAGCTATGAATAATGTTCAAAGAAAACCACATCCTTCACATTGATTGACACTTTTTGGAAGGGAGAAATCACGCAAGTAATTTCTTCAAATAATTTTAAAACAAATTACGTAACATTTTTACCTGCCATCCTATTTTATGCGGTTTTCGTGTGCTTACCTGTAAGAGAGAAGAGAAAAGATGAAAGAAAAATTAAATTCTGCTCATGAAGAGGATGCTTTTGAAAGTAGCAAATAAACGGCGTGGTTCAATTACAGAAATGAACTTTCCCCCCAACCAGACACACCACAGAGCCACAGCCATTAACGATAAGATGCAATAAAATACAATATGGCCAATAGGGTTTGGCGTACAAAACTGGCTTCTGCCGGTAACTACCGCTCGCTTAATTGCAATCGGCTCGAGAGTAACAGCAAACGTACTGCGCGCATCTGTGTTTTGCAAGCTCCCCAGAAGATGGCATACAATTTAAGATAACGCGCGAAACTACCTTGCAGAACGGAATTGAATTGCGAATAAGTCGTCGTTGATGCTGGCAAAAGTTTAAAGCCCAAGAAATGCGAAAGGATATTATAAAAATTCACTCTCCCATCCCACTGCCGCTTCAACGCAGGAGATGCGAGGATGGGCGGAAATTGAACGACGCAAATGGAACAGCGGTACTTGTTTGAAACAAAACACAGCACTTCGTTAGTCAAATTTCCTTTCCCTGCGTTGCGATCAGCAGCTTCCCGGCACTTCACGCAAGGCGAGGTTGAATGGGAAGAAAGTAAAGCAACGACTGTGCACCATTAGTGTTAACGTAATTTTCACGCACGCGAACAAGTGCGAGTGTACGAGTGGTGATGATAAAATATTGAATTATATTTGAGAAGACACAGAAAACAAAGTGTGTTGGAGGAGGAAGGTAAAAAAAAGTGCGCTTGAATTGTAAAAACCAAACACAGCGCTGCTTGTACTACGCCATCTGTAGCGCTGCAGCTTTACGGGAGCTTTTTTTCCGGGGGCTTGTGTAAAACTGTCCGTGAAGCTGGCTACAGCATTAACATACGTCTGGGAACAAGAGTGTGTTTTTGGGTACTTTTGGTTGAAGGAGTTGATTTTCTTTTTCGATGAGTCTGAGAGTGGGCCTAGCATAGACGCTATCCATCATGCGGTGTCATCTGTCCACACGTAGCTGGAGCTACATTTGAAGCTCGAGTTTTGATAAGGATTTAGGTAAAGAGTATGATTTCCTAGAAACGATGGCAATGGTGAATTTGCGGCATTCGGTTTGAGCGATATTACTTCAGATGATTAATATTTGCACAGGTGTAATGGAAATGTGACAGCTTTGTTTTGGGAGGGGTCAAGACAAGTGAGTTGGAGCATGAAGGTTTCTTAAATTGAGGAGAATGTGTTATGGTGTGTTGTGTTGTGTTTAAGTTTTTTTTTATGTAGGATTTTACAATCGTTGGATGAAGATGATAGAAAAACAATTCCAGTGAACATTCTGATGAAATTGTAAAGCATTTTATGCTGAACTGTTAAACCATGCAACGATATTTGAAATATCTCAAATTCTAATAAAATCACAATGTCTTC
Source organism: Anopheles coluzzii (assembly GCF_943734685.1). Taxonomy (NCBI): domain Eukaryota; kingdom Metazoa; phylum Arthropoda; class Insecta; order Diptera; family Culicidae; genus Anopheles; species Anopheles coluzzii. The sequence goes on along the minus strand of NC_064671.1, from coordinate 42,275,919 downwards.
AAACAATAAATGCTAAACTCAGAACGTACAAATTGAATTATTTTCCGTTCAGAGCAAATTTTGTTTGAATACAGTACTATTATGAAACCTAATGCAGTAGGAATGATTTAGTATTCATTTATCACTACCGGGAAAATAAATAAAAAACAATAATTGTTACTAAAACAACAAATTTCAAACCATTCCACAACCCTAAAACGTGGAACCAATCAACTCAATCATCACATCCCCAGTTTTTCGTAGCTCGTAAACATCCTCCCGGAAGGGATAAGCCTTCAAACGAAGCGGAAATTATGTTGCTAACGCACTCGCCCGTTCTTGCAATCTGAAGGCACCTGAGAGTTCTGATAACGAAACTCCTAACATCGCTTCCGGCGGCAGCGTTGCTTGATTACTGTTAACCAGTTTGTCACCGATCAACCTGTTCGATGTTGGAGGAATTGAACGGTGCTATCTTAACGCTTCCGGGGTGCCATCAACGTTTGACGGTCCACTACACGATCAATTTCCACATTGCCAGTGCGACGGTACGGTGCCCAGTGGACATCAACGCTCTCTCACTTCTCGTGGGAAGTGATGAAGCGATGGTGACGAGGCGCGTGTGAACATCATAGCGATGATAGAACCGTTTGCTGGGGGCTATGACATAGTACGCTTGTTACGACCCAACAGAGACAGGATAAGATAAGATAGAAAGCAACTAAAAGTATGGAAATGCTTCTTCATTTTCCTCATTTTGATCAAGCTCCCAAGATTCTTGAATGGTACGTAACAGCCCAGTTTGTAAGATTATCAATTCGAATAACTGGTCTTATTGGTTTAGAGTTCAGCATAACTGACATCAGGTAATTGGTTCATTTCTTAGAATAGATTGCAATCTCTCGACGGGCTTGAACTAGTTACCATCGATTGCCAATGAGAGCGTACCAATTTAATTGTCATTCGACATGTTACCTCAACAAAAAGCATTCCTACAAAGAAACTACAAGGCAATCTTCCTACCTCGAGCTTAACAAACACGGCTGGCAATCATTTCTGTGAGTAGATTTTAACAAGCCTCAACAAGGCTTTTAAAACCAACCTGCTGCAACACAACCTGCTGCATGATTGATGGTGTGCTTTGAACGATGCTGCCCTAGTACGGATAAACAGCGTTTGCAAGGGTCATCACACCGTCCACCCTCTCGGTAAGATCAATTCATCAGAGTAATTTGTTTGTAAAAATCTTTCATCATGCATCATTCTCCAGCGCGATGAACGATGTGAAGCACAGTGCAAATCATTCACCGCTTATTGCGCCCGGGCAATCATAAAGCGCTCATAACTACGCCATCGGCTTGGCATCCATTTTGCAACGGTCGGTAATACACGCTTGTAATTACTCGAAATGAAACATCATTCCAATCACCGGAATTTGCAGAACTGCAAACCAGAAGCTGACAAAGGCTTTGGCTTTGGGGAGACCTTCGCGGTTGACCACGCTACAGCCGGCTGTTCTGTAGGATGACGTCCTCACACGCTGCTAACCATGGGAACGTGTGAATGCTTGCTTTAGTGCAGTTGGTGGAAAGAATGGAACGAAAAGAACGATAAAAAACATTCCCAAAAATCACCACTTTCGATGTTGGAAGGAAGGTTTTGTGCCGAAAAAAATAAAGAAAAGAAACCCATCACCATCCGAAGCTGTACTTAGAACGCTCAACAAAAGTGGCCATTACAATCATTGCCGGGAGCGATGTGGAAAATACATCGAAATATCCGTCATCACCACACCAACCAAAAACCGGCTGGCGGTGGCTGTTTATTGTTTTAAGACATAAACATGCATCATACATGCATCCCGAGGGGAAGGCCTCTTTCTCCCACCTTCTATCCGGATCTGACAGTTATGCGTTCCACATGTGTGTATGTGCGTGCCATAATTGGAAAGACGAGACACCGAAATTAGCCCCCTGAAGGCACTTGCGCCTGTCGTACGAATTGTTTTCCAAAACCCATGGGATTACGAGTACCCGCCCCAGTGCCCTGGGATGACAGTGATGCTGCGGCACGGCCTAGTACACATCTGGTAAGAACATTCCCTTCGCTCTCTGTCGTCAATTAGCCTTTCACCTTAGAGTGTCGCTTACGTTGGCTGGATTCATACCGTGATGGAGATTTGTGCACCAATTGGAAGGTTCGTGTGATTAGTTCCCATTTCAATCAACCCGCAACCACCGTCGATTTATGAGTCCAACCGAAATAAAAAAGAAACACAAAACGATTCGTCGGTGTTTTTTTGTTGTTGTTGAATCGTCCGAACGAAATTGATCCATTTCCGGGCAGTATGTGTGTATGTGGTTTGGCTGGAAGGTTCAATCCGATCTACGGGATAACATTTGGTGGTTGATTTTAAGTGCCGTATGGAGCGGCTCATCAGACCGACCGTTGGACATTAGCGCTTTTTCTTCCCATGTTTCTGGAAAGAAGGGAGAAAACGCCATTCAATAATAGAGAAAATATGGATCCACTTCGATGTCCATTACGTTTCATTACGATAGTTTGGTACTGTTTGCGATGGAGGGAAAATCATTTCCTGTGTGTTGGTTGTTTATTTAAGGCATATTTACAATGTATGTCTCGTTTTGAAAATGCTACATTAGTAACGTACAAATGATGAATTGTGTTTGTTTCTATCTGTTAACATAGACCATGGGACCTGTTGTTCAGACAAATGATTTCCTAGGAAGCGTGTTTGGAGAGTTTTAAACATTGTAATACTGATACGCTTTTGAAATAACAATGTGTGCCATCTTAAAATGGGAATATGAACAACAGTCTAAGGATGGCTTTATTCTAAGTGGATTGATCCCGAGAAGCAGTCCGTTATTTGAATGTGGATGCTCACCGGATGCAAAATCTATTTCCGGTCCCTTTTTCTGACTTTCAATACTAAGCGGGCATGAAATTGTTACACATTAAACAGTAAACACTGCAAAAGGATGCGATACGTTGAACCGTACGTAATACACGAGCGGAAATAGGCTTCTGGTCGGAAATGAAATACCTTTGCTTGTTTGCCCGGTGCCATGCTTGAGTGGCAATACTTGTAATGGCCTCAGGAACAAATATACTACTACTACTACTACTGGAGTACAGCATCTTCCGTATCTCTCGTGGTCAATTTGCAAACCTCAGCGAAACATTGCATCGCATCTCGAAGATTGAGCGGATGCTGCTCGTCAACGCGCTGTGGTTGATGGTAAAATGTGGTTAAGCAATCGATTAACCGCTACATTAACGCGTCTCCGTACAAAGCCAGAGGCTTTAGCTAGGCTTAGGCACTGCTAAATGACACTTGTCTGCGTATCTTCCTTGAGTGCATCCGCGTGTATTAAGGGTTTTGGTGAGGAGATAAGTACACACCGAATAGTGCTCTCTATTATCGACCGCACTGTACTGATCGCTACGCTGAATGCTGCTGGAAATTGAAAGCTGAGTGTGCGGTTACTGAGCAGTATCGGTTACTTCACTCCGGACCCGTGTCGCTGTGTCACCGGAGCACCGAATTAGTGCCAATGAGCTGGAAAACGGTCGCATCCACAGACGCTCCAAAAACCTCAAAACTCGCCCGCTTCTAACACACGGGCTTTTGAAAAGGAGTTGATGAGTGCACACTGATTCGTTTGGACAGGTACAATCTAAACATCAGTTACGAACGTGTGTCAAGCTGTGTCGGGCTGCCTGGATGGCTATGGTTGGAAGGCCGATCGGTGGCGTTTTGTAAGAAGGGGGACTTTATTTTGGTTGAATTATAATTCTGATATCCGCTTCACCGTCTACGAGCTTTACTTTCTCGTCTCGTCAGGCGCCTGTCAACCGCACGTTGACGGGCTGCAGATTACTATCATTCGAACTTGAAGAAGGATTAATGAATTTTAAACGCTCGAATAAAATCAGCACCGCCGGTTCGTTTGCTTTGGCGCATTTTGGTTCAGTTCTGTTGTTGTAGCAAAACGGCTGCCCCCGAACGATAACAACAGTGGCGGTGTTTTGCCTCCCTTTGAAATCCGATCACCTCTAATCAGCCAATTATCTATCGAACCATGCCCGCGCCAAGCTGAGGTTGTCTGAGCAGTGGTATGATGGCTTTGTTGTTTCTCCCAGGCAGCTTTTTGAGTCAGTGATTCGTTGTTTAGCTGGTAAAATTTTCGGGCTTGTTTTTTCGTGCCTCTAAATACATCTTGTGCGTTGGAAATTGTGCCTTTTGGTAGCTGCCATTGTACCGCAGCAGCAGCAGTAGCTGTTACTGATGCTTTCCACCCGAGCTGGGGCATGTTTTTCATTCGATAAGATTAATTATTATCAAGCTTTCAAGCTTTTGGGGTTGCAGGCTTCCTGGAAGTCTTGTTTCGGCGTACTTTCTCTCCTCGTGCTCGTGTGTTCGCGACCGGAAGGCGCAAATGTTTGCCCACCGAGTGAAAGTACCCGCAAACAATGCTGAAACTGTTGGTGGGCAATGTTCTTAAAAGAAAATCAGTGCTTTGTTGGTGGCTGAGTCGTTTTTTCTGCTACGAGCTTTGGCTGCTACGAGGATGTAAGCATTTTGGGGAATGCTAAAAAAAAAACAAGGAATAAACATGAGAATAGAAAACGGAAACTTCCCAACGTTGAATAAAAGTTCGGGCTGGCAAAACTTTTCCTGCAGCGTTGTGGTGCGATACATGAGCTTATTTTTCTTCTCTTTTTCATCTGTCTTTCTCTTTTTCTTTTTTTTTTTTGACCAGCATGTTACAAGAATATGCTCACACCGTACGTGTACATAGGCATATTTTCGGGCGAGCTGTGTTGATTGATGGCAAACAAAACGATGCGTTTTGGGTGCGAAATGATGAAACTTTTGCGTTCCTTGATCGAGAAGTACATGCTGGCCAGGGTGCTAACAGAAGAAAGCCTTTCAACACACTACTAGACGACCAACTAACAGGCATTGCTTCACAGCTGTAATGGGAGGAGAGTGACAGTGAGTGAGCGAAAAAAATCATTCCCCTTTTTAGTTGTCTAGAAAAATCAAACTTTTCCACAGCCAAACGCTGTACACTTGCGTTGCATACACTTCAATGTTCTAGTGGGAGGCAAATGGTGCCCTGTTTTTCAATCCTGTATGGTCAGAAAAGGAAACTCATCAGGAAAACGAGAAATCATGTTGGGACGGTTGCGGTGCGAAAAACAACAGACTGTCTGGGACGGCGTATCGCCATACTGACCATACTTTGGTCGATTCATCTTTGTTCTCGTCTACTGATGTGTAAAAAATCTGTTCAAGTAGATCGGGACCGACTAGCTATTTTTATGAAATTTGTTATTTTCTGCTGCTGTTGCGTAGCGTTCTACTGTGGTCTACTTTTCGGACAGAAATCACGATGAGTTTTATGGTTGAAAATCGGGCATTATGAAATGGGTTTCAAGCACGGATGATTGATGTTGGGCTAGATATTATTGGTTGCCACTTTCAAGGGCTAGACAGGATGATTTTTGAAGATCGAATATTTGTGCACCGTGTGTATGATGGAAAGGGATCTGGAAATCCAATTAATTTAAAGGGTTTTAAAGTCTAATATGAAGAGGTTATAGTTTGTTTATGTATTTATACGTTTTATTTAATGTATAATTCAATGTTCAATGTATAAACAAGTTCAAAGAAAATGGGGTAAATGCGTGTATTTTTGTGAACATATTTTACGACGTTAAACGTTAAGTTTGGGCTGGTCTCGTGGTACAGTCGTCAATTAATACGACTTAAAAACATGCCTGCCATGTTGTTGTGCCAAAGGAAAAACCATAATTCCTCACTATTCTTAATGGATAACAAAAACAGCCAATGTCCTTATCTTTTAACGTATTTTTAAAGCCTTTCTTTTGCAGCCAAATCTATCGATTACCAAAGAGAGAATGCACTTTTATCCTGATGGTTCTATTATTTTATAGAGATTTTGAGTTGATGGTTCCATGAGAAAAATTATTTAATGAAAATATATTCCAGTAAAATTATTTGATGAAAATATATTCCAGTAAAATCTAAAAACCTGATTTTGCTCACTTTTGATTTTTTTGAACATTTTTGATGTTGAAACTTTAGCGACTATAATATGATATTATTTCATTTAATAAAAATCCTGTTTTAAATCTATTGTTCTTCTTCTTCTTCGGCACAGCAACTGTTGTCGGTCAAGATCTGGCCTGCCTGCACACCACTAGTGGGCTTTGACTTTCAGTGACTTATTGTTTTCCATAGCAGGATAGCCAGTCCTACGTACGAGGAAATGGTCCAATCGGGGCTTGAACTCAAGACGGACATAGAGTTGAAGACTGTACCACCAGACGGGCCAAAAAGCTATTGTCAGTCAGGTATAATAATTGGTTAATAATTATAACATATGATGAACCAATTGCTCGAATAAATTTCACATTACGATGAATCAAAGTTGGTCAAAGGGTTTAATCAAAGATACAAAAATGATATAACAAAATATGATATAATATCATCCTTCTAGTGCAACGTGGGAAATGTGGAACGTCTAAAAGAGTTCAATCATGAAATTTCATGAAACCTCCTCAGAGAAACGAAAGGAGCAAACTAGATCGCATCTAATTTGACAACGAAATAATCGTAAGAAAAGGCAGTTAATTAATTTGTACACATGACAGGAACTCAAACCGAACGAGATCAGCCAGACTGGGTGGCACAACTACATTGGAGGTTGTTTTCTTTTTATCCTGCACAAAATCAAAGAAATATATTCCTTACGCAACATTAAGGACCACACAAAGCTACCTCGGCTAAGTTTGTGCCTCACCGACAAAGCGATTCCGTCCCGTTAAACATGCTAAACAACTGGCGGCATCCGATGCCTTTGAAGCGTTGAACGAATTTGTTGTCGCGGGGCGGACCCGACATGATTTGATTTGTAACTATCATATTGCCGAAAGATCCTTTTCCTAGCTTCCATTACCCCTGCCGTGGCGCCCGTGGGCATCGAACCCGAAATCAATAATCAATGCCATCAAATTTAATCGCCATTTAAACGGCGTCGTCGATTTTACCGCCATCGTTACAACGGTCGTGGACACAGCGTGTATGCGTCCGTTTCGGGAACCCAAACAGTGGATGTCTTGGCAACGTTGGGATTAATCATTCGGAAGGTTTTAATCGGAGGTCGGGAGAGGGGATTGGAAAGCAAACGCCGAATGCCGAAACGCGGCCAATGATTATTTAATGAAGTCCGCTCAATGTTGTGCCGCACGGTCCGGACTGACAGGGTGCGGCGTAAGAGAATGTACGAGCGATCACGCCTAGACGATGTATTAATTATTAATGATGTAGCATTTGTTTTTAATCAACTCTTCCGGTGGGAAAGGGTGGCAGTGTACGTCCGATTTCCGCTGGTCGCGTGGTCGTTGATGGTAATCGCGGGTCGATAATTTTCTGGAAGTACTCGGAAGTCGGTAGCGTACGGAGTGAAGGGAAAGTACAAAGTTGGAAATGGATTTTAAACTTTGCGTTAAAGCGAAAGAATAAACCGATGAAATTGACATTTTTTATCGCTGTATGAATAATTTTATTACAGCAGTATTTTGTTTTCGAGTGGTAGGTGCAATAGTCATCATACAAATAGCAGGAAACATGATGCTCAAACAACAATATGTTGCACACCGATTGCAAAAGGATTGTAATAAAATACGATGGATAAATGAGTAATATAATAATTCATGTCGAGGATCGCGTTTCTGAATTGGTGTCATCGTGTTGATGTTCATATTGTTCCTACCCATTTTGTTCCTCAAATACATCATTAGAATATGGCAGATATCACCCCAATCAGACCTTAACTCTACTGGTTGCCTTGATTTTTTTTGGTTTTTTCCTGCACAAAACTGGTCATCTTGCAATCAATAAATGCTTCCATCGGTCTTCTGCCTTCGGTAGGCAATTTTTCGCCTTCACGTGTCGCGCGTCAGCCTAACGAGATCAATCAATCGAAGACATTTGGATCGAGCGAATCTTGCGTTCTCCCTTGCCAAAAGCAAAACGTGACTCCGACACCAATTTAACGCAACTGGCGAAAGGGCTTACGCTCGACGGGACAAAGAAGAATTGGAGAGCGCAACAACCAAACCAAAAAAAAAAGAGTCCAACCACCCACACACACCCTGAAAGGCGAACAGCGAAAGAAGCAACCGAAATCTGCGTGTCAAAATATCGCTGATATAAAAAAACGGGTGATCGAGGTGGATTTTTTTTGTACTACACCCAACCCAGATAGATAAACACTCACACACGCAGACACAAAGCTTTGGCGGATTGGAATTGGAAACGAATTGATTCGTAGGCTCTTCCGTTTCAGGGCAATCGGTTCGAAAACAGACGCCGTTTCCAGGCTTCTATCCTTACGCCGTGCAGGATTCATCGGTTCGGTGGGTTATTGAATAAATTTTTCCGAAATACGCAAATCAAAACCGGATGTTTCGACGTTCGGGATGGAAAAGGGTGAACATTGGGCTAGCCAAAAACGGGGAATCTTTTTCTGGGTGTATGTTTATTTTTTCTCCCCGTTCCCTATTTCTTGGACAATACGTGGCCACGAGCTCAGATGTGTTGATGCGTGACGAGATTTAGAGACGGCTTCACTGTTTGGTGTATTTTTTGTTTTTCCAAGTACGATGGAAAATAAAAAGAAATCTGGGCTAAACAAAATACAACGGATACATACAGCTTTGCTGAAAAAGCGTGCCGGAAAACGAGCTTTTTTCATTTTTCTCTAGAAATTTATTCAATGAAGTTTGCAGAATTGCGTTAACTTACACAGGTAGCAGCAATGGTATCAGCGATCAGTATACTCAGGTGTGTTTTTTTTTCTTCTTAGAGAAATAATCCATTACTTTAAAATGCTCTTCATCATAAAGCCTGAACATTTCCAGATTTTGTGTAAATCCAAATGAATAAGATTTACGATATGCGTGATGACTTGCCGACTACGAATGGTTCCAGCGCGGCATGTAAGTGGCCGCCGGATGTCGCTCCGTACCCATAGCCCACAATGCAACTCGCAAGCTAAGACGATTATTTTGAACGCTTCGTTAACTCTTCACACTTGAACGCCAGAACGCTTGAGGGGAATGGGAGCTGATGCGAGAGCTTCGAAAGTCTCAATGGCAAGGTGGAGGTCAATCTTCAAAGCGACGCTTCTGACGGTTGCTGGCAGAAGGAAGCAGGATGTAATTAGAAAATCATCTTCTTGGGTAACATTTCATATTAACTCGTCATTAGCAAATTAAAACCGAGCGTGCTGGCGAAGAGAGCTGACGTTCTAGTAGAGTGGGTTAAATAATGATGATGAGCTGTCGTAAAATTAAGCAAACATTAGCAAGATTCTGTTGCAGCTTTATGATTGCTGGAACATGCGGAAAGGGTTGTCCCGATCTGTAATTGAATTTATTAATTATTATACCATAAAACTACGAGTGAAATTATTTTCCGTTGATTGAAGTTTGCATTATTTGAAATTCTCTCCACCAAAGCAAACGCCAGTAACTTCTCTATTGAACCATTCAACACGGTGTCACTCGGTCATAATGTTGACCAACAAGCGGATACAACCCGTTTCGGCATACAATTTTGTTGACAAATGTATGGATCATTGACAAAAGCACCAGCGCATACCGAGCGCCGCTCATAAAAGGGACTCCAAAGCCCAGCCTAATGCTACTGCGGTTGCTGTGTGTGCCCATTTTATCATCACCCCACCGGTCAATGGTTTTACAAATGATCGTAACGATGCTGCCTCGCACTACTCTCTCACAGCACATTACCATACCGAAGGGTGGGTGAGTTTCGGTTACAGTAAATCATCGATATGGGCTGACCATCCCCCCGGCGAGTACGAGAAACGCTGGACAACTTTCGACGCCATTACGTATTCCGTGCCATAAATCATGCCCCAAGCCGCACTAAACCGCACAGTGCAAGTGCTCAATATGACACTCGAAAGTGTTCCTCATCACACCCTAAAACGCAGATATTTCCACACGCTCAAACACTTACACAGACACATCCACCCAATCGTTCATTGCATCCGGGGGAGTGATATTGTGTAACGGGTTCGAACTCGGTGCGATTTTTTCAACCCGGGTCCGGGACCTTAAATCATCACCCAGTGGCATTGGAGGTGGATACAGGGGAAGTACGAACGAGATCCAACGGGTATGCAAGCTTGCAAATATCTCGGGATGTAATTCGTCAGCAGGAAAAAAGTGCATCGCAACGGGTTGGTAGGTAATGCATAACGCATCCAGTACCCTATTGTGGTGTGTAGATGGGCGAGAAATTGGAGTTATAGCCTGGAGTGCAATTTAGGGGGTTTACAAAAAGAAAGAAAGATGAAAATAAGCTCCAAATGGGAATGATTTAAATTTTTCATTGTTATTCGCTCGTTCGTCCGCACACTGTGGCAGTACGGCTTTCCATCAAATTGAACCGATGGAACCCATTGCAGAATACAACACGACACTAACTGGAACATTGGGAGCCCCTGCCAAACTCCCGAGTTAACCCACCGATACAAGTGACTGATGAACGTGTTTTAAACCATAGACTCCCCCCGGGGCAGTTTCAAACGGCTGCATCAATGTGCATGAGAGGGGCACACACCATTACGGTGCACACAATGTGCTACAATTCCCAATGCGAGCTGTCCATTGGAAAGTGGCAGGTTTTGTGCGAAAAGATGATGAATTATAACCGAACGAGCTATGTTCGTCGATCGCTTGTGTAGCTTCATTTTCTCGGTACATACTGTTGCGAGTGTGCGTTTTGGGAGGGTCCTGCCCTGTGCCAATCGTTGCATGTGGAATGTGTCATGCCTGCCAGAGGACTAAAGGGTACACCTCAAACTTCATGAGCATGGGTAGTTCTCTTCGCACATGTACCGATCATTTGATGGTTTCATGTTCTTCCGGTGATCCGATATCGCACGGGCACGGTGCTCGACTTATCAATTTGGAAGTTTTTCGTAAATTTTTCCCATACTACGCCTTTTGTGTGGTTTTCTTTTTCCTTCCCATTTGCTACGTGTACGTGTTGATGAACTATGGAGAAAGCGGAGCATTCCAGCTCAATCGATCATGAAATATTGCAACAGGATATTGGATACATCTCGTGGCAAACTTTTATCATTCTCCAGAGGATTCGAGAAAGCGCACGGGAAACATTTGTGCCAAATGGTAGCCATGTTGATAGACGACTGCAAATAGGTTTTATGCGTTCTCGTTTTTTATACTATTCACACATACAATGAATAGAAGCGTCTGTAGAAAGGTGCATACAAACTAGCATGTAACGTTTCGCTGTGAGGGCAGCAGAAGTAAGCAGAAGGTACCGATACAGGAGGAACGTTGTATTTAATTTCATGTTGCAGGTTGAGTGATCTTTTCCCCCACTGTACGGATCAAATGTACCTTTTGCTACAAAGTATATTTTTCACAAATGGTACGCTTTCCACTTGGTGACTAGAATGGCACCGGGAATGGGTGGAAAGTATTTGTGGCAAGTGATTCGTTCGTTCGTTCGCTTTCGTTATTTTTGACTAAAAGGTATACACTTTTACCATAATTATATTAACGAGACGTGAAATGTAGCTTTCTTGTTTAGGGGTTACATCGTGAGGGTTGATATTGTCAAATGAATCTTAATATGCCAACGTCGGAATAAAAATAGAAAAAAAGGCCCACTGAGATTTTACGGAGATAGTACATGAGCTTTTACCAATTGAATATGCTACATGCAAGAGTGAGAGTATCATGTTAAAGCATTGAACGCGTAATGATCTTTTAGTAGGTTATTTAAAATGTAGATTGAGTCCCTAAAGTGATTTTTACATTTTTAGATTTAAGAATTTTGTAAAACGCTTTAAAAAATATGTTTTCTGAGCAAAGCGATCGTTTTCCCAGAAATTTTAATAATATATTAATTATGACTCTTGTATCGATATATCAACATAGCAGTAGCACTAAACAATCCAGCCAACCTGTCAGGTCACCACAACAAAATAAAGTACTTTGCCCTCGCTCTATCTAAATCTGCCCTATTACTTTAATTTCATATCCATCACGTTAATGGAACCGTCCCGCCACACAAGCGGCTTTTTGTGACCTATTTAATAATTTAAATTTCTATCTCCTGAGTTTACATTCCCATTTCCATCCCATACCAAGGTCCGATGCTAGCAGAAACATAATTTAATCACGTTTGCATCGCATCCATTCCCGCCCGCTCCCTTTCTGGGTGCTTTCTTTTTGCCACAGTTGCAACCGTTGTCAGTGCGACAAAAAAGAGAGCTTAAAAAGAGAGTGCATATAATTCTATCCAGCGTGCTTACTAGACCATAAACTGTGTCATAAAGCATGTGTCCCGGCGTGCAAAGGGAACGCATGTTGTGCTGTGTGAGAATGGTGGGGACAATAGTGTGTTAGCTCAATTCACGGTCACCGAACGGAGGCGCGGTAGCACTGTGCCGCTTGTCTTTTGTGGTACACACAGGTGCATTAGATCATATCGGTTGTATGACTGTGATCAACTGTTTTGGGTTACATGCGATGGCACAAGGGATGCACTTAAAAGTAATCTACGTGGCCGACAACGTCATAACCGGTTATAATTAAATCCTTCCTTTGTAACAAACCACAACTGTTGTACGCTAAAGCAGCCCCGCGGTTCGGTACTGAATCGATCTATCTGGTGCGGTTGCTTTCCAGTCGCTTATCAAGACTTGCTGCACATACCCAGCGATCCAGTGGTGAAGTAGCTAGGTTGACATGGTTGTGCTTCATGGCCTTACCTTTGTAGAGCATATGCTGGATTAGGCGAGTGAATGAGTGAGGTTCCACTAAAGTTCATTAGTGAGCATCGTCAGTATGCGTGTGAGCTTTCTCGGTGTGCTTCCTTCGTTTAAAGTTTGGCTTTCGGTTGTTCATCGAACCGTACCGGTGCCGGTGCAGAACTTACGTAGTTGAAATTCTAGGGTTCGTAAAAAGAAGCACCGCGAACGCGAAGTACCCCATGCCGGCACGTACCGAACGGGTCAAGCACGGAAGTAAACCTTTTTCGACTTTCCATTAGCAACTAACCCCTCCGGTCGTTCGCATCGTGGTGAAGAATAGATCAGCTGCTATGCTTCGTTAATTTTTGGTAGGAAGGGTGAAAGTACATTTGATGTCCGCGCTGTATTTCTTTCCAAACCCTCCAAAAGGTATCTAATTTAACGGTTCAATCTTCCGCAACTTGGAGCGGTAAGCGAGTCTGTTCTGCCATACCTAATTCCATACCTTTCTATGCTGACTGAGCGAGTAATGACTATTTATGCTGCAATGTATCGCACGTAATAGTTGAAGAGAGAGGAAGAACAGCACTCGACCGACGCGGCAGGTCGTTTTGGTAAAATTGTCAGAATGACTAAACTTCTTCTTGAGCGGCGGTAGACTGTTCTTCCTGATGATAGACCGCAAGGCGGAGGTATGTGAAATGGTAATGAGACAGTAATAATGCGACCAAGTAGTGTGTTTGCTGGAATGTCTTTCGAAGGTGCGGTAAAATCAGAGACGTAAATAAAAGACACGGGTATGGTGGAGGTCGCGGTACTTGGGTCGGTGCCGTTTTGGTGGATATAGAAATAGAAAAAGCCGCTAATGAAACAATGTGTCGAAGAATGGCTGATGAACTGCTTAATAATTTATGGAAGTTAAATGACACGCGGGTGTTGCTGGGTAGTGAGCCGTGTATTAGTAAGGGTTGAGATGATTTTGTCCAATTATGGCTCAATAGTTGTAATTCGTCTCGATTGTATCTTGTTTTATAACGCAGCGCAGGTGCCGTAAGTTTTACTAATTGGAAATAACAGATGATAAATAACGTAGTTTAACCCTACCTTTGCTGTTTGATGGTGGTGGAACGGGAGTCACTGAAATGGAAAAAAAGAGAACAAGAAGTTAGTATGTTTGTTGTTGGTGGTTGTCAAAAGGCGACGTTATAGCTCTGCATGCACCTCGTAAACTTTCAATCAATTCCGGATGTAATGAAAGCGTCAGTGAGATATTTGTTAAAAATACATGCGTACTTTATTCGGGTCCTTACATTAGAACAATAATTTAAACATAGAAAGATTTCCAATGACATAGGGAATTTTATTCACATCTTATTAGAGCAAGAAGAGCTACAAACAATTTATGTCATTGGTCATTATTACGGCTATGGGCATCATGGTCAGCTCAGAGCTACAATTGTTGTGTCTACCCTTAATTAATGATATAACGTGTTTTTCATAACATCATATTCAAACATGTAAGTTAACACTTCCATCCAAACCACAATGATTCTTTCCAGATAGTCAGTTCACTCCCTCTCAAGACCAATAAGGTAAACACAATAATTGCTTTCATCTATGTCGAGGGTCCATCCAGGATCTTCTTTATTTCGATACTCACATTTGTATCCGTTAAAAAACAAAATAACGACTTAAACCTAAACCAACTGAACCACGCATTTGTATACCCATAGCTCTCCATCCAGACAGCTACGTGATGAGGGTCAAAAGCTACCTGGTAGTGGTCGTAACTCAACAGGAAAGAATTCTTGGAAGTTTCAATTGCAAAAAAAGCAATTCTCAAAACAACCGGAAAATGGTGTTTTATGGATGAACGGGCAATACAAACTTTTTGAACGCTCGTTCAAATAGCTAATTACCAATCCCTTGCTTTCGCTCCAAGGCTGTATTATCTTCATTCGGATTGCTCCAGTAGTACACGTGCCTGGGACGGCTTTTCCATGTTGCTCCGGTCCGGTACAAGTCTTTCCCTTCGTGCTGTTCCGATTGCAATCGAAGCCGGCTTTCGTTTAATTTATTCACGCTTCACCTGTCAATCTTTAATCGCATCAAGCCGATACTTGTGTACCAGGGGGCATTACCGGGCAAGCCGGGTACTATTTGCTGGGCAAGCACTTTACCACGGCGTGCCCGCACACTTCGATCGGAATGGCAATTAATTAGTCGCATTAAGTTTATTGTCGCGTGTCGTCAAGTGCAATCACGCATTCGGAAAGCATGGGCTCAAATCCACGAGATGCTGCTGCTGCTGCTGCTGCTGCGACGATAAACCGCACAGGACACATTGGTGCTGAACGAACGTGTCGCGAAACGTGTGCCGCTGTGCAATGCTTCGGCCGGTGTGCCGTTCTAATGGTGCTTTCGGTTCACGTCATGTCGACGAATCAATCATCATGACAAACGACCCGATTCGTTTTCGGGTCACGCCGGTGTTCGGTAGGCATTGACGGGTTCTTTCGTGCTCCCGCAGCCGGTAGCCCGGAACATGGGCGACAGAAACCGTCCAAGAAAGCCCAAGATGCTCTCAATTTCCGTTCGGGTTTCGGTTTACCAGAGCATGATGACGCCTGGAGGCCGAAAATTGGTTCATTAATTTTGGTCTCTACGGTGTTCGTCTCGGCGCGCTGCCACCACACCGTAGTCGTCTATCTGGGCTTGTGTGTGTGTGTTTTTTTCGTTTGCAGCAAGAACAGAATACTATCAGCGCTATTCTTATTAAGGACATTCTCGAAGACATCCTCACGCTCCGGGGTGGATGTCAATGCTTCGGGCGTGGAAACTGCCGACAGTTCGGAGTGCACTGAACCACCGTTAAAGGTCAACCTCGCGGGAATTGTGCTGGCACGGAAGGTAGAGTTATACGACCCAGCACGCCCCGGGAGCAACATGACAAAGTTAATAAAACATGTGCTCGAATAATAATCACACCGTGCCAACTGGGCGTGAGTACACCCTGGCTCATATCGAATATTTGTTCCCATGTAGCTTTTTTTTGTTTGTCGCGTTGAGTAAAGAATTATTTTTGGAGATTTTTTCCCCCCTCCAGCTTCATAGCGCACACACAGAAAAGCATTCTAACAGCTCGAGAGCCATTTGTTCGAGCAATGTTAGTGTTTGCTTCGCGCTTGCTGGCTGACTGTTGCCCACCATTCGCTGGGTTGGTTGAAATGCTTCTTTTGGTAAATCTGTTCAGCGGTTCGAACGGTGGCCAGTCGGGTGAACTGTCGCTGTTGGGAGGATTAGCTTTAATTTCTGCTGACAGTTTGTTGGTGCATGAACTGTCAAAAAACTTTCCCGAGCGGTGAAGCCACGTTGGACGACGACCTAGCGACCGAGCATGCTACGGGTTACCGAGTTAGTGGCCGCCCGGTTTGCTGCTTCCAGCTTTCGGACATCCTGTTGGCCTTGTGTAGCGTCTAGTGAGAAGAAAAGCAATTTGAACTATGAAAACAAAACAAAAAATGGCAGGCGAAAAATGACTAAAGCACGAGCGTGGAAGTGGGTTTTGTATGATAAGCTCTCTTAGCGGTGGCCGACAGACAGGATGCGAACGTACTCGCGTATGCTTGAACACGTGTTTTCCTGTCACGCTAACTGGTTTGGTGACAAGTTGCTGGATCGGATCGGATCGAGGACGCAACAAGGGCAGCTTTGTTGGAAGGAGAAAATTATAGTAAGTATCAAACTGTGTTATTTATGTTACAGAGTTCGTCTTCGGCTCTGAACAAGAGTGTTGTGAATTAAAGTATAAGCAGTTGTAAAATATGGTGATTCTCGGTGATTTTCACTAAGGGTTTTACTATCCACGTGCATATCACATATACAATTGCTAAACAGTTGTGTGTGCATGGATTCAAACTTTATCTTTCGAAAACGATGCCGTTAAGCGTTTTGTCGTGGTCTAAGGTGGCCTACTTGTTGGGACCTTGCAAGCTATCGGGAAACAAATTTCTGCAATCGTTTAAACAGCAAAATAAAAGCAGAAAAAACTGTCAAAATCTAAAATGAATCGAGTTATAAGTATTCGGTGACATTATAAAACTTTCCACAGCCCGCTCTCTCCCTTTCTGACGCTACCGAGATAAACCCGTAAAAACGCGCGGGAAAAAGGCATAAAGTTTTGTTGTGCTCTCGTTCGCTAAGCGCAACTTTATAATCGGACGTGTGCTATTCCGTGCCGTAGAGCTTTTGATCACGGCACTTAGTAGACACACACAGGTTTGTTTGTGCTATTATTTACTATACAGCCCAATGTGCGTGTGTATGTATGGCTTTAGTTTGTGAAGGCAGGCAACACTCAAGCACTCAAGGAGACGATAAACTTCTGGCCGCGCAACTTGAAGGAGAAAAAAAAAACGATCGGCAAGCAGCACAAACGATCAACTTTAAGCAAGGTGATTTATGAAGACTCCCACCGAACGAGTGATTTCCTGCTTTCTTTTCCGCCTCTTCTGCATTCTTTCGCACATTTAGCAAACCATTTTTCCGTGGGCAGGTTTAATGTCCCGAGAAAAGTGTTCTGCAAAAAACAGACGATAAAGAGCTTCAATTCAATTAAAGTGCTACCGAGAAAAACGCGGGTAAAAGTTTTGTCTACTAGAAACAAAATGTTTAACGAGGAGAGCCCGCGCCTAGCATAGGATAAAGCTAACGGAAGGAAGCCGGGCAAACCCATGCTGAGATTTTGCAAAATGGTTTGTCTTTCGTCACATTCGATTGAATATGGTACGCACACAAAAGGATGAACGGAAATGAGACGTTTAGTTGAAATCGAAAAGTATTGTGTTGTTGTATTTTGATCATTCCAGTTTGATCGGCTGGGTTTCTTGTGTTAAACATTTCACATTTTTTCCTAACATAAAACTGAATGTGTTTAAATGTTTTCTTCCAATATTTTCCGAATCCTCTATTAAAATGATCCAAACATTTGAATTAGATTCTCCTGCCTACGTGCCGCCAGATGCGTGCGGCTTCTTACGAGGATTTCAAAGTGCTCAGGACGGGACGGAAGCAGGTCCGAAATACCTTGCATGGCTTCCATCCTGCTTACAGAGGTTTTCGGTGAGATTCCTCAAAAACGGATCTCAATGACACGAGCTGTGGCTATTGAGAACTGGTGGAGATGCCTTACCGGCGAGAGGAAGATCCCTTTCCGGATTCCCACATTTCCGGGCTTGTGCTTTTTGAAAGAGCAGGAAATAATGTCAGAGAAACACACACACTTCGAAGCGACCGGAATTTGTCGTACATGCGTTAGCATAATAAGGAAGGGCTAGGTGGCCAGTTCACTGTAAGCACTGGTCGATAACGCTAGGCGCTAGGCTCATACTGTCGTCAAAAATATTTCGCCGCTCTCGGTACGTTTAAATTCGTAACTCGATTAGAGTCCAGTTTAAGCGGTATCATGGGTTTGGCTCGTGCAGGAAGATACCGGAGATAGTTTGCTGTGGGTGTTGCGAGATTGTTTGGTATGTTGCCATGGCACAACAGGGGTTGGTGGGGAAGAATTAGGAAGGGTAAGATGCAGGAGAGCAGCATCTCTATTTCACTTTCAACACGTGCCAAAAATGTAGACCAATCTGGTGTCTAGACCGGGTATAGATATAGTGGAGCAAGCAGATGATTGAAATAGAAACCATCTAACTAAAGGCTTGATGGGAGGATTATGTTTTGTTCCCTCCGGGTCGTAAGTCTCGTGAAAAACACGGAAGCTATAAGTTATATTGTTGTGTTCTACGAAACGGATTAAAATTTCATGATGTTAAATTAACTTTAAAAGCTTTCACTGAGAGCCTGGTTTCAAGAGCTCCCTCATTACTCTCTGTGTTTTTATTTATTTCACTACTCATAATATACCCACTCCCACTACTGGTACGCAAAGTTCTTTTGAAAGTTATATTTTTTGCCTACAATTAGCCTGATAGCTAAAAGGCACACTACAGCACTCCATACTTTGCTTCTGCCATACAGCGCACAGCTATTAATGTGTTCCTATGATTCTTTTGTTTAACCTTCAAAGTTCACATGTTGGCCGACATCGAGCTAGCCGACAACAGGTAATTCAATGCTGGTCAGGAAGCCAGAGACCGCCGGGAAAGAAAGGAGTCCCTCAACCGAAACCGCATATTAATTTCAGAGCCATTGTTTTGACCCAGCCGGTGTACCCCAGTCGGACACACAACCACGCATAAGCGTGCACTCGGAGCAGTTCGGTACGGTACATGAGTCAAGCGTGTGTGGCCACTGAGAATGAAACAAAAAAAAAAAAACAGCCGAGGAAGTACAACTGATCCACAGAAATAGCAGTGACTTGAAAGTATTTTTTATTTTACTTTTGCTACAAAAATGCAAAGGAAATAACATGTTCTGCTGTACGCTGCTCCAAACGACATGGATACCAGATAAAAAATTACAGTGAGTTTTGCAAATTTTAGTCTTGTTTTACTGTTGCTGCAACCAATCAAAGGAAAATTCAGAGCAAAGACAATTTCTAAACGTAATTTATGAGCTCATGCGCACCAGCGCATGGATTAAACTGTCGACCGGATAGATTAGAATCGATCGATCTATTAAAATCTAATCCAAACCAGCACTTGAGCAACCAATGTCAATTACTCCCTACACCATCCATCCTCTTAGGTCCATGTTCCAATAAATGAAAGGCAGTACCAAAAGTCATCCGGAATGATTGGTTCACTAAATTCCTTTCATCTTCTCCAATTTTTGCTTATTCATCCCTAAAAGACTGCCACAGCACGCTTTACATCCAGTGACGATAGACAACGGCATGCATGTACAATATGTACCTCCCTGGAAAACGGTAGGAATACAAAGTCAAATGATAGTTAAGCTTGACCATCCAGCACCGTGGGTCAGAAGTGTTGGCCGGTGAGATTACCCGAACATACCCTTGCACCAACGAACTGGCAGATGAAAATATTCTACAGACATTTTTACTTCTCTTACCAAACCTTCTGCTCCACTTTCTTGGATCACGCAGTGAACCATTTTGTCCCAAAGTCTCGATTTCGCTATAAAATGTAAGAGTGTGTGGCGTCTGCATCGTAGCTCGGAAAGGGTTCACGTTACAATTTTCCACCCCACTGTTACCGTTACAATATGCAACTGAATGACCGTTGAGAGATTGTTGAAAGAACCTTCCTCAGAACTTGCATGAATATTAAGCAAATAGTTGTAATGTGAATGGATATTTAATTTACCACTGCGCAACAAATTCAGTACTTTTTCGCTTTTTTGGAAGCTGGATGCTATGGGACAGACGAGGGATAAGTGTGACAAATACTGTCTAGAGTTATTCTAAGCATTTTGCTTGAAACAAGAAGGATTACGTCCTCTGAAATACATGGAAATGATTGATGGCAATGGAATAATGATGAACACAAGTTACTTCTCTTACAAACTATTTAATATATACTGCTAACAGAAAAGAGAGATTCAAGAGTGATTATGGGTGTTAGTACGAGAATTATAAAAAAATTGTTGAGATATGAATGCGGTTAAATTGATTATTTTACCATACACAAGTAAAAAAGGTAAAACATTGAAAAAAAAATGATTGATGATCATGAAAGCAAGTAAAAAAACCAATCCAAGATTTGAACAAGTATAGTCGTATTTTTTCACTTTATCGCCTATTGTGAGTTCATTGAGTTGTTGCTCGCGCTTCTTTTTGCTGTCGCTAATATGATATTTACTTATTTACTCAGTGTTTATTTCGATTAATATTTTAACTGCTTCGATTGAATTTAATTTTTACTCAATATTTAGAACATATGTGGTAAAAATACAGAGATCATAGAGAAACCCATTTTTAGTTGTAATGTTTTCTATCCTAGTTACTAGCTTGAAGTATGTTGTGTACTCGTCAACATGTTTCAGCATGTAAAAAAATAAAATAATTCAAAAACTAACGTAAATATGTTTTATCACACAAGTTAATTATGATCATCAGGATGTAAATTTATGTATAATCAACAAACATTTAAATAAATTTGAATGAGAAAATACGTGTAAAATTAAAAGATTACTTAAGAAACAACCGGTCTCCAAGCGCATGCTAACACACTTAAAACTTCACATACACGAAAGATAAAACATTTCATTTTCTTGGGATTATACACTATCCTTAACGAGTAAAACCACCCTATGCTCATCAGGAAGCTCACACTTAATGTTTGTGCCGGTAAAATATCCTAATTAGATGCTGATTTCAACAAAATCCTTATTTATACCGGCGGAGCAGCTGTGATTATACACTGCACCAATGTAATCCGAGCAGATAATTTATTTCATTACCAAACAAATACCACACAAAACACGGACACGCCCGTGCCAGCCATTCCCGCCAACTGTTATCCGTGAGGGTCAGCGTATGGTACTTCTGCTGCTGCCGCTGCTGCTGTTGCTGCCAGCACTGCCAACGCTCATTTCCATAACCGCCCATTTCAATTAGGCGCCTCTCGCTCATCGATTGTTATCGATGAGTGCACCCGGGGTTCGGGTGCCGTGTGCCGAAATAGTTTCACACTTCACTGGCGACAGATCAGTAGAGCAGCCGGAGAGCAGCGGTACGCAAAACAATCATCTGCAGTTGTACAGCATTTGCATCCGCAAAACAGCTGTTTCCGTTCCGTCGACGGAAAGGGCTGCCGCGTTATGCTTGGCCGATGTTGGCAATGACGTTGTTTGTTAATTTGCTCGCATGTTCACCGTACCACCATCGGTTGCACCCGAAAAGGTGCGTTTTTCGCACACCGAGAAACATACCCCGCCAATCAAGGTCACCGGCGCGTGTTGTGTGGGAGAGTATCTTTGAACTTGCCCAGGGGTGGGTTTTTTTTCCTTGTGCAGCCGTATTCCAAACCCAGCCGAGTAGTTTCGGTTTGGCACACCTCGCTACGGTAGAAAGTCAGCAGCTTTGATTCTACGAAGCGATAGGTACCGCGAGCTAATGATGTTGACGGGAGAGAAAGGATGTTCTGGCACTGGGCATGAGACTTCCCGGCACACAAAATGTGGTTTAGCTTCACCACGTGTGACATTGTTTGGTGCTGGCCAGCCGTGCCTATGGAGAATTAAATTAAATATATTCACCTACGACGGTGCTCTGCGGTACTGGCACAGAATTTCGCATCCAGTCGAAGCCATTCCCAATGTTGCGAGATACGGGCACACACCTGCACGAAGGTAACGATAATCTACACCGGTGTGCCTGCCAATAGAGCGTAATTCGGAAGCTGGGAATTGTGTTTGCCTACCGCTATGATTAGGTATATTAAAAGCATTTTCCAATGAAGTTGGCGCCTCTTGCTCCCGGTTATATTCAGCTGCGGTTTAAGTGTGTTAATCAAACACAAATTAGATTCGTTGATAATGATGCAAACGGCACGGTTCATGCTCCGAGACTGATCCTAGAAAGGTTCTTCTGATAGCTGTCAATCATTCGGGGCGGGAGTTGAGCACGTTTTTAAGAGAGCTGATAGCCGTGTGTCAAATTCGAATGTTTGTTGCTAAATTGCAATCACGTTTAACATATGATGATGTCGATCGTTCCGCGTTGACAAGGAGCGTTGCGAGTGAACTCTTTCACACGGACCCCTACGTCAGGTCGTATGTATGCATGTCCGTTATTTTATTTCGTATCAATTTTGCAAAAAAAAAAACAGCACTGTGTAAGTTTTCCACCATTGTGCACCGTGGTTATTCGAACGGTTTTAAGCCAGGTGTCAAACCGTGACAGTAACAAGGGTTGTCAACGATGGCAACGAGTGTCGTTCGAATGTAACACTCGGCGAGGCAATTGAGTGGAAAAGAAACGGGCATCGACCCGTCGGGGAAGTGTTACTTTTTTGGGGCAGAAACAGGGGAAAGAAACGAAAGCAAAATTGGAATGGAATATTCAAAAGTGTGTCAGACAGGGAGACAATTTAATGTAGTATAAGGCTCCCGAAAGGCTTCCGTACCCTTTGGAGCGGGTTTATCAATCACTGGTGCGAGACAAGCGACGGAAAAGTTTTATGAATTTTTTTGCTTATTTTTTCGAAGACACTTACGCAAATATAAAGAAAGATCTGTTACATTGAGTTTAATATAAATTTAAAATAAAAAAAATCAATCTTTAACACACTCACGTCCATAAATTACCTCAATAATACATCTCCTACCGAACTCGCTCTATCTTTCTATCTTCCCTTAATTAAACAAAAGAACCGTACACTTCATCAACCGTCATCTACTTCTGCTAATTACAAGACACCGAAGATGTACCGGATTAGTCTTCCCGTATGTTTGCCAGTCTTTCGCATGGTTTGCTGAAGTGCTTACCAGCCGCGCATACAACCGATTCCTGGGCTCATTTACATCAGTTGGAGAATTATCTAACTGTCTCGTACCACACTCCCATACACAAACACACACACACACACACACCCAGACATCGTGCAGTACCATCGTTTTCACCTGTTTCTGTTCGGTAAATATTTTGCGGTTCTCCTTACCACACCGCAAGGAGTAGGAGGAGGAGGAATTTTATTATTTAATTAAAGTTACCCGAACAAACGGCACCGTGCACGGAGGATGCCAGGCGCGCCAGGATCCATTTGCAAAACCAACGGCTTTGGGATAAAATTAGATTCAACTTCACCTCACATACCTTCATGATCAACCCACCATCTTTAGCGGGAGCGGGGAGCAAACTTAACTTTGACTTCCCTCAGAGCCCCGCACGGCACGGGATTAACGAAGCCCGGGAGCTTTGACTTTGGAGACAATCGGCAAAGATACGCCTCGATGTTGATTCGAAGAATCGCTTCGTCGGTATTCACCAGCATCAGCGGCAAGCGTCTTGCTAGCGATTTGGGACGCCCGTTAAAGTGTGAAGATCGTGTACGGGAAGCGGAAAGCTCACACGTAGTACACGTACCGGCAAACAATTAAGACGTCCTTGCCACCGTTCATTGTGTGCTCTGACACAAGCTTCTTCACCTTCGCGCACACGCTTCTGTTTCGATTCGAGCACTGCAAGTACCAGGTTGCAGGATGCTAATGGGGATGATGAGAATGGTAATGGGCGTTGATGGCGTAATGGGAATCAGTTGTGTCAGCGCAAACACACGCGAACTTGCCTGGCTGTGCCGTAGAATGACACTTTGCTGAGATATATCCGTTATCCTTTCGGTACTGGTCATCTGGGCCAGCTAGTCATCCGCCCGGGCCCGCTCTAGTGCGAAATGCAGAACAACTTCTTCGCAACAGTACGATAGACGAGTTGTTGTTATTAGCGGGGTTGACCATCCCTGCTTCGAGAGGATCCTTGGCTTCAAGAGAGTGTCGCTAAGCAGATTAGCTCCACTGCAAAGCTTTCCGGCCAAAAGGGCGAGAACTGCCGGAAGCTCGACTTCCTATTCTTTCTGGTGAGCTGTCCGGCTTTTCAACCCGCAGTGTCCTCGTGCAATGTCAGAGTGTGGCTGTCCAAAACCAGGAAGTGTAAACGAACACTAAGCCCACTTGGTTCTGGCCTCTCTTCCGTGAAGTGGTTGATTGGTTCGGTCGGCAGTGTGGACTCCAGGCATAACCCACATTGCAGTCCATCAGTGGGTTCCCCAGGTTCCCCTTTGCGTGCCAGACGGCTGAAAACAAACATGTGCTGGCCGCCCTGGGCACGGATAAAATGTCAATAAATTCGTCAAGTCAAATCCTCGGGAAGCCTTTCAACACGGGCATGTTGGTCGAATCCGCTTCACGGCTACACGGCTACGGGACAAGTGAAACGGAACAAGCCTACGGGCTCAGGTCATGCACTAGACGCTTTAATTGATGCAAGATTTGGTCTTTGATTTTTTTGTTTAAACAATGAAACAAGATACGAGTGTTGGCAGTGGTGCCGTTTCGGGGTTCGAGTCCGAACGCATCAAGATTAGCAGCTACCCGGCCGCTAGAAAGGCACACCGTTTTCGGGCGCAGGTTCATGGCTTGTAATTGGGCCAATTTCAGAGCTGCCGAACTGTCCGTCAAAAAACAGGCACGATGGAACTGCAGCAATTCAGTTGTGTGTATCTTCTTTCTTTTTCTCACCATTGATCTTGGGTACGTTTAGATCTTTTGTGTTGATCTGAAACCAATTAAATGAATTGTACGAAAATATTGCCCACTCATGCAAACTACGGATCGATGCCTCGCGGGCAGATTCCATTTCCTTTGGTGTCGTTCAAATGATCGCATGGTAGCAGAGGCAGGTTGCATGAAAGGTTAGAATTAAATTTGATGCGGATTAGCTTCGGCTTTATTTGGGGAGGCGTTTCGATCCCATTAAAAGGTTTTATTGGGAATGATCGATCGCGCAAGGGATCGCGTGTCGTGTTTAGGTGGCGCTACACTGACTGAGCTTTTAAAAGTAATCGATTTATTTGCTTGGTTTAACGTTTGTAACGAGGTTAAATCGCTCTTTTAGCATGTTGTTTGTTTTTAATTTGATGAGTAAGTTTCAGTTTGTGTTAGTGAAAATGAAATAAAGAAAAGAGTGAATATTTTTGTCTGGTAAATTGAAATGTTTTTGCCAAAATTTTGCTTATTTTGTCCGAATAAAAAATATCGGACAAAGAGTGATGCAATTTGTCTCAAACGCATTCATACATTCGATTTAATTTATCCATTCACGCATTTCCAGCCATGGCTAGTTGCATGTTGCTCGCATCGAGGCTTTTTTGTTGAAGCAAATATTCAGCCCAATGCAAACATTGACCATCAACGAACATAAACTCCCGGCTTTGCACCAATTTACTTTTTGTTACACGTAAAAAAGTAAATACCATTTCCGTGTAAACGATGCGCTAGCTTTTTTTAGTGAAGTACAATCCAGAGTGTTACAATGCAGAAAATGGAGTGCACCCGTTATTTGCTGAATAGACGCGCATAGTAAGTGTTGCGAGTAGAGTATTTTCTAGCATGGTGGTAGGGAAAAAGGAGCATTTTTAGTTTGATTGCACAGGTGTAAAGAAAGGGGTATTTTTCCCATTACATTTTTTAAACCATCGATGGCTCTAAGTGACTGTTGTATTGTTTGGAGGTTTAAACGATGTTTCACATGCGTTTCAATTACGATTTACGGGTATTTCTTTTTTGATTGACAACTTAATTTGCCTACTTTGTGTGTAAGTTTCTTTTAAATTTTTATCTTCTTTTTTGTATGGATGAAACATTTTGTTGTCCATTTTCAACCGTATTCAACGAAATGCACATACAAAAGTAGCGAACAAAATTTCATTTCCCATGAGTTGGAAAGCTTTTATTGTCTTTCTGTTCTCACTCTAATCCCGCATTGATTGTGTTTTGTCGTCCTGTACGTGATTTTCAATCGTGCTCTGAATGTTATTTGATCCTTGCTTACCTTAGAAAATGTTCATGTTACACATCGATCCCCTAGTAAGGTGCATCAATGCTTCTGCAACGCTTCACAAGAACTTGTATTGCTGCTGCCGGCGGTGCTGTAACGTTGCACCGTTCACCAAAAAGGAAGGTGAAAAAAATATTGTTTGATACAATGCGTTCACGAGCACTTTAAACAAAAAACTTTACATAAATCTTCTTCTCCTTTATAGAGAAGAATTTTTGCTTTAATATTTATCATTCAATTTGCATACACTTTTCTTCCATAAAACAATTTATAGAACACTTTTCACTATCACTCATGATTGACACTTTCACTAGTTTTTGTTTTTTTTACAAAAAGAAACACTTCATTTCACTTCACTTGTAATCCATACCAATAATGCTTCACTGCCTTGCGTCAAAATGAAAAGAAAACAGAACAATCAACTAAACACATTTTAAACGTAAAAAAATGCCTCACCACTCAGCGCGGAGCCGCACGATACACATTTTCCCCGATAATCCGATCTGCAATTATTGAATTACACTCAACACCGGCGGCATCCGGTTGGTTCCGAGTTGTTGAATTACACCACCAAGAAGGTGTCCGGCACACGGCGTTACACAAGGCAATCGAGCAGTGGCGGCGAACGGGCCTAACAGGGCAACATACCCCTGAGAGAAGGAACGCGTGCAGGCCGGGGGTCGGAAAGCTCTAGTGAAAACAAATCGACGATAATCCGATAATTTTACACCGGTGTTGTTTTCCCGCTTTTGTGCCCGCGATGATTTCCTTTCCGCGAAAACACCTGGCCATGTTCCTTGCGGCCGGTCAGGAAAGGAGCAAGATATTCAACCTCGTACAGAAAGCCACACAAATACGCACACACATGCACGCGTACATAGAGAATACGACACATTCACAAACAGCTGCACAAAGGTTTTTTACTCACAATTGACCACAGCAGGGTGCCACCAGGGACACGGTAGGCCGCAGGCCGACCGGCGCTAGCACTGGGAGGGAAGGGACTAGAACCGCTTATCGAAATTTATGATCACCGCCTAGCGCTTATAGCTTAATTGCCGATTCCCGAAACCTCACAGACATACGCAGGATAAAAGTCGGGATTTATGTATTCACTCTGTGCTTTGATGGGTTGTTTGATTTGAGCCTAAAACTGTCGCTTTTATTGTGAGTTATTAAAATGTTTGATCGCGAGCGATAGGGAGGGGTACGGTAAAATCACGATTTCCCGTGGGATTTTCGTTTCTTGGAGGGTTTTCTTAAAATGAGATTATGAAGATGTGTTGTGCAACTGATTGTAAATAGATTTATCTAGATCATCTATCCACATGCACCCTTAATGGGCCACACAAAGGATCAAACGAGACGCCGTCAGTCCAATCCCGACCGTGCGCCTGTGCGTAATCCGAGTGATGCGCAAATCCCTCATCTATCAAATCCGCATGGCTGTTTCACAATTAAACACCTAACACTTCGGAAGCTTTGGTACGCGTTTGTGACAGACGCTAGTCGTGTGTGGCAAACCGAAGCGAGGAATTGCAATAAATTATAACTAAACGCACGTTGATCGTCCCCTAACAAACAATACGCATCATTACAATACTGACACTCACTATGCCACAAAAAACAATACGCTACACTGTGGTCATACTCACATACACACTCATAAACAAATAATACGATCCAAACTAAATCACAAATAAAAGTGCATTTGCCACGAGGGTGCTGAACGGCGACCAAACAACCAAAACGAAACTTACGCGAAACATTACGCTAACGGCTTTTTTGTTGTGCGCGTTCTAACTGGCGTACGGCGCCGTTGTGGCCACGCGCGGCTATGTTGGGCAAAATACTGAAGAGACGGTTCTGAAATCATCGCACCAGAACCGGTGCGTGCTGTGCATTGGCGGTGTAAACATGAACAGTGAGCTCTCACTGCCGGCTCTCTCTCTCTCTCTCTCTCTCTCTCTCTCTCTCTCTCTCTCTCTCTCTCTCTCTTGGGCAGTGTCAAACGTGAGAGTCAAAGAGAAGGCAAAGATGTTTAAGGGTTTTGTTGGGAACATAAAATTCGGTTCTAAAAGTAACAATGTTTTTTTGTTTTTTTTTTTTTATTAAAATTAATAAATTTTGTGTGTAATTGAAACTTTGTGACAAATTTATATTTACAAAAAAAAAAGTTTTTATCATTCAAGCAGCAACCCTGTACGCTCTCTCGCTTCTTCGTCTACCCGATTTTATGCTGCGAGAGTAAATGCTATGTTTTGCTGCGGACTGTTCATTCGTCCGATGAACTTTTACACCGTCGCATGAACGTATAATGAATTGTGCATAATTTTAAACAATCAACATAAAAATATTCTTCACCATTAGGGGTGCATTCGATGTTGGGTTTAGAAGCACACGCACACGCTCACTCTCTCTTTCCATTTTTTATGTTCACGTGAAACAGAGTGAGGGTTGCTGACATGAGTGTTAGGTGTACACACACAGCAATCTCTGCGACACTGCCAATGCACTCTGCCGTAGGGTAACGGTTTTAGTCCTTGTTCGCGTGCGAGCATTATTTTCATTGCGTTTGCTCAAGCTGCCGAAAATTGATAAAACAACTTCCCCGTCTCGATGATCAAATATTCTAAATCAGATATTCCTAGTCGTGTACTGTAGGGAAATGCGTTCTTTTGTGTATGTGTTCCTATTTAGATAAATATTTTCGATGACGTTGTTTCTGTCGTTCGATTATTATTACTATCAGCTGTTGGATGCTGCTGTGCTGAACGCCCGTTCATGAGCATGTTTGCATATCTTTTGCACCATTCACGCAATGCTGAATGCATGATTACTGGTTTCAAACGTAAATGATTAAGCAGGAAATGGTAGACCATTAACGCAAAGAAAATATTGCAATAATTTTATCCAACGTTGGATGTTAGTGAATGCATCCTTTAATGGTCAACATTAAATCGATTCCCGGCAGTGCAGTTTCGAAATTTTGGTGCATTTAAAAAATCACAATTGTAACAATCAACAATACAAATTATGAAAATAAATTTCATATTTTTAATATATTTTGATGTGTTAAAATTAAAGCATTTCAGAAAAAGATAAATAAGTAGAACTGGAAAGTACACAAAAATTCAAACCCACCAATGTTTATAGACAAGTTACAGCAGTGATTCTAGTAATTTCCGACTACTTTCAAACTGCCAATAATGTATGGGACAATATCGTAATATATATGAATTTGTCACACTTGCAGCTTGGAGACATCTACCATTTCTAGTACAGAACGCTATTTACTGAGAAGCAATAACATGATGAAATGTATACAGAAACCAGCATGAAAGTAAAATTGTATTTTGTCAAACGACAATTATTTGCATTATTATTTGCACAATGGGAGACACATGGTTTGGAAGGAATCACAATATCAATTCTATCTTTGCTATTTGTAATGGGCACACAGTGAGTAAAATGCGTCAAAGGCAAATGTAGCACACGCTATTTAAATCATACAGTTTTCAAGGAAGTTGATAAGCAAATATGCTGTACCATTCAAAGTCCTAGATATGATGAATTCGGAGAAAATGAAATATGTTTCACGCAAATTGCATGGAAATCCTTCCTATCCGCTTGACACTTGTAAATAAATTGTAAATAATCTCTTATCATTATTGTTCTGCGACATTTGTTATGAGTTTTTTTTACTCTCCAAATAAAATGTGACACAGTAAGCAATAATACGCAGAGCAAACGTATTTAGATTACAATGCTTTTGATACGCTTTTGATCTTCTCGATCCACTGCAAGCAGGGCTAACGACCGAGCGGCCCTATCGTAAGCAAAAAGTGATAACGAAATTTGATAAACGTACCCTACCTACCTTACTTTATTCGTGCACCGCAACGACCTTTCTCTGCGCGTTGCTCAAATGAATTTAACTGGAAAGTCAATGTTCTCAGAAGCTCCAAGAAATGCTGTGTTGCATTTCATATCTGAGCC
Organism: Anopheles coluzzii; assembly: GCF_943734685.1. Taxonomy (NCBI): domain Eukaryota; kingdom Metazoa; phylum Arthropoda; class Insecta; order Diptera; family Culicidae; genus Anopheles; species Anopheles coluzzii. The sequence continues at coordinate 42,245,595 of NC_064671.1, read as the reverse complement.
AAATGGCACCAAAAACCAACCGAACCAAGCGTCGTGTCTTGGGCAGTGATTTGTAAAATAAAAGGCAACAGTAAGCTCGGTGAAAATAAAAGGAATGCAACAACGAATCCTTCTCCAACGGGTAGTTTTGGGCCCCCGGGGCTGGGTAAGGTGCACACGCGCACGTCCCAAGATCCTCGGCAAACCATTCCAAGCGTGATAATTGAATGGAATTGCTTAGGCCATTTGGCAAACCATTTCATTGCCCACCCAACATCAAACGATTCACGATGATGGCGATGATGAAGGAAGGGTTTCGAGTGGTAGAAAGAGTGAGAAAGGAAGAGAAAAAGAGAGAAGTGTAGAGAACAAGAAACGTGAAAACTATTTCCGATTAGTCGCAGCGTTAAGGGATTCTGGGCGTTCTGCATGAGTTTCGCAGCGGAATGACGTATGTGTAAAAACAATGCCACGTGCATCGACTGCGCAAAAGGAGAGGTACAACGGTCCGGAGGAAATATTTTCACTTTCACAGGGCCCGTATTAGGGGAAAGCCGGGATCTCGTCTACCCTTTTCCACTCGCTTTACTTCCTCCACTGTCAATCATTCTATTCGCTCAAGACGCATTTGCTTTTACGTGTTTGTGTAGGATTTATGTTTCAAAAGGATACAGAACGGGGGGTTTTGTTCCTGTTTGGGTGCCTTCTCCGTTGATCCGATTATGGTTGAGCGAAATAACTACGCAGTCAAAGTCATGCATTCCTGCTTATCCCATTTGATTGCTTAATACCCTTTCCATCTCGGCAAAAACTGGAACGGGAGCATTGTTGATGAGATAACCGATCGTTTCCTCCACCTTCGATGGAAGTGTTCAACAGCAGAAAGAGGGGGAAAGTTCTGTAAACAACCGTTTTTGCACAAACACAAGCACTGTTACCACACTTCTATCCTACCGGCGCTACTTGCTGTGCAGAAACGGAGTAAATCTACCGCAGAAATAAGGGAGAAACGTCGCAATAAACATTCCATCAATACAAATTGGTAATATTGATAGCCGATGGTATGTATTTTTCCCCCGTTTCAATATGCAAGCTAGAGAAAGAAAAACAAAACAAACATACATGCACACCGTACCTAATCAAACGATTACAATGCTCGTCGCATAATATGTGCTACTGCGCGTCACCACTTTTCGGCACAGCTGTGTGCACATAGATGTGTGTGTGCGCGTGTGCGCGCACTAAAGACACCTTTGAGCGTGCGGCTATTGTATTGAAAGTGCAGCCGGGTTGCAGTTGGCAATAGAAAATCTCCGAACTGCTTGCACATCCCCCTTTTCGAGGGTGCTTGATTCGTAACGCTTCCTGCTTGGTGCGTTATGTTCTGTTTGCTTTTGCGCTATCTGTTCACCGAGCGGGGCACCCTATGCTGAAAGTGTAGCAAAACCAGTTTGTGATTCATCCAGCCAGCCGGTCAGACCCTTCCCAGGAGAGATAGGTCGCATTGTTTTTCGACACCAAAAAAAACGAAGGGATTGCTTCTGATTTTTGAACGGTTAAGCGACACGCCGTCGCCCCTGTGCTGAAATGGGTGAATGAAGCGGATTTTCAGTTTTAGGCGGTAGGTGGCTTTTCAAAATCTCCGGATTGATGCGTTTGAACTGGAGCGGGTGGAGTGAAGCTAGAGGCCACCGGACGCGAATCATACGCGTGTAAGTCCTACGGTTCACGCTATTCACAGCGGAGTAGGAACTCGAGGGTATTATGTTGGGTGGGCTGAGGCATTGGGATTTTTTGTTCTCTTTTGCGTTTGTGTGTGTGTTTTCTCTTTCCCCAGATTCATCACTTCTTCTCTCTCCCTCCTTGTGAGGGCCGTATGCCGCCATAATTGTAATCATGTTTGGACGTCTCCTATTACCATACGGAGCCGGGCTCGAGCAGAAGCGTGTGTGCCGAATGGTACCAGGATTACAGCACAGCACCACCGGATGCGAGATTGGCAAGAAGGTCCTGCCGCAAGGCCACACGTGTAGCAGCATCACTTTCAGCCCAGTGCCGGTCTCTGGCAGCATATGGACACTGGGAACGGGTATGAAACGGTCCTCCGCCCATGTCCCGAACAGTGCTGAACGTGTTGAATGATGTCAAACATGAGCAGAAAATGGTTGATTTTTGCTTTGCTTTGCAACGTTGCGACGCACCATTGACATGCTTTTCCTGGTAGGGACAGTATCCACAAATTCCTAAACTTTCACCAATCGATTCGACGAAGCACAAACCGTAGCCAATGTTCGTGTTTGCTAATGCGATTATTCCCTGTCACGCTTCCAATTCGCAACGCACTGTACCTGCACTGGACCTGCGTGTGTTGGGTTTTCGTTACAAATCATCACTCCACACGCCGTCCATCACGTTTGGAAAAAGGATATGCAGGAAGGGGAACGAAAAACCCAAAGGGGACACAGCAACGAAACATGAAATTTGAGCACGTGGTGTAAAATGGAAGCGAATAAATGTTTCATGATAAAAAAACGCCAACGAGGAAGATGAATCCAGCGGCTAACAATATTGGATTGAAGTTTGCCCACCGGAGCTCGAAGCGTCCTGCTTCGAAGTGACCCAGGAGGGAGCCTCTCTTCGGGAGCAATTTCTTGAGTTTGAAAAGTAGAGCTGGAAAATAAAACTAGCAACCTTTCCTTGGCTAGCTGAATGCTGATGAATGGTGATAGTATGCATGCCTTAGCCTCGGCCTAGACGATGCCGGGAATGTACGTGTTGAACGAGGATGATGGAAAGTATTTGTTATATTAAATATCCATCCCTAATCCCTGGCTGGTGTAGGCGAAGCGTACGCGATGGGTCGCTGATAGGCACCGGTATACGTCTGAAATCAGTGCTTTCGGATTATATTGAGCATGATGGTGCGTCGATTGATCAAAAACCGTGCTTTGTTGTGCTAACGGGGCATGGTTGGTGTTAGGTTTTTAACCTTTTTTTTTGTTTGTTACTACTCCCGTCGGGTCTAAACGGCTCTAGTGACAATGATTGTGAGATTCATCCGTCAACCCCTGGAACGAGAATTTGCAAACGGTACGGGGTAGGATATGCTGAAGCATTGTACACTTAACAATGCGGAGGATTTGAACTGCCCGGTTTCACGGTGCGTGAAATGTGACCCTCGAAAAAGGTCAGACATGTTACTTTTCGGCGTGATACAATGTTGCGTACAGTGGCAAATCGTGTTGGGGAAAGATTACGCATCGTCCTTGCGGAGAAACGTAGTTAGGTTTTATTTGTTGTGAATACTTAAGGATGCCCGCAGCTTCTTCCATTCCCTCAAGCGGGCCTTTTTTCTTGAGAAAGTTTCCAGACCTCTGCTCTACCGTCATTCAAGAACTTGGACGGTTCGTCATAGAAGCTTCATTGTGATGAATAGTTACTTGCGTTACATTTTCACGAAGAACTTTCTAAGAAAATTTTAAAGGTAGAAATTTCGTTGAAATTGAAGCTTTTTATGAAAAGCTTTGAATAATTGAATTTACGTTACTTTGAGGCCAAACCGAAGATTCGAAGAATTCTTGCAAATTCATGCTAACGATTTTGTGCTCACGTATGATACTGCGTAATAATTGAAATGTCGTTTTGATGAAAATAAAAACAGCCGTATGATGTATTTAGTACAAAGTATGGCATAAAATGAATTTCATTCACATAATAACATAGAACGCTCTTGCATTGACAACTTGTCACTCACATAGGAATGTGTTTGTAAGTGATACGATCTGGCCTTTAATATGTGAACTGTTGATAAATAGAAATATATTTGAGCTGCTCAAATCTGTTTCACAATCCTCAATTTGATTAACAATAGCATCTCATGCTGACAGTAAGGCTCTTTGCGCCTTACAAACGTGAGTGTATGCTGAACTAGCTAATATTTGCATTGGAACTGTGTCTGCAGTATAAAAACGGAACATCAATCCATCCTCTTTCCCAGGGATTGCTTATCTGATGCAGATTCCATGCGTGGCCATCTCTATTATTACCAAAAATTGTGAGAAACCAGTGCAGGTTTGTTTGCCGATTCACCGTATTCACCACCCCCGGATGACATGTGCGTGCGCCTGTCTGTCTGCGGGTGGCAGCAAAGGTGACAACGAATGACCTGCCGAATATGCCCGCGTCTGTAAAGATACGCCCAAGGTGTTTGATGGCCAACGCTCACTGCACAAGCCCTACGCAAACACGACCACGCAAGAGGTTCGTGTTTGCCGGGTAAAACGCTGAGTTTGGCACGTGTCAAACCTTGAAAGCAGATCCAAGAATGGTGCTCCAGATGCGTTAGAATTATACGTTGATCAGCTGAGATTTATGCAAAGGATTGGTGGATGGCGTGCGTTTAATGTTTATCTAATGAACCCATGCGCGAAATTCAGTAACGTGTGAAAAGGCAGCACAAAAAGTGGGTGGAGGAAAACCCTTTCTTCGGCTCCGAGACCATGCAGGCACACACACACACACACTAATGTGCAATGTAAAAAAACATCCTCTTGTTGTATGTCTTTCGGTTTACTTTCGGGAATCAACACAACAACAAGATGCACCGTGGGCGCCGAGCAAGCAGTGGGAAGAGTTAATCATGTTTAGTAACGCGTCGGGACCGGAAAAAATGTGTGTGGTGCTGATGCCAATCACGATGGGCTGTCGCGATGCGGCACGTACTATATCCTTGCATGCGTAGCTCGTTGTTTAAATTTTTCTTTCTCTCTTTTCCCCCTTCTTTTCACATATCCCGATGTCGCTGATGAACTAATAAAGAACGGAAATTCGGCTACCGGGGTGGGCGAAATTCACATTAGAATTTTAATTTCCATGCTAATCCAACGATAAGAGATAGCGACTGAGCTAACGGAGAGAAAGAGAGCGAGAGATACAGCGAAAAAAGCAGAAGCCTGAAGATGATGCTGATGACGATGATAATGAGGATGGCGTGATGGGAAAAATTTTATGTTGCTCCGGTACTGTTCCCATCTACTCTAGGCAACTGAGCGCTACTGTACCGGGCTGCTTGCAAGCGAAAGATCAAACGTAGCATGGTGAGGCAGAAGTGTTTTAACTCGTTTTGCTTTCCCTCCTGTGTTTTTCGACCATTTTCCCATGGTGTTGATTTTATTCCCCAAACATCCTGCCACCGTCATCCGCTGTCGGCGTCGTTATCACATCGGTTCCATGCCACATTTTAGCCGTTGTTAGGTGGGTGTGTTGTATGTGAATAGATTTATCGGTTAGAGTCGCCTTCTTTCGTTTCCTTCCGTGGTAAGGGTACTTGTGTGTATCATTTTTTGTTACGGTACAATATTTGCGCAAAAGGATTAATCAAAAACAAGTGTAAAAGTTGCTTAAAAGTGGAAAGCGTGAGGGAATAATATCAATAGATTTGAGAAATAATCTGAAGAATGCTAAATTTTATGCTTATGGTGTAAGTTTAAGCCGGTCTCATGGTACAGTCGTCAACTCGTACGACTTAACAACATGCCCGTCATGGGTTCAAGCCCCAAATAGACCGTACTGCCATACGTAGAACTGACTATCCTGCTATGGGGGATCAATAAGTCACTGAAAGCCTTAGCCCACAAGAGGGTGGGTACAGGCAGGCCTTGACCGACATCGGTTGTTGAGCCAAAAGAAGAAGAAGAAGAAGGTGTAAGTTAAATAAAACGTTTTTCTGCGCTGCGCTCATTTTTGCGCTGAGCGAATTCACAAAATTCTTCGCGGTGCCAATAGAGGATTTTCTAGCATGTTTTGATATTCCCATGCTTATCACAACATTTTCAGAGTAAAACATTGTATTAGACAGTTGAAACACTCTCCCAAACCTTAGGAGGGGATGAAAATAGTGCTGTTTAATCTTTGCCACAACATTAGGTATTAATGATTGGCATGATTGGCAAACAAAAATTTAAGCATTATGTTTTGTATTTGTTTAAATGTTTTAGTTATATGTTCCAATTCGCATAGAAATTGAAACTTTATGAAAAATACAATTTTACAAATTATTGTACACCAATTGGTATTGGGTACTTCGAAGATTACCAACTTATTCACCATTATTTGTTTTTCAGGACCACTTTTTGGTACTCTTCGATCGCTTTGATAAGGCAAACTCGAAAACAATTCGCCATTGTCCCGGTGCGCATTTTAAATATTTTTCTTTCACTCTCCAGTACTACCACTGATGTGCCTTTGCTGAAAAAAAGCTAATTGAACGCTTAATCACTCGCCAAACGTGCAAACTATGTCCAGGCACATTGTTGTGCCACGCTTCAATTGCTCCCGCTTCCGGAAGGCCGGGAGCATTTTTCGCGCACCCCAGCATTTTGCAATGCAATGTGCACATAAAACTGGGCGAGGAGATAAGGGTAGGGTATGAACTGAAGTTCACTCCACCACTCGACCGTGAGCATCCTTTCAAGGTCCTTCAGAAGCGGCAGCAAAAACTGTAGCGAAAATCATTACAATGCCGCCCGGAAGTGGTACAGCCGAGAAGATGTTTCCGGTAGCCGGGAGTGGTTTTGTGTTTGTGTGTATGTGTGTATGTGTGTGTACGAAATTACTGCAAAACCACCCCGGCTCTCGTAAAGAGTATGAAATTGATGCTCAATTTTAGCGAAATCAATTTTTTACGGTTCAGCTATTAGTTACAATATTTTCCGGCGTGGGGTTGAATGGAGTTTCGTCCTCGATAAGGGTGCGTAAGGATTCTCTGCCGTGGCGAAAAAAGGGCAGTGGGAGAAGTGATAAATGACACACAGTGGATATGCGTAGGAAGAGAAGAATATTAAAGTGGATGGTTTATACGCAAAAGTTCAGAGTGTCACATGTTCTTCCCTCGCCAATGAATTCAGCGACTTTGTTTAGAGGGAGTTTTTGTTTTGTCGTTAGCTCTTCGAATTGAAAGTAGATTTTCTGCTTCCTAGAGTACAGAGTTAAGCCTACTTGCTGAAGGAGTTCAGCAAGTATTAGCATAAATCTCTTGCCAATCGAAACAACTGTGTATGCTGGACTGATGTTGCTTGCCTGAGGCCTGATTGTACCTAAGATGTTAGAATTCTGACGCACTCACTGAGCGTATTTAACGCTTGCTTAATCTATCAATCGATTAAAGAAGATGGCGGTTTGTGAAAATGTTTTTCTTTCCTTGCACTTAATCCTGCCCCGGATGCCCGGTTGGCTGGTGGTCGGGCGGACTGAAGGTGGGTGCAATTATTCGATATAATCGACAATTAATTGGATTTCTGGACGGCAGCACTGGCGTTTGGCCGAGTGGAACCGATACGTTAATCCATCATTTGTCAGGGTCGGGTTGATTGGTGGGCGATCGAAAGTGACAACTTGGCGCAATGTGGCCGATGGCCGTGCTGGTGAACTGATTGCAAACTTTGCCCAAGGTTCTGTTGGTAGGAGTTACGTTGAAAGATCAGGCAGTGGAAAAGATAATATTGATTACTTGTGAAGCGTACGGTGCGGAGGTTTATTTTTTTTATTGAGATACGAAATCCTGTTTCGAGTTAGTGTTTTTATGAATGATAATATGCCTTTGTTAGCAGGCCAACGAAGGAGAGCGAGAGAATGAATTTGCATGACACTATAGTTTCATCACATAATGAACGAAACTAGCGAATGGTATATGCAAAAAATAGGTATAAAAACGTCAATCATATGTTCATTTTCATGTTTTATTCGATACTTTTTTATTATCAAATAAGTTAAGGAAATAATTGTAATTTACTTCTCTGAAACATCAATGAGGCTCTCCGTAAAAGCATAATTATAATATTTTAAATTAAATGGTCGAATGCAGGGGCCTCTAAACTGTTCATTTCGCTTGCCGCATTAGTTCACAAATAACGTTGTTGAGGGCCATTGTAACGTTACCTTTAGAATGAGTGATAGTTAGAATCTTGTGTTGATTATATCATACTTACTGAATATATCAAATATCTATAGCCTTCTTTTATTAATTTTCTTCTATCAAAAGTAAAAAACAAAATATTTTTTGATTACTTAGTCAACAAAATAAACTATTTATTTTAACCTCCACCAAGTCATCGAGGGCCGCATTACAGGCTATTCAGGGCCGCATGCGGCCCGCGGGCCATAGTTTTAGAGACCCCTGGTCTGCAAAAATGCAAAAAGTTGAAGGATTGTCAACTTTTCAAAATCAACCATTCAAACATTAAATCTTATCGCTGGTATCCCTAACATCACAAAAAAGCCTAAGGCTGCAAACAAGTCAATTTGAAACTCTGGAAAAACTACGAAACATGTTAATTATTTGAACATTCAGGTTTAAAACTTATTCAAAGTTGTAATAATTTCAAGTCAATTCAATTTTTGAAAAACTCAATTTTATTTACAATTTTAATGCTCTATTAACAATCATTAATAATCATTAACTGGATGAAATGGAACATTTTACAACAAAAATAAAATATTGCACAGTTTATCTAATGTTTCTTTGATTGAATTTATTTATCATAGTATTTGTGGCTGTTTTCTGATGCCATTTGCTTTAAATTCATTCAATAACAATAATATTTTTATTACTTATCATTTTAGAGTTTTTTTTTATTTGATTTGACATATTTGCATACTTAACAATCTTCAGGGTGTCTTTCTTTACTCCAATGTCACTTGTTCATTTAATTTTTGAATAGTTGAATAGCTAATGCACAATTTTGCTTCAAGTGGTATAGCACTTTCGAACAGTTTGACATACACAAAGTATGCATAGGAGAATTCATTAAAATATTTACCAATGACCCCATAGCAAACCAACGACCTCACACGAAAGAAACCCTTGCTTACTCGCCGGAAAGCACATGAGTTTGCATTAATCAGAAGTTTCTAGAATACGAGCAATTCCTCGCAAAACAGCGATCTTCAAAAATCCCACACGTGAGCATTGCTACCGAATATCCTGTGGTGATTGATTCACTGCAGCGGTCGAATTAAACGTGTCCTTAACAAACAGTGCTGCAGTTTGGCTACCCTGGAGAGCATTCATCAATGTTGAGCTACCGGACGGATTCCGAAAATTTGTCGTTTCACAAATTCCATTCCATTCAATGGTGAGAAGGTTCACAGCTCCATACTCACAGCCAAGGGTCACATCTTCCCGATAACGCATGGTTCGATTGTTCAGCAAAAATTGATTGAAATGAATCGAACAAGAGACACGGTATGACAAATTCAAACACTGGATAAGACCGGAGCTTTCGGAGCAAATTATTCCTCAATCGTGTGTGTGTGTGTGTGTGTGTGTGTGTGTGCGCGCAAATCGTGTTAACGTGTGTTCGGTTTTCAAAACTCACTAACCATGATTGATCCCTGAGCAGGTTGAAGCCGTGTGAAATTTCTAAACAGTGCTGTTGAATAATTTCTCGCACACCCACCGGAGAGGATGTGGCAAAAGTGTTCAATAAAGATGTCCGTTCGTACGGTAGCTTATCGTTTCACACGTCCAAAGAGGGACTGTGATAAAATCCCAGGCAAAAACACCCTGCCAGATCGACTAGCCCAGGACCTACGGCACGAGGATCGGAGAGTGGCGATGAAGAAAATCTCGGCGCAATAGAATGTCCAACCCAGTCGTCCCCTTATTCCGCTCCGCTACATATGATTGCCCCGGTGCGAGACACTAGTGTCACGCCATTATCGAGACAACATCAACATCTGCCAGCTGGAGCTACTTTTTCTCAAGGTTTTGTCCCCTCACCAGCGCTCCTTCGCATTCGGGTTGTATGCTAGAAGCGAACGCGGGGATAAACCTTCAAACCCGTAACGTAGGACGCTTGCTGGGACGGTAGATCCTTTGCGAAATCCTTCGGCCCCTCCCCAGAAGCTCCCGTGGGTGTTGGCGCTGAGAAAGTTCGTTCTGATTAGCAAAGAGCAGAAGTTGGTGGTGAAGCAGGCAACCGAACAGCCGGTTGGACCCGAGAGACGGCTGTCTTGCTGGATACGCTTTGCGCATTTCAATCAGTTCTAGGGGATCGATGGCTTGAGTTGAGTGTTGCGTTCCCGGGGTTTTGGCACTGGTCGAAGGTTGAGCTTGCTTGGGGAAAATGCCTTCTTCAAAGCAAGAGCAACTCCTTGCAAAACCCAAAACCCGAACACTAGACTTACTAATAGAAAACTGGGTAGTGTTGAGAGTTTTCTTGAGCGTACGGTTCCAACAAACCGGCAGCTCCGCAGAAGAGACCTTAGATGTGAAAGTTCGCCAAACCATTTCGATGAAAGATTCACATTTACTGGAACGAGCAAACGAATATGTAAACTATTCTTTTGGTGTGAAGATATTACTCTACAGCACTTGGAATGCCTTCAGGAATTTGTACGAAAGGAGGAAGCAAACGAAAAGGGTTTTTTTCTCTGAGCGGGATACTCTTGTGTATCCCCCCCTTCATTCACACAGTCGTTCCCATACAGAAAAAGAAACCCGTATTGATGCAAAATTTTCATTTCAAATGACCCCTGGTGCCGATGTCCTTTACTTCGAACCACGGGTAGAATTGTTTGTTTCACCCGGGCGCGTGTTTTTCTAGGTTTTTTGCTTCAGTTTTTCATGATCCTTTATTCCAACGCCGATTCAACCGTTCAGACGATGCGAAAATTGGCCTTTGTTGTCCGACTGATCTTTGAACCGAGAAAACCCGAGGAAAGCATCGTTTGACCGGGGCGATTTTTTCCGACAAACTTTTCCACCCTCTCTTCCTTCTCTTCCGATCATGCAGGGAGTGAATCCATTTGCAGCATCAATGAGTTCCGGGATCTTTTTTTTCCCCCGTTCTTGCCGGCGAGGGTAAAGTTTTCCCCGTGCTTGTTTTTTGTCCACAGTTCGAATTTCGGTTCCTGCTTCCGCATTATCTTCATTTATCGCAATTCAACCGGAAACGGTAGCTTTACGGTGAAGAGTGACCCGTGTCCGGGAAGGAAGTGGCCAGTTAGTGTGTGGGTAGGGCTGTGTTTTTTTGTTAATTTGTTTTCCTTTTAGCATGTGATGTGATCCGAAGGGAAACGGACGATAAACATGGTTCCGGAGCGCTTTCGGTACTGCAGTTTTAACACAATTATCTCGTTTTCCAATATGAATATTGGATGGATTTTTATTGTTAGCATTTTCATTACCTCTTCTGTTGGCTAGGTTCACTGTTTTTGTTTGTGCGCCTGAATTGAACCGTTCAGTATATGAGCTGGTTTTTTTCGTTTTGTTTTTGAATGATGGTTCGATGAAGTATGCTTTAGGGTTTTGGCTTCACTTCGACGTTCCCTTCCGTTAAGGATGGGGAGCTTTCTAGTCCACATGAGAACAAGATGCTTCATTGGCTGTGTACAGGGTTTTATCACAAAATCTCCAACAAATAAGTAGACCGGCTAAAGATAAAAACAAAAAATGCCCTACCTCCCGCTGTAGATTTAGGCTTTGATACTTGACATGCTTTCTTATTTTTCTTCTCTTTATTATTACACACAGCATATTTTGTTCAGTGAGCTAGAATACACGCTCCAGACAAAAGTGGGCAACAAATTGGCCTAAAAATTGAACAAGCCCAGCAAGCATGCTTGGAGTCAATTTCAATTTAAGCTCGAAACTTATACGCACACGCCAATACGCAAAGAAGCAAAAAACAGCGAATCAATTTCGTGGTACCAACCATTAGCAAAAAAAAAGATGCATGGTGAAACAAAACAAAAACACAAATACATACCGTGCGAGTGTGCGGACAATGCAGGAAGAGTGACGTGAGTAATTTAATCAATGGATACAGGTTTGTTTAATTAACAGTGTTGTATCGGAATTTAATATATTTTCATCCATTCCGCTTTTCAATATCACAGAGAGAGTGTCTGTTTGGGTAACGCAGAAAGGCATGGTCGTCCCGTTTTTTAGATCTGCAGTGCACTTGTATATCGTTGGAGATTAACATGAGGGATGTGCTGAATTTTGAATAGGATTTGTGAATAGGAATTGAAGGGAGACAGTATTGATTTTTTTACGAAATTCAAATTGAGTGATTTTTATGAAAGCTAAAGTCAACATTTGTTTTGCATTCATTATATCACGTTCCAATAGTTTTGGTGAGTTACCGTCGCGTCCAGACAAGAAAAAAATGTGTCTTTCGCGACTACCTTTACTTGTTCTATTTATCGAATCAAAAATTAAAATAATATGAATACATGAAAATCAAATAAAAATAATTTAACAGCATCATTGCAAATTACCCAAAACCAACATAATCATGCTACGAAACCCTGATACGACTAGACCACTCTCATTTGTTGTAAAAAAAATCACTTAAAAAGATCATTAACTATCTCTATTTGCTGGACAAAGAGCGCATCCTTCTTCGCGAAGCTACCTTACAAGAAAAAAATGCTTGCTTTTGAATTGTTACTGCAGTCGTTGTGGGGAGTCGTTTTGAATCGTTAAAAAGTAAAATACCATTGCTGGGAAATGTTGGAGAAATTGCTTCTCTACTTTAAATCTTCGTCCTTCACCGTCATAAAGAACGCTTCTTAGCCAACGGAGTTTATTTGCCAGTCATTGTGATCCCTTTCTGTCATCGTTCTGATTTGAAATGCGCTTTTGTGTTGTTAGTTTTTCCACTGCACCGAACGGGCAGCTTGCCTGATGGTTTGGCCAGCAAAAACGACATTCATCCGAAATGGATTACATCTTTCGCGGTGGATTTCCTTTCCGGGAGATTACATGATCATAAGTCATCGCAAATGGATTTTGGAGAGTTTTTTTGCAAACTTGTACATTTGACTTTATAGCTCACAGTGAATTGGAATTTTGAGCTTGCAACTTTCCGAAGCATTGAATGTGAACAAATAATAAGATAATGTGTTTTATGTCCATGTAGTAATATCATTTTAATAGGATTGCCGTCAATGTTTATAGAGTATATCAATTCTTTGTGTAAAGTGAATATGACTGTATTTCCAGTTTACTCAAACAGCTAGACTACAACACTGAATGTTAAGAATCGTTTCGAAGCTATCTTCGTGATTTACATTCTTATTTTATTTCACATGCAACCTCATTACTAAATCTTGCTTTATCCAACCATCTATCCAGAGAAAAATGATCCAAACGACGATGCTGGATGTGAATTTCTTCCGGCAAGCGTCGTCGATGGTATCATTATGCCTAAGCATGTCCACACCATCAATTGTCACTCGACGAAGCACCAGTCCCACCAGTCCCCTAGCTCGCTTCATTTCAATGCCGATGGGTATCATAAACGGTCGACCCATCGGCCGGAAACGGTAATTTGTAGGCTGGCAATAGGCGAGTGTGCCGAATGATCTAAACCGGCCCTGCTGCTCTCCGCAAACGGTACGGACGATGCTTGTCGAGACATCTTACGCACGCACGACAGAAGAGGTCTTTGACTTGTGGGACCCATACATTATGGGTTCAGTTTTATTCGTGAGATGATTCGTATCTTGCTCCATTCTACCACTGATAATCAATCTCGAAAGGAAACGGAAATGATTTCATCACGTTTGTATTGGTTAACGTTTTGCTGCGACAGGTTTTTCGTTAAGCATCTTTCTTGGGAGAGTTTTCAACATTCGGCTTGTGGTGACAGCTGATAGACACCTTGCTGTAGTGTCCATATCTTTATCATCTTTGGCAGCATGGAATGATGGAATGATTGGGATTGGTAGCAGGTAAAAGTGTAACATTAATTAGGAGATAACTTTGAAGAGTTATGAAATCATTTAAAGAGCTATTAAACAGAAAATACCGTAACAACTGTTACATGTTTTACACTTAGTTTAATGAATGTACGTACTATGTGTAGAAACACGTCTGTTGTTAAATTTATTACAAAAAAATTACAATTATTACTATTTTTAGCTCAATTTAAAAAAAATATGTATAGAAATAGCAATATTTTAGGAAAATAGTTTTAAGAGTACTTATGCAAGCTAATCGTTATGTAAAACCATTTGGTGAACACGAATACGACACACATATTTGTGATAAATAAAAAAAAATTAAGCAAGACCATTAAAGTAATAACAGTAAGAAAAAATATAAGCATATATTATTAATGTACTTTAAAACATCATAAGTTTTTTTGTCAATCAACTGTTTTAGAAAGATTAAATATTTAATTTATTCTTTTCTCAGTTTTGTACATCAATCTACATAAACTGATTAAAATTTAATTTTAAAATCTTAATTTCTTAAGATAAGAAATTTGATGTAGTAAAGCTTTCGTCACAAGCTATTCTGCTTTCCACGAAGCACACACAAAATACTTCATTCCAGAGTGTAACTACCCTAAATCAGCTCCAAAAGCATCTATCTTAAAGATAGTGTTGAACTGAATGAAGGAAAGTGGTTCAGTGTTTCGAGTGGCTGAATGAAAGAAAATCAGTGACAAAAATGTGCCATCGCTCACCAATCACCCCTCCGTCCCCACCACCCTCACGCTCACTGGCTGGATTTGGCAGCATTGTTCAGCTGGACAAAGTTTTGCTGATTACGGACGGCGACAGCTTCCGGCAACGCACGGCAAGTGAAGCTCACGGGGGAACCCAAAACCGTACTAACAAGATAAGTAACGTAACGAAATCATTTATGTTTCGTTCTACGAAAGCATTCGCTACAGCAGCTAGTTCGGAAAAGCTCGATACACGGAAATGGGGTACCAAAAAGTCCAATAATTAGCCTTCTTATTGTTATGGGAAAGAGGGAACGAACAGCATACGACAAAAGGAGTACAGGGAGTTGAAAAAATAGAACAGTGGTATTTTAGAGCTTTACAGTAACTGTGTTAATGCCTGCGGTGCTATGGCGGTACACGGTTAGGAAAGCGAGGTTGAGAGCAATTCGCACAATATTCTGCTCCATTATTCTGATACACAATGTCTAGTATTCTTGCAATATTACACAATACACAGTGAGCGTAGTGTGGTAGACACTACATTCATTGTTATTTGGACTGTAACAACGTAACTAAATATTCCTAGAAAAGACAGTTTCATAGTGGACGATACATGAAAGGTGCAGAACGAACAATCTATAATGAAATGAAACAGCTAGAAGTAGCACCTTCTTCACCCTTTCGCCTGAGACAGCTCGAACGCGATCATGTTGAAGTTTTTAATTAATCCTTTTCTTGGACTTGTGTCCTTTGCCTAGAGTTTTATCTTATTCTCTAAAGGTTTGTGTTCTTTTGTGCAGCAAAACGTACCCTTTGCATTTGGGCAACAGTTAGAAGCTAGAACATTTCTTGATGAGGTCTCAGAAACACCCGAACAATGTACCATTTCCGGTTATATCGTTTCCGTAAGTTCGGAGCTCCATTCCTTACCGAGGGTGAGGATTGGAGCATTGGAGCAAAAGTTTCGTTGCTTTTGCCCACCGACTTTGCATAAAAGATGCAGCTCAAACCATCCCAAAAACTTTCCCCGCGTCAGCTGCACTCAGGCAGGCAGGCAACACGGAAGGGGAGGATGAATTAAAAGACTTTCTACACGAGATTTTCCGGATCGGAGCGGGAGAAACTTCCGGCGCTTGCTGATGTAATCCGGAAGATACACAAGACAATGGTGCATCGAATGGCGTTGGGTGTGAGTTGGAGTATTAGCCTTCCGGTGCTGCCTTTCCTCCTTTGGGGGTGTCAATTGAAGTGTAGAGACGAAGTAGCATCACCTCCACCTCACCCATGGCTTCAATGGTTCTTATTTGGGAAGTGTTAATTGAAATGAACACCTGGTATAAGCAAACTTCCCCATTTTCGGCAAAATGTATCTTGCAATTATGCCTGCATGGGTGGAAGTTCGTTTTCAGCAACTTAAAAATGCATTCTAGACGGCATAAAACGTATCCCAAATCAAATAATTTCCATGTGAAAAGGAAAGTTGTTTGCTCAATTTACCCCCTCCCTCACCTAGCAAAGCTATTTGAATGTTTTACACACCAGCTTTTAAATTCTAACAGTCAAATGCACAAAAATACGCACCTAAACTCAATAAAATGTCCACTCCGAATGGAATCCACTCAAGGATAACGGTCCGCCGACTTGCTAAATGCGATTCACTAGACCGTTTTATATCGCGTTCGATTTCGATTTCCAGA